>NC_142802.1:43356426-43691426 GCF_049724085.1 Artemia sp. Qi Xiang Cuo
CTTTAAATCTTCACTTTAGATTTCTTCTTCTTCTTCAATGCAAAGGCAACTGTCTTGAACCACTAATGTTGGTAAATCATTTGGATTCACTGTATATTGACCTTGATTGGCTGCAAAGTCAGGGTCACATTTTCTACATTACAATGTAACTTCACTCTTGTCATATCTCTTTGTATAGTCAATGATACTATTTGCATTCATATTATGAAATTCACGTGTTTCAATTTGTCTATTTGAAGCAATATCAGATAAAGTGTTTTCAAATGGTGAATCACACTCGGTAACTGCCAAATAAAAATCACTTGGTTTATAGTCATAGTAGGCAGTGTCGTCACAAAGATGACGTAGAAACCAAATTGTCTTGTTAGCCCAACAGTTGAATCATTGACCAGATCCCTCTTCCTTGAATAATTTAAATCTACGATGATACTAATCCTGTAGAAATAAACTAAAATAACGTTTGGGGTTCTTTCCAATCATAGCGGGGTAAGTCTTCTCCCACTGTTCAAATTTATCGTAGTGACAATTGGAGCGTAGGTGCCCTCTAAGGTGAGAGCCACAAACCTCTTCAAGACATGAGCTACATACTTTAATTTGTACTGCATAGCCTCTATATAATTTGCAATTATTACATAATTTACAATTTTCACTATAGTTATCAATAATTGCACAATTCTCATATTGAGTCAAACTGCCAAGAGTGTACATGCACAATGGACATGTATAGAACATTTTTTTGGTTTCCGATGCCAACTCTCTCACAGCTAAAACGAAACTGATCGTCCTCGCTCGATAAATTCAAGGTGGAGGACTGGGGTGAGGAGTAGCTCTCTGACGTTACCTTTTTTGAATGGTGGAGCCATCTACACTGAATCCATTGGCAATGTTTACGAAAGTATATCCACGATATGATTCTGCTTTGTTCCAATTAATATATCGATAAAATGAGTATAAGCATTTGAATCACATTTTAAAAGTTTCATACAATAGTCCAATGGGGGAGAATCAGTCCTCATTATATTGTCAAGTGTTCACTAACGAGATAATATCCTATGTTGAAAAGATAACTCGAGAAAATCATCATCCAAAATCAAATGTTTTTCCATAAACACTAGATTTGATCTAATTCTCTCTTTCTCAAATTTATTCATTTTTCAATCCTTTCACTCTGACTGCTGACGCTTTACTGACCCTGATTCGTTAGCCCTAACCTAACCTGACCAGAAAAGAAAGGGAACATTTTCGATTTCGAAACAATTTTATTGAATAATTACAACAACAACAATAATACTAAGCATTAACAATTAGCGATAGAGATTATTGTCTTTGATATGTTTCACTAATGCACTTAAAGCACATTGAATTCTATTCACATGTGCTATATCAAATTTTGCAGCGAAACATAATTGATCCTCCATTTTAAATTTGCCCAATGATATTACATATCTTGCATATACTTCATCTCATTTCAGACAAAGCCGTGATCTTCTCGTGATTTCCACTGCAATGTTTGGTGCTCTTGTATTATTGCCATCAACTCCACTATCAACTTCTAATAGGGTAAACATTCCACTCATCAAGACACACAAATATATATCCAAATGAGTAAAGTCAAACTGTTCTCGCTCCTTTGAATTCTATTCACAGACTAATAAAACTATAGCAAAAATCCTTTCCTCATTTTCTCTGCAAACCCCCACCGCTAATATGTAAGCGAGCCTCTGACTGGCTGAGAAGGGGGATGTATCCGAGTCTCTGATTGGCTGAGAAGGAAACACGTGATCCTGTTTCCTATTCCTGGATCTTAACATTCGCCCCGAGCGTGCACTTGGCCAAACAACAAATAAATCGACCTGGGAAAAAGAGGTCATTGACCCACTTTGATTAACCACGTGTTCTCCCTAGGGACTCTATGCCCATATAAGGAGTCCCGTCACGAGTAGCACCTCCCTTTCTACTTACATCTTGTCCCGTTCTAGGGTTAGCCAACAACCCCTTGTAATTTCCACCGCTACCTTAGGCAATCTAGGCCCCGTTTCATCAACACTTTGAATATTGAATAATGTATATGCATCCGTTTTGATGTTGACTGTTCCACTTCCAGAAAGAAACTGACTCCCGATCAATAAAAGATGGCTTCAACCACCTGGAAAAAATATTTAGACACGATTTTCCTATAAAATGCCTGTCTAGAAACCTATAGGGGGGGGGGGAACACCTGGGAATTTCAACTAGAAAACGGACGTGCTAGAAATCTCTCCAGGGGTTTGACTCCTGCCAAGGATGGGAAACTTACCAGGGTATGTGCTCGGAATCTTGCCATGGGTGGGAATCTTGCCAAGGATGGAAAACTTGCCAGCGCATGCCCTCGGAATCTTTCTAGGGGTGGGAATCTTGCAAAGGATGGGAATCTTGCCAGGACCGTCATAGGAATATTGATAGGGGGTGGGAATTTTGCTAAGGATGGGAAACTTGCCAGGGCATGCGCTAGGAATCTTGCCAGCGGTGGGACTCTTGCCAGGGCTGTCATGAGAATTTTGATAGGGGAACTTTGCCATGGGTGGGAATCTTGCCAAGGATGGAAAACTTGCCAGATCTATACAGGGATGCCGCGACGTCAGAGGGCATGCCATAGAAATGCTATGTAAAAGGGAGGGAATGTGCTTGAAAGTCTTATGCTCATACTACACATCTTAGCAAGAAGTCTAACTATTGACATACAACCTCCTGTACCGAGTGTCTATCTTTTTCAGTAATACCTTAACAGATACTGCCGTTCTGATAGCCACTACTCTTTTCTTCTTTGCTAGTTCAACGGTGGAGTCATTTCCGACAGGTGTTTTACTAGTCCTCTCAAAGTTACCCTATTGCTACAACCAGCAAGATGTTAGAATGGTAATTTGAGAGGGGAGGTTAGCAGCTGAACTTTGAGGTTGTTAAAGGGATAGGGATATTTAAATCTTTATTTGTAGATTTATAAATATATTAATCGATGGATACATCCTTCACAAAGACGCAGTTTCTTTCCAGATATATATATACTTCCAAACATATATACAAATATTCTATCGCATATACAAATATACTTCCAAATATACCTATTATCGATTATTTTTTAACACAGATGACGTAGTATGACCGTTTTTACTTTACTACGGATGTAAGAAACTGATGAGAATTTTCTATGGGACTAAGTTTTGAAGCAAATGATGAAACTTTTCGAGGAGATTACGAGAAATGAATGGTTCTCCAAGGCCGGCGGCACTCCGTGGCACTTCCTGGCCATGGCACTTCATACCCTATAGATCATCATGGCCAGGGCAAATTCAGCCCCTATAGCACTCCATCCCTTGCGGTTTGTCATGGCCCATGACGAACTGTGGTCCGTGGTCCATGCCTCCTTCCAAAACTTATTACAAATATTTTACTTCAAAACGTATAGGAACTGACCCTGGCTGGACCTCCATGGGTTCTTCCTTCGCGATTTTTTGTTTACCATGGGTCCGTGGCAGGTCTTAGCCCGTTGCTTTCAGTGGTACTGCCTGACCCATGATACTACATAACTTGTGGAAAATCATGGTCCAAGGAACTCTCAGCCTCTGTGGCAGACCATTCCCGTGGTTCGTTATTGCCCGTGACACGCCCTTGGCCTGGGACTAATGCCCCTCCCCCCCCCAAAATAAAATATTAACAGTTTTATTGTTCCAAACTTATGGGAGCTGACCGCTGGCCCTCCATGTTGAAAAAGATTTGAAATTTACCAGGTAGCTTAGCTTGTTCTAGGCAAAAGGTTTTTATTAATGTTTGATATTCAATCATCAATTCAAAGACTGGGAATTTACCAAGTAGATGAATTTGTTCTATTCAAAAGTGCTTCTTATGAATTTTTAATACTCAGTCACCAATTAAAAGACTTGGAATTTACCAAGTAGCTGAGTTTTTTCTATCTAAAAGTACTTCTTATTAATTTTTGATACTCACTCACCAATTAAAAGACTTTGAATTTACCAAGGTGTTGAGTTTGTTCTATGCAAAAGTATTTTCTTATTATGAAGAAAGAAAAGCGAGCAAAAATGGTGTTATTAAAGGCCAAATGAAAATACTGAAAAAACACAACAAAGCGAATATTTCGAAAGAACAAAGGCCTCTTTTCTTCAGCGCGAAACGAAATAATGTATCTAAGGTAAGTGCCAAAGAAAAAACAACAAAAAACAAACGCGGAAAATCAATGTGAAAAGAACCAAAAAACCAAAGAAAAAACCAAAAACTTAAAAAATAAATAAAATTCAATAAAAGCCAAAAAATATAAGAATTAAAACCAAATACTTAACAACCATAAAAATTATGAGGAGTTAAAGAGGAGTTGTCACGTCTCTAGTTGATAGAGCATTGAAAGTTTGTTCAACTTTCCCATACGTTAAAGGGGTTTCAGACCACATTTAAAAAAATCTAAGAAAATATAACATTTACTTACTATAGACCCAGATAAACTATAAGGTCCGAAATTTTTCAAGGTAAAGACCCTATCCCAATAGGTGAAAACTCCAGTGTCTACAGAATTCCTTGTTCGTGTGGTCTTTGGCATATCGAAAGAACCGATCAGCGACTCACGGATAGATTAACTCAGCACTCTAGTTCAATTAATAATACAATTAAAAAGCGGAAAAAAACCAGAAAATTTTGACTCTGCCCTTGCAGAGGACATTTTTTAAAATCCATACCACACTATTTTGTTTAATCAAGCTAGCCTAATTTTGCATGACAAAGGTATTGTCTAGCTTTAAACAGAGATTCCGGTGATTTAAGAATAAACGAGTCATATTTCGGTTTTCTCAAAAGAGAAGCCGATACTTTATTAATCCCTGAAATAAACCTTGAACCACTTTCCCAGTTATATAATCAAACACGTGAACAACCCCTTAGGTCTCAAAAGGTGTCTGCAAGAAATGCAATAATTAAAATCAGATGACACAGTTCTTCAGTTTATTTAATTGTTAGCTTGTTTTGTGGTTGAGTGAATGGATTGTTTTCTTTTCTTTCATCCCTCAGTTGTTCGCTAGTATCCGTCGATGGTAGCTCATAATTTTTGGGATATCTTGCAAATCTCGGATATTGGCGAATGAATCGCTTTATGGTTGTTTGGTGTTTGGTTTTAATTCTTATAATTTTCGGCTTTTATTGAATATAGATAATTTCGGAGACCACACTGCCTTTCCATGACGATAAAATAAAAGTTCAAAATAGGGATAAAATCCTTTTTAATAGACAGTGTATAAAAAATTCACAAAAAATACCAGATATTTCGTTCACATATACAGTGACCGTCATCAATAGTTTTAATACTGATGACGGTCACTGTATATGTGACCGAAATATCTGGTATTTTTTGTGAATTTTCTATACACTGTCTATTAAAAAGGATTTTATCCCAATTTTGAACTTTTTTTTATCGGCTTTTATTGAATTTTATTCATCTCTTAAGTTTTTGGTTTTTTCTTTTGTTTTTTGGTTCTTTTCACATTGATTTTCCGCGTTTGTTTTTTGTTGTTTTTTCTTTGGCGCTTTCCTTTGATACATTATTTTGTTTCGCGCTGAAGAAGAGAGGAGTTTGTCCCCTTGAAATATTCGATTTGTTGTGTTTTTTTTCAGTATTTTCATTTGGCCATTAAAAACCCCATTTTTGCTCGTTTTTCTTTCTTTATGTTATGTCAGGCCAATGTGGCTTAAGAAATTATCTATTTTCTTATTAATTTTGTATAATCAGTCATCAATTAAAAGACACGCAATTTACCAGGTAGTTGAGTTTGTTCTATACTAAAGGGTTTTTTGTTAATTTTTGATTAATTTTTGATACTCACTCATCAAATAAAAGACTTGGAATTTACCAAGTAGCTGAGTTTGTTCTATGCAAATGTGTTTTCTTATTAATTTCTGAAACTCACTCACCAATTAAAAGACTAACAATTTACCAAGTGGCTAAATTTGTTCTATGCAAAAGTGCTATTTTTAATAAATTTGTGATACTCGGTCACCAATTAAATTACTTGGAATTTACAAAGTATCTGAGTTTCTTCTATTCAAAATGTTTTTTATTAATTTTTGATACTCCCTCATCAATTAATAGACTTGGAATTTAGTAGCTGAATTTGTTCTATGCAAAAGTTCTTTTTTATTAATTTTTTATACTCACTCATCAATTAATAGACTTGGAGTTTACCAAGTAACTGAGTTTGTTCTATTCAAAAAGTGCGTTTTTATAAATTTTTTATACTCACTCATCAATTAAAAGACTTAGAATTTACCAAGTAGCTGAATTTGTTCTATGCAAAAGTTCTTTTTTATTAATTTTTGATACCCAGTAATCAATTAATAGACTTGTAGTTTACCAAGTAGCTGAGTTTGTTCTATGCAAATGTGTTTTGTTATTAATTTTTTATTCTCACTCACCATTTAAAAGACATGGAATTTACCAAGTAGCTTAATTTATTCTAAGCAAAAGGGCTTTTCTTATGAATTTTTGATACTTGTCCACTAATTAAAAGACTTGGAATTTACCAAGTAGCTGAGTTTGTTCTATGCAAAAGTGATTTTTTATTAATTTTTTATATTCACTCATCAATTAAGAGACATGGAATTTACCAAGTAGCTTAGTTCTTTCTATGCAAAACGTGGTTTCTTGTTAATTTTTCGTGTTCACTCTCCAATTAAAAGACAAGGAATTTACCAAATAGTTGAGTTTGTTACTTTTTTTTTTATCAATTTTCATATTTGAATAGATATTCATTTATTGCATAAAAATTTAATTTCTATGCTAAAGTGCTTTTTTATTAATTTTTAATACTCTTTCACTAATTAAAAGACTTTATTTACCAAGTAGTTCAATTTGTTCTACAAAAAATATTCTTTTTTATTAATGAACCTAAGACAAAAATTTTAACATAATGTAACCTAAGTGAAAAATCACTTATGATAACATTAATAGAGTTAGTGAAAAATTAAGATGGTAGTATATGGACAGGAAAACAAAAACGTTACCATCTATGACTACAAATTAATATATGTCGGTAGTAGGGATTTGAGCAAAGTATTTAATTTCGCGAAAGATAAAAAAATAAATAAATCAAGCATCGTCTTATGGTAACCTTCCAAGAATATTCACTCCACAGAACCATTTGTTCATTGGGTTCATTGACTGCATCTGATGGTAAACTATCGATGATGCTAGCAAAATTCACTGATGCTTTGCTTTTGTTAGAATTGCCATTAATTTCTATAGTGACATTAATAAATCTTCTAAAAATTCGATTTACTAGCGTATCCTAAAATTAGTGAAGTCATAACAAAGTAATGCATAAAATATTTTAATTGAAATAATGGCATACACGTGTTACAGATATTAATATCACCATATACAACATTTAAATGTTTGAATTCGTTCAAAAAAATCGGTCATAATGTTTTCTCGTTACAGGGCACTTATTCCATTTCGGTGTCATATATGATTTTTAACATGGTTTCAGCTACAATCGCATCATCCATCTCATCATTGGTATTATTGTCTTCATTGACAGTATCTGTTGGTAAACTGCCGATGACATTCACCGATACTTTGCTTTTCTTAGAATTGTCATTAATTTCTATGGTGATATTATCTGCCAACGCCCTTTTTATTTTGCCGGCGATTTTACTGTCTATTACCACATTATTTTTACACAGGTAGCAATTCTGACACTGAGACATGATATGTCTTATGACATTGGTGCAACAGTATGCCTGTCTTCTTTTTACCTTCCGTTGAATGCTAATACCCGAAAGATGGCGATATGATTTATCAAGAGGCAACGTTTTACCCGCACAATGAGCAAGAAGTTGACCCTCGTTGTCAACTATTAATCTTAGGCATGAATTATCTTTAAATAATATCATCGCTTGAAATTTTATTCTATTATATCCACCATCAGTAATGATGAAATTTTTCGGTAGTCCAAAGAAGTTCAATCTCTCCCTGTCATGACAATGCACACATACATTTCCAATCGTGTCACCATTAGTGCTTTTTTCATAGTTCAAATATTTGTCTTTTTCAGCATTCAATGCTACGATAACTCTATTATGTGCAAATACATTCTTGTAGTATTTAATTTTCATTTTTCATCATTGCTATTATTCGGCTCAATGACGTAATCTGATGGTAAACTACCAGTGGTACTGTTAACGTTCTTTGATGCTTTGCTTTTCATTGAATTTTCTTTAATTTCCTTGGCGATGTTATCCATCCATGCCCTTTTAGTTTTGCTCTCGATTACATTGTCTATTACCCAATTATTTCTAAAAATGTTGCAGTTCCGACACATAGACATAATATGATTTATGACATTGGTGAAGCAGTACGACTATCTTCTTTTTACCTTCCGTTGAATGCTAATACCACAAAGATGATGATATTATGTTTCAAGAGGTAACTTGTTACCGGAAGTATAAGCAAGAAGTTGGCCCTCGTCATCAACTAATAGTCTTAGGCATGAATTATCTTTAAACAATATCATCTCTGGGAATTTTATTCTATTATATCCGCCATTAGTAATGATGAAATTTTTCGGTAGTCCAAAGAAGTTTCATCTCTCACATATTTTTCCAATGGTGGCACCATTAGTGGTTTTTCATAGTCCAAATATTTTCCCTTGTGAGCAATCAATACTACGACAACTCTATCATGTAGACATATTTTCTCGAAAAAGCTCATCTTTAATTTTTAAAAAAAAATAAGACTTATGTGTTTATCCTTCCAGTGCACAATCAATAATGATCGAAAACTTAGAGTGAACCAAGTATTGTCCACGGCAAACCATAGATTACCAATGAGGTGGCCGCATAAGAAAAAATCCAAAAACTATATTCACCAGATTGCATGTCATTTTAAGACATTGAAAAATATATTCAAAAAAGTCTGTCTTTTTTCATTCTAAGAAGAAGAAGAAAAAAAAAAGTGTAGAGGTCCTAGATGAATGGGGGGACCCGGAGGGGGGAGAGTTGGGGCCACTGGAAGAGGGGGGGGGGTGGTCTTCTTGGAGTGGGGACTTGGGGGTCTGATGGGCAGCTTTAGGTCCTGGAGTAGGGACATGGAGCCCTTGGTGGGGACTCAGGGTCCTGGATGAGAACGTGGGGCCCCAAACTCAAGCACAAGTCTGGTAATGGAAAACCGATGTGCACAGTTCCATTAACCATCGGGAGAAAATGTGTATGTCCAATACGCATCTGAAATCATCGTGATATCCATATTCTCAGGAAGATACCATAAATGATGCCCTGAAACAGATCACTGTTAACACCTACCAAAAATTCAACTGATAAATCGAATATGCAAATACTTTGTTACGATATTGTGACGCTTAACATCAGTTGGCCGACGTCCCGGAAACAATACATTGAATGCATTAGAATGTATTTCTAGAATCATAACATTTTCAAGTGCTTGCTGTCACTGTCAAGTAGCTTGTTGTTGTATTAATTTGGGAAATCATTAGTCTAATGCTAAGATTCTACATCAAATACAAAGTTCAGAAAATCAATTTGGTGTCTTGTTGTATGGATGGATATGTGTACTGTTGTAACATTTGTCTTGTTGTATGGATAGATACGTGTCTTGTTTTATGGATGGATATGTGTCTTGTTTTAATATGTGTCTTGTTGTATGGATGGATATGTGTCTTGTTGCAATATGTGTCTTGTTCTATGGATGGATATGTGTCTTGTTGTAATATGTGTCTTGTTGTATGGATGGATATGTGTCCAGTTGTAATATTTGTCTTGTTGTATGGATGGATATGTGCCTTGTTGTACGGATGGATGTGTGTCATGTTGTAATACGTGTCTTGTTGTATGGATGGATATTTGTCTTGTTGTAATTTGTCTCTTGTTCTATGGATGGATATGTGTCTTGTTTTATTGATAGATATGTGTATTGTTGTATGGATGGATGTGTGTCTTGTTGTAATATGTGTCTTCTTATATGGATGGATATGTGTCTTATTGTATGAATGAATATGTGTCTTGTTTTAATGAGTGCCTTGTTGTATGGTGGGGGTACTGTCTTGTTGTAATATGAGTTTTGTTGTCTGGTGGGACAGGACACCGCTTAAAGTAATTGGCTGGTCGGAAGGATTACCTGTGGGCCCGCTTAGAGTAACCCCCTATGCGCCCGCTTCTTGTGCATTCACCCATACTACTCAGCCCTGCCATAAAAATCTCAAATGTCCCCCGGGGCAAAGCTTACAGTCCTCGCCTCCAGCCTCTGGGGGTTTGTTTCAACCCCAAAAACATTTTATATGTTATTTGGACAAACATAGGCAGAGCAATCGCGCTACCTAAGTAAAGAACGATGTTGGTACAATGTATTTTTTTTTTTTCCCTTAAACCAGGGCGCTTGGTATCGAAGGAATTGTCGTAGAAACTCCGAAAAGGGCTCATTCGATTGGAAATTGGAATGGCTAGTGCCCTTTTTAAAAGGCTAAAGTGATTGGAAGGCGACTAACATCCCAATCAATCAAAAATTTTAGATAGCCATTTTGTTCAACGTAGTTGAAAGTTCTGGAAATTCTGTATTCTAGGACGACAAACCCCCCAGAGCCCCTAGGACATAGGTTGTAAGTTATGCCCTGGGGGCGTATAAGGTTTTATAGATAGCGTTGTCGTAGAAACTTCAAAAGGGCTCATTCAATTGGAAATTGAGAGGCTTAGTGCCATTTTTAATAGTCAAAAGTGATTGGAGGGTAACAAAGCCCCCTCGCACGCCCACTATTTCCCCAAAATACAACCGATCAAAATTTTCAGATAGCCATTTTGTTCAACGTAGTTGAAAGTTCTGGAAATAAGGTCTTTGAGGATGACACACCCCCCAGAGCCCTCAGGGCTAAGGTTGTAAGTTATACCATGGTGGCATATAAGGTTTTATTGAAAGATTTGTCAAACTAACTTGAAAAAAGGCTCATTCGATTGGAAATTCAAAGGGATAGTGCTCTTTTTAATAGTCGGAAGTGATTGGAGGGCAACTAACCCACCTCTCACGCCCACCTTTTCCCCAAACACACCCAATCAAAATTTGGAGATAGCCATTTTGTTCAACGTAGATGAAAGTTCTGGAAATTCTCAGGGCAAGGGTTTTAAGTTATTCCCTGGTGGCATATTAGGTTCTTATAGAAAGCGTTGTTGTAGAAACTTCAAAAAGGGCTCACTCGATTGGAAATTACAATGTCTCGTGCCCTTTTTAATAGTCGAAAGTGATTGGAGGGCAACTAATTTTTGTTGCCCTAGAATATAATTTTTGCTTTACAGAAGAAATAAGAATTTTCACGTTTATAACTTCACGCTTATAACTAAGGATACATTTCAGCATATGTATATTAAACTGACAATGCGCATTTTTTTTCAGTAATTTCACTTGAATTTTTTTTCCAGTAAAGTAAAAATTATTTTCTGGCTTTCAGAAAGCACGGGGCTTAGAACCCTACTCATATGAATTTTTATTCGTTTTGAGTTTGACTCTGTTATTTATTTTATTTTCTGTTGGTTTTGGGTTTCATTTATTTACTGATGCTGATTTGTGGTAGTTATATGCTTGGTAGATTATTTTATTCTATTTTTGTTCATGTTTGGTCTAATGGAGTTCTTTGCTTTTTTTGAAAGACTTATTTTGTGGAATTTTTTTAAAAATTAATTTTGAATAAAATTGCTATCTCAAAATTTCTATTTGATACATTTTTGAAAAATAAGACGGGGCTGTGAGGGGGGTCGGGGGTAGCTGTACTCCAATCCCTTTGACTCTTAAAAGGCCACTAGAGCTTCTGATTACCAATCCAATGAGCCCCCTCCGAAGTTTATACGACCACGCTTTCTATAAAAAACCTTGTAAGCCCCCAGGGCATATCTTACCACCCCTTGCCCTGAGGGCTCTGAGATGGGTGGGGGGTGGTGGGGAGGGTGTCATTCTCTACGACAAAATTTCTGGACCTTTCAACTACGTTGAACAAAATGCCTATCTCAAAAATTTTGTTTGGAAATGGTTTGGGAAATGATGGGGGTGGGTGGGGCCACTTGCCCTCCAATTACTTTCAACTCTATCCCTCTCAATTTCCAATCGAATGTGCCCTTTTTGAAGTTTCTACGACAACTCCTTCCATGCGAAGTGCCCTGTTCTAAAAAAAATAAATTTTGCCAACATCGTTTTTTAGTTAGGCAGCGCTATTGCGCGGCCTATGATTATACTTTATTTCAATTTGTGTTTACTGTTGACATGATTCTACATTTAAAATTAACATTTCATTAGAACCATTGATTTGAAGTTCCTCCAACTACTTTTTTTATTTTGTGAAACTACCACTTCCGCAACTAGCAGGGTTCCGCATTTAAACATCTAACGTGATGCGTAATTACTTTCAGTTTGAATAAATTGAAAAAGGTGTAATTTTTATTTTTGATATTTTCTTTTCTAAATGTGTAACTTAAACGTGACTAGAACTTAAATATTCTTCCTTAAAACTACTTTTCTTTGCTATTATTGTCCAGTTAATTTAAATTTTATTACTCTACACGTTATATAACTAACGAAGGAATCGAAGCTTAGGAAGAATAGGCTACTCCCGCAGGTTCCGTATAACCTTATATTTTCGCTACAAAGATTATTGAGCTGCTGGTTTTGGTAGGATGTTGTTTATTTTTTTACCTTTTTTTTTTAAATTCTAGAATTGAAGCTATGGTGACCCGAAATTAATCCTACTCTGGCTAAAAGGTATTCTCGTAGTAAATGTGTCGCAAATGAAAAAAAAAAACAGTAACCAACGGCCCTAATGCTTGCCTTGGGATGTCAAGATTCAAGTTGCAACCTAGATTATAGCAGTAACCCTTTGAAAAAGTTTATTATTGTCAGAAAAACATCTTCAACCTTGTGATAGCGCAGTGGATAGATTCTCTGCTTGGCAATTTGGGGCCTTGGGAGTGATTCCCATTTCCCCAAGGCTAAGTGACAGTCTTTATAATTGTCCCAATAAAAGACCCATTAACTGTAACGCTGATTTGGCTCCTTTCTGCACCATTGATGGCTCTAAGGATCTTTATCCTGATTCTAGGCGTTTACCCCCCTGGCCATTACCCCTCGGAAAATACCCTGCCGGAAAATACCCCCCTGGAAAATACACCCCACGGAAAATGCCCCCCCCCCCAGAAAATACCCCCCGAGGAAAACAACCCACCCCCGCAGAAAATACACCCCGCGGAAACAAACCCCAGGAAAATACCCCCCCCCCGTTGAAATTAGGGCTTTCCAAATTTGAAAATTTTAATTGAGTTTTGTTTTTTAATTTCCTTAGGGGAAAGGACATTTGGTGCTTTTGTATTATGCGTCACTTACTCAAGTTTACGCTGTATAAAAATCGAGAACAAACCGTTTTTTCGTAGTTTCTTCGTTACTTTAGAAATAAATTTGAATTATAGATTTGCACATTAGGGGGGGGGGGGAGGGTAAAGTATAGCGGGGCTGCATGCAGAATGTGTTTGGTACAATTATTCTGTATATTAGATAGATAGATATATAAGTGTATTTTAAAGCCAAATATACGGTCATGAGCACAGTAAAATAACATGAATAAAAGGCACAAATAACATAAACTTTGATCAGCGATCATCATCATTACAATAACCTAATAATAGTACTTAATACTTGGAAATACAGTCATTGAAAATAAACAAACACTTACCACTTGGAAAAAACACTGAGGTGAAACATTACATTCACCTAATACTTTTTCTTTCTTTTTTTTTTTTTTAGTTAACAAAATTTCCATATATCTCGCTATTCTTCCGTAATTTTTTTTAGTGGTCATATACCTAGAAAGAATTGTTTTCTGACTTCAAAATGTCCAAATACTTTACGCGCCCCCCCCCCCCCCCTCTTATGTGCAAATATATAGCCCAAATTATATATTTCTTATATATTCTGTCACTTATCTTTGTCTTACATCGCGTTAAGCTGAGAAAAAAACTAACGAAGAAACCGGTTTGTTCTCGAGTCTCATACAGCGTAAAATTGAGTGAGCTGCGCATACTAGAATTCCTTCCCCCTACGGAAAATAAAAAAATAAAACTCAAATAAAATTCTCAAATTTGGAAAGGCTTATTTTCAACGGGGGGGGGGGTATTTTTCGCGGGGGTATTTTTCACCGGGGGCATTTTCCGTGGGGGTATTTTCCAGGGGGTATTTTCCTCGAGGGGTATTTTTTTTTTGGGGGGGGGGTATTTTCTGTGGGGAGGTATTTTCCACGGGGAGGTGTTTCTGGGGGGGGGGGGGGGTAAACGACGGCCACCCCTTATCGTATCATATAACGTTTTAACCTTAAAGGCGAAAAGGCTGAAACCCAGTTTGTTGACAGATCCAGTTTGTTTGTTGACAGGGATGAAAAAATAGTATCTAAGTTTATTCCAGCTTCACGCACCGTTTCTAAGGAAAGTGGTAAAATTTTTCACGATATTGTTTCAGCTAGGAAAACGAATTGTAAGTTTTCAGATGAGCTTTTTATGTTAATGATTAACCATTTCTTACAGTGAATAAATAAAAAACAAGTTTTTTCAACTCAAAGTAAGGAGCAACATTAAAACAGAAAACGAACAGAAATTATTACGTATATGAATGGGATTGCCCCTCCTCAACACCTCGCTCTTCGGTAAAGTTTAGTACTTTTAAAAAAGCTCCTTATTGTTCTAATTAAACGACCCTTGTGTTTCAGGAGTCGTTCTTAAAGAATTGTGACCAAAATTAAAATTTTAGCGTAAAGAGCGAGGTGTTGAGGAGGGGGTACTCCCCTTCATATACGTAATAATTTCTGTTCGTTTTAAGGTTGTAATGTTGTTCCTTACTTTCAGTTGAAAAAACTTGATTTTATTTAATTTCTGATCGTTTTTTAAATAATGCCAGGAAATCTAGCCCCACCTCTACGGAGAAATCCCCCTACACACGAAAATATCCTTTGGACATTTGAAACTCAATGAAAATTTATTCCGGACGATTACACTTAACCCCAGTGTATAATTTCCCCTGATAAGTTCACTCCCTGGAAACTTCCCTCCCCATGGAAAATTCTCCCGTGTAAAAAACCACAGCAGAAAATTTATAACTTAAAGACCTTTCCCCTGGGGTTGTGGGAGCAGGGTCACGTTCTATTCGAATGTATAGTTATTGGGCATTTCAATTATGATAAACAAAATGGCTATCTCAAAATTTTCATCTGACGATTTTGAAAAAAAGTAGCAGGGGAGGGGTCCCAGTTGCCCTCCAATCTTTTTGGTCACCTGGAAAGGGCACTAGAACTTTTAATTTCCGATCGAATGAGCCCTCTTACTATATTCTAGGACCGCTGGGTTGATACTATCAGCCCTGAAAAAAAAAACGCATCCGTGATCTCTGTTCTAGCAAAAAATGCAAAATCCCACATTTTTACAGATATGACCTTGAAACCTATACAGTATAGTTTCGGATACGCTTAATTTGATATGATTTTCATTAAGATTCTATTATTTTTAGGGGGTGTTTCCCCATTTCATCAAAAATCCAGCAAATTTTCTCAGGCTCGTAGCCTTTAATAGGTAAAACTAAACTTAATGAAACTCATATATTTGAAATCATAGGCAGCGCAATCGCGCTTCCTAAGTAAAGAACGATGTTGGCACAATGTATTATTTTTTTTCTTTTTCCATACCAAGGCACTTCATATCGAAGGAGTTGTCGTAGAAACTTGGAAAAGGGATCATTCGATTGGAAATTGGGACGGCTAGTGTCCTTTTTAATAGTCAAAAGAGATTGAAAGGCAACTAACACCCCTTCCACGCCCACCATTTCCCCAAACAGATCCAATCAAAATTTTGAGATAGCCATTTTGTTCAGCGTAGTTAATTTCCAGATAGAAATTATATCTTTGAGGAGGACACTCCCCCACAACCCTCAGGGCAAGGGTTTTAAGTTATGCCCTGGGGGCATATAAGTAGAAAGGGAGGTGCTACTCCGACGAGGACCACGTGGTTTATGGTTTTCTCAGTGAGAATGAAAAAACAGGAATTTTCTCACTTAAAAAAACATGAATTTTCTCACTTTTATGGTTGTTTTCTTGGACAGTTATGAGTATTGGTCAATTTATTTGATGTTTTTAATGGGTTTCAACAGCAATTTATGTCAGTTTTATGGTTTTTGTCAGTGAGAATGAAAAAACAAGAACTTTCTCACATTTATGGATGTTAACAGCAATTCATGTCTGTTTTATGGTTCGTTATCAGTGAGAATGAAAAAACAGGAACTTTCTCACATTTATGGATGTTAACAGCAATTCATGTCTTTTTTATGGTTTTTGTCAGTGAGAATGAAAAAACAGGAATTTTCTCACATTTATGGATGTCAACAGCAATTCATGTCTGTTTTATGGTTTTTGTCAGTGAGAATGAAAAAACAGGAACTTTCTCACATTTCTGAATGTCAACAGCAATTTATGTCTGTTTTATGTCTTTAGGCGAACCTAACCTGAGAAATTGATTTACATAATCGGCGGGGGAATTATTGATTCACGAAGGGGAATTAAGAAACAAACATGGCTTCTTTGATCTTTAGGCTAACCTAACCTGAGAAATTGATTGACATAATCGCTAGGGGAATATATTGATTCACGAAGGGGGAATTAAGAAACATTATGGCTTTCTTTAATCTTAGGTCTGAGGGATAAACGTTCTTTAGGTCAGAGTGAAAAATTAATATTCTATTTTTAAATAGGGCTTCATTGATCTTTACTGTCAGGAGTCAGAAATGACATCACTTGTTATCTTGGAATTATGCGGGAGGCTAAAGAGATAGAAATTCTATTTTTAAATACGGCTTCACTGAGCTTTAAGTCGGAGAGATAAATTGATATTCTAACGAAACCTTAATAGTGTAGCTAGGAACATTTATGAGATGAAGAGATTAACGTAGAAAAGGGTTTCCTAGAAATTTGAAATGTGAAAGCACAGAGATGCCAAAAACAAAAGGAACACGCTGAGATTACTTTTAGGGGATTATTTGGGTGAAACGGTTTTAGACATTTTAGGGAATTATTTCGGTGAAACAGTTAGAGACATTTTAAAAGATGATTTTAGAAAGGGTCTTAGAAGAGATTTTGAGTGTGGTTGTTATAGTAAACAGGTTGTATTTGAACAGTGTTGTGAGGTCCTTTACCCCAACCCCAAAGGGCCCCAATCGCCCTACCCCGATCCACATGGCTCTGATCCCTATGCCCCAAACTCGAAGGAACCCCCTGGTCCCCAAAGGTTCCCCGGGATCCCACCCGGCTCCCCCAGACCCCCAAAGGCCCTCCCCGGGCCCCGTCTTTCGTTGATGTATTTTGTCTGAAACCTATGATTTGGGGTGTATGGGTTGCTATTTTTGATTTTTCTGAGTTGGATTTCTTAGTCTTTCATAGGTATGTGTTGTCTGAAACCTATGATTCGGGATGGGTGGTTTGCTATTTTGACTTTTCTGAGCTGGATTTCATAGCCTTTCATAGGTGTGTGTTGTCAGAAAATTATGATTTGGGATGTGTAGTTTGCTATTTGGACTTTTTAGAGCTAGGATTCTTAGTCTCTCATAGGTGTTTGTTGTCTGAAACTTCTAGTTTGGGATGAGTAGTTTAATATTTCAGACTTTTATGAGCTAGGCTTTCCTAGTATATTGTATGTGAATGTTGTCAGAAAATTATGATTTGGGATATGTAAATTACTATTTCGGTCTTTTCTGAGCTAGATTTCTTAGTCCCTCATAGGTGTTTGTTGTCTGAAACCTATAGTTTGGGATGAGTAGTTTGCTATTTTTGACTTTTCAGAGCTAGGTTTCTTAGCCTTCCATAGGTGTGTGTTGTCAGAAACATATGATTTGGGATATGTAAAATCCTATTTTTGACTTTTCTGAGCTAGATTTCTTAGCCTTTCATGGGTGTTTGGTGTCTCAAACCTATAGTTTGGGGTGAGAAGTTTGCTTTTGGATTTCAGAGCTGGATTTATTATCCTGTAGTGGGTGTGTCTTGACTGAAACTCATGATTTGGGATTTGTAAATTACTATTTCGGGCTTTTCTAAGCTAGATTTCTTAGTCTTTCGTTGGTGTGTGTTGTCTGAAACCTATGATTTGGGATTTGTAGTTTGCTTTTTGGTCTTTTCAGAGCTAGGATTTTCAGTCCCTCATAGGTGTTTGTTGTCTGAAACCTATAATTTGGGATGAGTAGTTTGCTATTTCAGGCTTTTCTGAGCTAAGGTATCTTAGTATTTCATAGGTGTGTGTTGTCTGAAACTTATGATTTGTGGTGTGTAATTTGCTATTTCAGGCCTTTCTGAGCTAAGGTTTCATAGTATTTCGTAGGTGAATGTTGTCTGAAACTTATAATTTGGGATATGTAAATTACTATTTTGGGCTTTTCTAAGTTAGATTTCTTAGTCTTTTGTTGGTGTGTATTGACTGAAACCTATGATTTGGGATATAAGGTTCTTAGTCTTTCGTTGGTGTGTGTTGTCTGAAACATATGATTTGGGATTTGTAGTTTGCTTTCTGGACTTTTCAGAGCTAGCATTCATAGTCCCTCATAGGTGTTTGTTGTCTGGAACCTATAGTTTGGGATGAGTAGTTTGCTATTTCAGGCTTTTCTGAGCTAAGGTTTCCTAGTATTTCGTAGGTGTGTGTTGTCTGAAACTTATGATTTGAGGTGTGTAATTTGCTATTTCATGCTTTTCTGAGCTAATGTTTCATAGTATTTCGTAGGTGAATGTTGTCTGAAACTTATGATTTGGGATATGTAAATTACTATTTCGGGCTTTTCTAAGCTAGATTTCATAGTCTTTTGTTGATGTGTGTTGTCTGAAACCAATGATTTGGGATGGGTGGGTTGCTATTTTTGACTTTTCTGAGCTGGATTTCATAGCCTTTCATAGGTTTGTGTTGTCTGAAACCTGATCCAAAGGGTTTATAATGCATTACTTTTTATAAACAGCAAGTCTAAAGGCATTTAATTATTTAGGTGTTTGAAAACCAAGTTTAAAACTAACGATACTGTTTTTTAAAAATTAGGTCCAACGCTTCGGCATTGCTCGATAGAATTAAATGCTGGGAGTTTATATCTTAGTTTTTGTAAGTAGGCTATTGTTTGTGTATAGTTTAATCTAAATAAATGGTAGAAAAAAATGGATTTATAGACACTTAATTTTCAGGACCGGGTATTTCTAGCAAAAAATATAGTTTATTCTAATTAATGGTACGCAAAATGAGGTTTACAGATATCTAATTTACAGATCTGGTTATCTCGTAATGTCTAAGGACTGCTAAAAATATCAATTTCTAGCAAAAAATATAGTTTATTCTAAACAAATGATACCCACAAATGAATGTGGGCTCGGGGGGTGTGGGTCCCGCATCTCTGATCGGCCTAGACTTACGGTGTAATTAGAGAGAGAGAGAGAGAGAGAGACAAGGGAACCACAATTAAGATAGAGCGATGGAGAGGGGGGGGGGGTACTATGCTGATTAGTGACGCTCAAAAACACCCCCATTAAAAAAAAAAAAAGACCAGAAATTAGGACCAATGGGAATTCCCCCCTCCTCAAGACATCGCTCTTTACACAACTTTTTTTAGAATTTAAAAACAAAGCTTATTATTATTAAAAATATTCAATGAAACTTTTTTATTTGACTATCTGAAGCTTAGTTTAATGTTTTACTTTGAACAAACTACTTTGTTAATGCATTAATTTTTATAAACAGCAAGTCTAAAGGCATTTTAATTATTTAGGTGTTTGAAAACCAAGTTCAAAACTAACGATACTGTTTTTTAAAAATTAGGTCCAACGCTTCGACATTGCTCGATAGAATTAAATGCTGGGAGTTTATATCTTAGTTTATGTAAGTAGGCTATTGTTTGTGTATAGTTTAATCTAAATAAATGGTAGACAAAAAATGGATTTATAGACACTTAATTTTCAGGACCGGATATTTCTAGCAAAAAATATAGTTAATTCTAATTAATGATACGCAAATGGGGTTTACAGATACCTAATTTACAGATCTGGTTATCTCGTAATGTCTAAGGACCGCAAAAAATAACTATTTCTAGCAAAAAATATAGTTTATTCTAAACAAATGATACCCACAAATGAATGCGGGCTCGGGGGGTGTGGGTGCTGCATCACTGATCGGCCTAGACTTACGGTGTAATTAGAGAGAGAGAGAGAGAGAGAGAGAGACAAGGGAACCACAATTAAGATAGAGCGATGGAGAGGGGGGGGGGGGCTATGCTGATTAGTGACGCTCAAAAAAACCCCCATTTTTGTAAAAAAATAGACCAGAAATTAGGACCAATGGGAATACCCCCCTCCTCAAGACATCGCTCTTTACACAACTTTTTTTAGAATTTAAAAACAAAGCTTATTATTATTAAAAATATTGAATGAAACTTTTTTATTTGATTATCTGAAGCTGAGTTTAATGTTTTACTTTGAACAAACTACCTTGTTAATGCATTACTTTTTATAAACAGCAAGTCTAAAGGCATTTAATTATTTAGGTGTTTGAAAACCAAGTTCAAAACTAACGATACTGTTTTTTAAAAATTAGGTCCAACGCTTCGACATTGCTCGATAGAATTACATGCTGGGAGTTTATATCTTAGTTTGTGTAAGTAGGCTATTGTTTGTGTATAGTTTAATCTAAATAAATGGTAGTCAAAAAATGGATTTATAGACACTTAATTTTCAGGACCGGATATTTCTAGCAAAAAATATAGTTAATTCTAATTAATGGTACGCAAAATGGGGTTTACAGATATCTAATTTACAGATCTGGTTATCTCGTAATGTCTAAGGACTGCTAAAAATATCTATTTCTAGCAAAACATACAGTTTATTCTAAACAAATGATACCCACGAATGGATGCGGGTTCGGGGGGTGTGGGCACTGCATCACTGATCGGCCTAGACTTAAGTTGTATTTAGAGAGAGAGAGAGAGAGAGAGACAAGGGAATCACAATTAAGATAGAGCGATGGAGAGGGGGGGGGGGGTTTGGGGGGTGCTATGCTGATTAGTGACGCTCAAAAACACCCCCATTTTAAAAAAAAAATAGACCAAAAATTAGGACCAATGGGAATACCCTCCTCCACAAGACATCACTCTTTACACGACTTTTTTTAGAATTTAAAAACAAAGCTTATTATTATTAAAAATATTGAATGAAACTTTTTTATTTGATTATCTGAAGCTTAGTTTAACGTTTTACTTTGAACAAAGTACTTTGTTAATGCATTACTTTTTATAAACAGCAAGTCTAAAGGCATTTAATTATTTAGGTGTTTGAAAACCAAGTTCAAAACTAACGATACTGTTTAAAAAAATTATGTCCAACGCTTCGACATTGCTCGATAGAATTAAATGCTGGGAGTTTATATCTTAGTTTTTGTAATTAGGCTATTGTTTGTGTATAGTTTAATCTAAATAAATGGCATACAAAAATGGATTTATAGAAACTTAATTTTCAGGGCCGGGTATTTCTAGCAAAAAATATAGTTAATTCTAATTAATGGTACGCAAAATGGGGTTTACAGATACCTAATTTACAGATCTGGCTATTCCAAAATCGTCTCGTTTTTGCAAGAAAATTATAGAAATAAAATATATTTCTCTGGTTCAAATATGTAAAATCCATTGGGGAAAATGTAAATTAAAATTTAAACGTACATTAACCATCGAAGGACCGGTGAGTTCATTTGGACTATTCATTACTTTATATATATATATATATATATATATATATATATATATATATATATATATATATATATATATATATATATATATATATATATATATATATATATATATATATATCTATATTTCAATATGCACTGAAGTTACAGCCATCAAAACACTAAATAATATGCGGTAATAACGGTATATTTCCTTTCCTTAATCAAATTAATAAATGCTGACCTATAGGATCATGGAAAACAAGTTCATTTTATGTCTTATTTTCATTTGCATAAGACTCCCAATGACATAAGCCCTTCTATGACTTGTTTTTCAGAAATAAAGTTATTTCTATGTGAACAAAGTAACTTCTTATATTTGAAAGTTCTTGTCATAATGTGAATATTTTTCCAAAATCGTCTAATCAATTTTTAGATGGATTTTTTCTTCAACATAATTAAAAGGCACAATAACTATGTCTTTAGAGATAAAATGGACTCTTCAGCACCGGGGGGATAGGTTTTTAAGTTATGAAATTTATACATAAGCCGGTAAAAGTTGGGATTGAAAAAGATTTGTACTCCAACTCGAAACACAACAGTCGAGAGAGGGTTCACTCTAATTGAAAAAGATTCTAGTGACCCTTTTAAGTAACAAAAAATAATTTGAAGGACAACTAGGTCCCCCTCCCGCATCAACTTTTTCAAAAATCGTCTACGGGGAGCAGCGGAGCCGACGGCCGACCCCGGTCGAGACCTACCCCCCTTAGGATCCACGACTGACAGCCCACTGCCGGTGGGACCCCCCCCCCCCCGGATTCCCCGGCGGTAGGTCCACCGATGGTGGGAGCCCCCCCCATCGGGGTCCCAGGTCCAAGGCCCACCACGGACCAGGCTCCCCCCGGGGTCACACGCTGAAGGCCGGCGGCAAACGATCGGAGCCCCAGTGGGACCCCCCACCCCCCGGAGTCATAGGCCGAAGGTCCACCGATGGTGGGACCCCCCACCCTCGGGGTCACAGGCCAAAGGCCAACCACGGACCAGGATCCCCCAGGGGTCACAGGCCGAAGGCCGGCTGCAAACGATCGGAACCCCACATCCCCAGGTTAGATTAGGTTAACTGACATTTCTAGGGTTAGCAACTTAGGTTAGGTTACATTAGGTTAAGTGAGGCCTCACTTAACCTAATATAACATGGTCCCATAGAGAGGGGGGGGGGGCATACTATTGAAAATAATAGTCCCAAAATATTTACATCGTATTTTAAATATTTTCGTTGGAAAACACACTGAAAAGCCATATTAAGAGCTATATTTGTGAGGTTAGGTTAGGTTAGGTCTAGGAATAACAGGAACTTAGGTTAGGTTACCCTCGCTCTTGAAATCCCCCCACCCCCCTCCCCCCAAACTCAAATTTTCCAGAGGATTTTAAAATCATCCACTGAAAAACCATATTAAGAGCTATATTTGTGAGGTTAGGTTAGGTTAGGTTAGATTAGGTTAGGTTAGGTCTAGGAATAGCAGGTTAGGTTAGGTTAGGTTAAGTGGCCGGCCTAATTTCTGGTCTATTTAAAAAAAAAAAAAAAATGGGGGTGTTTTTGAGCGTCACTAATCAGCATAGCACCCCCCAACCCCCCCCTCTCCATCGCTCTATCTTAATTGTGGTTCCCTTGTCTCTCTCTCTCTCTCTCTCTAATTACACCGTAAGTCTAGGCCGATCAGAGATGCGGGACCCACACCCCCCGAGCCCGCATCCATTTTTGGGTATCATTTGTTTAGAATAAACTATATTTTTTGCTAGAAATAAATATTTTTAGCAGTCCTTAGATATCCAGATCTGTAAATAGATATCTGTAAACCCCATTTTGCGTACCATTAACTAGAATTAAATATATTTTTTGCTAGAAATACCCGGTCCTGAAAATTAAGTGTCTATAAATCCATTTAGTTGTCTACCATTTATTTAGATTAAACTATACACAAACAATAGCCTACTTACAAAAACTAAGATAAAAACTCACAGCATTTAATTCTATCGAGCAATGTCGAAGCATTAGACATATTTTTTAAAAAACAGTATAGTTAGTTTTAAACTTGTTTTTCGAACACCTAAATAATTAAATGCTTGTAAACTTGTCGTTTATAAAAAGTAATACATTAACAAAGCAGTTTATTCAAAGTTAAACATTAAACTCTGATTCAGATAGTCAAATAAAAAAGTTTCATTCAATACTTTTAATAATAATAAGCTTTGTTTTTAAATTCTAAAAAAAGTTGTGCAAAGAGCGATGTCTTGAGGAGGGGGGTATTCCCATTGGTCCTAATTTCTGGTCTATTTTTTTAAAAAAATGGGGGTGTTTTTGAGCGTCACTAATCAGCATAGCACCCCCCCCCGCTCCATCGCTCTATCTTAATTGTGGTTCCCTTGTCTCTCTCTCTCTCTCTCTAATTACACCGTAAGTCTAGGCCGATCAGTGATGCGGGACCCACACCCCCCGAGCCCGCATTCATTTGTGGGTATCATTTGTTTAGAATAAACTATATTTTTTGCTAGAAATAGTTATTTTTAGCAGTCCTTAGACATTACGAGATAACCAGATCTGTAAATTAGATGTCTGTAAACCCAAGTTTGCGTACCATTAATTAGAATTAACTATAGTTTTTGCTAGAAATATCCGATCCTGAAAATTAAGTGTCTATAAATCCAATTTTTGTCTACCATCTATTTAGATTAAATTATACACAAGCAATAGCCTACTTACAAAAACTAAGATATAAACTCCCAACATTTAATTCTATCGAGCAATGTCGAAGCATTAGACATAATTTTTAAAAAACAGTATCGTTAGTTTTGAACTTGGTTTTCAAACACCTAAATAATTAAATGCCTTTAAACTTGCTGTTTATTAAAAGTAATGCATTAACAAAGTAGTTTGTTCAAAGTAAAACATTAAACTAAGCTTCAGATAATCAAATAAAAAAGTTTCATTCAATGTTTTTAATAATAATAAGCTTTGTTTTTAAATTCTAAAAAAGTTGTGTAAAGAGCGATGTCTTGAGGAGGGGGGTATTCCCATTGGTCCTAATTTCTTGTCTATTTAAAAAAAAAAATGGGGGTGTTTTTGAGCGTCACTAATCAGCATAGCACCCCCCCTCTCCATTGCTCTATCTTAATTGTGGTTCCCTTGTCTCTCTCTCTCTCTCTCTCTCTAATTACACCGTAAGTCTAGGCCGATCAGAGATGCGGGACCCACACCCCCCGAGCCCGCATTCATTTGTGGGTATCATTTGTTTAGAATATACTATATTTTTTGCTAGAAATAGATATTTTTAGCAGTCCTTAGACATTACGAGATAACCAGATCTGTAAATTAGATATCTGTAAAGCCCATTTTGCATACCATTAATTAGAATTAACTATATTTTTTTCTAGAAATACCCGGTCCTGAAAATTAAGTGTCTATAAATCCATTTTTTGTCTACCATTTATTTAGATTAAACTATACACAAACAATAGCCTACTTACTTAAACTAATATATAAACTCCCAGCAATTAATTCTATCGAGCAATGTCGAAGCGTTGGACCTAATTTTTAAAAAACAGTATCGTTAGTTTTGAACTTGGTTTTCAAACACCTAAATAATTAAATGCCTTTAGACTTGCTGTTTATAAAAAGTAATACATTATAAACCCTTTGGATCAGGTTTCAGACAACACATACCTATGAAAGGCTAAGAAATCCAGCTCAGAAAAGTCAAAAATAGCAACCCACCCATCCCAAATCATTGGTTTCAGACAACACACATCAACTAAAGACTAAGAAATCTAGCTTAGAAAATCCCAAAATAGTAATTTACATATCCAAAATCATTATTTTCAGACAACATTCACCTACGAAATACTATGAAAACTTAGCTCAGAAAGGCCTGAAATAGCATATTAGGCACCTCAAGTCATAAGTTTCGGACAACAAACACATATGAAATACTAAGAAACCTTAGCTCAGAAAAGCCTGAAATAGCAAACTATTCATCCCAAACTATAGGTTTCAGACAAAAAACATCTATTAGGGACTATGAATCCTAGCTCTGAAAATTCCAAAAAGCAAATTAAACATCCCAAATCATAGGTTTCAGACAACACACACCAACGAAAGACTAAGAACCTTATATCCCAAATCATAGGTTTCAGTCAACACACACCAACGAAAGACTAATAAAACTAGCTTAGAAAAGCCCGAAATAATAATTTACATATCCCAAATCATAAGTTTCAGACAACATTCACCTACGAAATACTATGAAACCTTAGCTCAGAAAGGCCTGAAATAGCAAATTAGACACCTCAAGTCATAAGTTTCAGACAACACACACCTATGAAATACTAAGAAACCTTATCTCATAAAATACTTAAATAGCCAACTACTCATCCAAAACTATATTTTTCTGACAACAAACAACTATGAGGGGCTAAGAATTCTAGCTCTTAAAAGTCCAAAAAGTAAAACTACAAATCCCAAATCATAAGTTTCAGACAACACACACAAACGAAAGACTATGAAATCTATCTTGGAAAAGCCCGAAATATTAATTTACATATTCCCAACTAATCAGTTTCAGTCAACACACACCCACGAAAGGCTAAGAAATACATCTCTTAATAGTCCAAAAGCAAACTACTCATCCCAAACTATAGGTTTCAGACAACAAACACCCATGAAAGGCTAAAAAATCTAGCTCAGAAAAGTCAAAAATAGTAATTTATATATCCCAAATCATAAGTTTCTGACAACACACACCTATGAAAGGCTAAGAAACCTAGCTCGGAAAAGTCAAAAATAGCAAACTACTCATCCCAAACTATAGGTTTCAAACAACAAATACCTATGAGGGACTAAGAAATCTAGCTAAAAAAAGCCCGAAATAGTAATTTACATATCCAAAATCATAATTATCTGACAACATTCACCTAAAATATACTATGAAAGCCTAGCTCATAAAAGTCTGAAATAGCAAACTACTCATCCCAAACTAGAAGTTTCACACAACAAACACCTATGAGAGACTAAGAATCCTAGCTCTGAAAAGTCCAAATAGCAAACTACACATCCCAAATCATAATTTTCTGACAACACACACCTATGAAAGGCTAAGAAATCCACCTCAGAAAAGTCAAAATAGCAAACCACCCATCCCAAATCATAGGTTTCAGACAACAC
Organism: Artemia sp. Qi Xiang Cuo; assembly: GCF_049724085.1. Classification (NCBI taxonomy): domain Eukaryota; kingdom Metazoa; phylum Arthropoda; class Branchiopoda; order Anostraca; family Artemiidae; genus Artemia; species Artemia sp. Qi Xiang Cuo. The sequence goes on from NC_142802.1 coordinate 43,383,428, forward strand.
ATACCTATGAAAGACTAAGAAATCCAACTCAGAAAAGTAAAAAATAGCAACCCATACACCCCAAATCATAGGTTTTAGACTACATACATCAACGAAAGAGGGGGCCCGGGTGGGGCCTTGGGGGTTTGGGGGGGCGGGGTGGTGGCCGGTGGAACCTTGGGGGACCGGGGGGTTCCTTTGGAATTGGGGTATGGGGATCGGAGCCCTTTGGATCGGGGTAGGGCGATCGGGGCCCTTTGGGGTTGGGGTAGAGGACCTCACGACACTGTTCAAATAGAACTTATTTACTATAACGACCACACTCAAAACCTCTTCTAAAACCCTTTCTAAAATCATCTTTTAAAATGTCTCTAACTGTTTCGCCGAAATAATTCCCTAAAATGTCTAAAACCGTTTCACCCAAATAATCCCCTAAAAGTAATCTCAGCGTGTTCCTTTTGTTTTTGGCATCTCTGTGCTTTCACATTTCAAATTTCTAGGAAACACTTTCCTACGTTAATCTCATCATCTCGTAAATGTTCCTAGCTACAGTATTAAGGTTTCGTTAGAATATTAATCTATCTCTCCGACTTAAAGCTCAGTGAAGCCGTATTTAAAAATAGAATTTCAATTTCTTTACCCTCCCGCATAATTCGAAGATAACAAGTGATGTAATTTCTAACTCCTGACAGTAAATATCAATGAAGTCCTATTTAAAAATAGAATATTAATTTTTCTCTCCGATCTAAAGAACGTTTATCCCTCAGGCCTAAGAATAAAGAAAGCCATAATGTTTCTTAATTCCCCCTTCGTGAATCAATATATTCCCCTAGCGATTATGTAAATCAAGTTCTCAGGTTAGGTTAGCCTAAAGATCAAAGAAGCCATGTGTATTTCTTAATTCCCCTTCGTGAATGAATAATTCCCCCGCCGATTATGTAAATCAATTTCTCAGGTTAGGTTCGCCTAAAGACATAAAACAGACATAAATTGCTGTTGACATCCATAAATGTGAGAAAGTTCCTTTTTTTTCATTCTCACTGACAAAAACCATAAAACAGACATGAATTGCTGTTGACATCCATAAATGTGAGAAAGTTCCTGTTATTTAAATTCTCACTAACAAAAACCATTAAAAAAGACATTAATTGCTGTTGACATCCAATAAAGTGAGAAAGTTCCTATGTTTTCATTCTCACTGATAACGAACTGTAAAACAGACATAAATTGCTGTTGACATCCCTCAAAGTCTGAAAATTCTTGTTTTTTCATTTTCACTGACAAAAACCATAAAACAGACATAAATTGCTGTTGACATCCATGAAAAACAACAAATAAATTGACCAACACCCATAACCGTCCAAGAAAACATCCCTAAAAGTGAGAAAATTCGTGTTTTTTCTAGTGAGAAAATTCCTGTTTTTTCATTCTCACTGAGAAAACCATAAACCACGTGGTTCTCGTGGGAGTAGCACCCCTCTTTCTACTCATATAAGAACGATGCTGGCACAATGTATAATTTATTAATTTTTTCCTTTAGACCAGGGCACTTCGTATCGAAGAAGTTGTCGTAGAAACTTCAAAAAGGGCTCATTCGATTGGAAATTGAAGTGGTTTTTGTCCTCTTCAATAGTTGGAAGTTATTGGAATACGACTAAAAACCCTTCCAAGCCCACACATTCCGGAAACGCAACTCATCAAAATTTTGAGATAGCCATTTTGTTCAGCGTAGTTGATTTCTAGGTATAAAATATGTTTTTGAGGAGAACACTTCCCCACAGCCCTATGGGCAACGGTTGTAAGTTATGGCCTGGGGGTATATAAGGTTTTTATAGAAAGTGTTTTCGTAGAAAATTCAAAAAAGGCTCATTCGATTGAAAATTCAAAGAGCTACTGCACTTTTTAATAGTCGAAAGTTATTGGAGGGCAACTAGCCCCCCTCTCACGCCCACCTTTCCCCCAAACACATCCAGTCAAAATTTTAATATAGCCATTTTTTTCAACGTAGTTGAAAGTCTTGGAAAAAAAAACCAACAGCCCTCAGGGCAAGGGTTGTAAATTATGCCCTGGGGGCATATAGGTTTTTTATAGAACGTGTTGTCGTAGAAATTTCAAAAAGGGCTCATTCGATTGGAAATTGAAAGTAGAAAGGGGGGTATCAGCGCGACGAGAACACCCTGCTGCCATCTACAACTTTTTTACATAATTTATGTATGTTTTTATGGTTTTTGTCAGTGAGAATGAAAAAACAGGAATTTTCTCACTTAAAAAAAACATGAATTTTCTCACATTTATGGAGGTTTTCATGGATGGTTATGTGTGTTGGTCAATTTATTTGATGTTTTTCATGGATGTCAACATCAATTCATGTCTGTTTTATGGTTTTTGTCAGTGAGAATGAAAAAACAGGAACTTTCTCACATTTATGGATGTCAACAGCAATTTATGTCTGTTTTATGGTTTTTGTCAGTGAGAATGAAAAAACAGAAACTTTCTCACTTTGATGTATGTCAACAGCTATTTATGTTCCTGTTTTATGGTTTTTGTCAGTGAGAATGGAAAAACAGGAACTTTCTCATTTTGATGTGTGTCAACAGCAATTTATGTCTTTTTTATGTTTTTTGTCAGTGAGAATGAAAAAACAGAAACTTTCTCACATTTATGAATGTCAAAAGCAATTTATGTTCCTGTTTTATGGTTCGTTGTCAGTGAGAATGAAAAAACAGGAACTTTCTCACATTGATGGATGTCAACAGCAATTCATGTCTGTTTTATGATTCATTGTCAGTGAGAATGTATATGCTCGACGCGAATGTTATGAGATTGTTTGGGTAACCTAACTTGAGAAATTGATTTACATAATCGGTGGGGGAATTATTGATCCAAGAAAGGGGAATTAAGAAACAATCATGGCTTCTTTGATCTTTAGGCTAACCTAACCTGAGAACTTGATTTACAAAATCGGCGGGGAAATTATTGATTCACGAAGGGGGAATTAAGAAACATTATGGTTTCTTTGATCTTTAGGCTAACCTAACCTGAGAAATTCATTTACATAATCGCTAGGGGAATGTATTGATTCACGAAGGGGGAATTAAGAAACATTATGGCTTTCTTTAATCTTAGGTCTGAGGGATAAACGTTCTTTAGGTCAGAGAGAAAAATTAATATTCTATTTTTAAATAGAGCTTCATTAATCTTTACTGTCAGGAGTTAGAAATGACATCACTTGTTATCTTGGAATTATGCGGGTGGCTAAAGAGATAAAAATTCTATTTTTAAATACGGCTTCACTGAGCTTTAAGTTGGAGAGATCAATTGATATTCTAACGAAACCTTAATAGTTTAGCTAGGAAAATTTATGAGATGAAGAGATTAATGTAGGAAAGGGTTTCCTAGAAATTTGAAATGTGAATGCACAGAGATGCCAAAAACAAAAGGAACACGCTGAGATTACTTTTAGGGGATTATTTGGGTGAAACGGTTTTAGTCATTTTAGGGAATTATTTCGGCGAAACAGTTAGAGATATTTTAAAAGATGATTTTAGAAAATGTTTTAGAAGAGGTTTTGAGTGTGGTCGTTATAGTAAACAAGTTCTATTTGAACAGTGTCGTGAGGTCCTCTACCCACACCCCAACGGGCCCCAATTATTCGTCTCCAATCCAAACCGTTCCAATACTCAGCACCCAATCCAAAACGAACCCTCCGGTCTATACAGATTACTCATGCTCCCACTCGGCCCTTCAGACCCCGAAAGGCCTTCCCCGGGCCCCGGCGGTCAGTGATTGATTGTTTGTGTAACCGAGGAGGCGGAAGGTATGGGGGGGGATCTTTTTATTTTGTGAGTTAGATTTCTTAGTCTTTCATAGGTATGTGTTGTCTGAAACCTATGATTTAGGATGGGTGGTTTGCTATTTTGACTTTTCTGAGCTGGATTTCTTAGCCTTTCATAAGTGTGTGTTGTCAGAAAATTATGATTTGGGATGTGTAGTTTGCTATTTGGACTTTTCAGAGCTAGTATTCTTAGTCTCTCATATGTTTGTGTTGTCAGATACTTCTAGTTTGGGAATGATTAGTTTGCTATTTCAGACTTTTCTGAGCTAGGATTTTCTAGTATGTCGTAGGTGAATTTTGTCAGAAAATTATTATTTGGGATAGGTAAATTGATATTTCAGGCTTTTATGAGCTAGATTTCATAGTCACTCATCGGTGTTTGTTGACTGAAACCTCTCGTTTAGGATTAGTAGTTTGCTATTTCAGACTTTTATGAACTAGGATTTACGAGTATATAGTAGGTGAATTTTTTCATAAAATTATGTTTTGGGATATGTAAATTACTATTTCGGGCTTTTCTGAGCTAGATTTCTTAGTCCCTAATAGGTGTTTGGTGTCTGAAACCTATAGTTTGGGATGAGTAGTTTGCTATTTTTGACTTTTCTGAGCTAGGTTTCTTAGCCTATAATATGTGTGTGTTGTCAGAAACTCATGATTTGGGATATGTAAATTACTATTTTTGACTTTTCTGAGCTAGATTTCTGAGCCTTTCATAGGTGTTTGTTGTCTGAAACCTATAGTTTGGGATGAGTAGTTTGCTATTTGACTATTAAGATATGTATGTATTATACTGTCGATTGTGTTTGTTGACTGAAACTTATGATTTGGGATATGTAAATTACTATTTCGGGCTTTTCTAAGCTAGATTTCTTAGTTTTTCGTTGGTGTGTGTTGTCTGAAACCTATGATTTGGGATTTGTAGTTTTGCTTTTTGGACTTTTCAGAGCTAGGATTCTTAGTCCCTCATAGGTGTTTGTTGTCTGAAACCTATATTTTGGGATGAGTAGTTTGCTATTTCATTCTTTTCTGATCTAAGGTTTATTAGTATTTCGTAGGTGTGTGTTGTCTGAAACTTATGACTTGGGTTGTCTAATTTGCTATTTCAGGCCCTTCTGAGCTAAGGTTTCATAGTATTATGTAGGTGAATGTTGTCTGAAACTTATGATTTGGGATATGTAAATTACTATCTCGGGCTTTTCTAAGCTAGATTTCTTAGTCTTTTGTGGGTGTGTGTTGACTGAAACCTATGATTTGGAATATAAGGTTCTTAGTCTTTCGTTGGTGTGTGTTGTCTGAAACCTATGATTTGGGATTTCTACTTTGCTTTTTGGACTTTTCAGAGCTAGGATTCATAGTCCCTCATAGGTGTTTGTTGTCTGAAACCTATAGTTTGGGATGAGTAGTTTTCTATTTCAGGCTTTTCTGAGCTAAGGTTTCCTAGTATTTCGTAGGTGTTTGTTGTCTGAAACTTATGATTTGAGGTGTGTAATTTGCTATTTCAGGCTTTTCTGAGCTAAGGTTTCATAGTATTTCATAGGTGAATGTTGTCTGAAATTTATGATTTGGGATATGTAAATTACTATTTCGGGCTTTTCTAAGCTAGATTTCTTAGTCTTTTGTTGATGTGTGTTGTCTGAAACCAATGATCTGGGATGGGTGGGTTGCTATTTTTGACTTTTCTGAGCTGGATTTGTTAGCCTTTCGTAGGTGTGTGTTGACTGAAACCTATGATTTGGGAATGAATGGTTTGCTATTTTTGACTTTTCTGAGCTAGATTTCTTAGCCTTTCATAGGTGTGTGCTTTCATAAAATTATGATTTGGGAGGTGTAGTTTGCTTTTTGGACTTGTCAGAGCTAGGATTCTTACTCCCTCATAGGTGTTTGTTGTCTGAAACTTCTAGTTTGGGATGAGTAGTTGGCTATTTCAGGCTTTTCTGAGCTAAGGTTTCTTAGTATTTTGTAGGTGAAGCTTCCGCGTCAGTTTTAAGTTCACCAAGACATAAAAAATTTGAAGTTCAGTTCTAATTTTTCCACAGAAGATAAGAAAAGTTATACTATTATTGTGATTATTTTCTATGAAGATAGAAAGTTTCACTTTAATTCTAAATTTTCCTAAATTCTGTTCCGACTTTTCTCAAAGAGATGAAAAAATTTAAAGTTCAATTTAAAATTTTCACAACGAAGTCAAGAAAAGTTCAAGTTCTCTTCTGAATTTTCTCAATGAAAAAGAAATTAGTCATTGATCATTTCTATTTTTCCAAATAATATAATAATTTTCCACTTTAGTTCAGATCTGTCTCGAAGAGATGAAAAATTTAAAATACTGTTCCAAATTTTTTCACAGAAGATAAAAAAGTTCAAGTTCTCTTCGGAATTTTACCAAAGAACACAATTCAATTCTAATTTATCCAGAGAAATTAAAAATCTTCCACTTCAGTTCTTTATTTCACAATGACATAAAGAAATTTATAGTTCAATTCTAAATTTTTCGGTGGAAGATAGAAAAAGTAATACAATACTTGTGAATATTTTCACGGACGATAAAAAATTCCAGTTCAATTTAAAATTTTCTCAACGAAGTGAAGAAAAGTTCAAGCTCTCTTCTGAATTTTACCAATGAAAAAGAAATTAGTCATTGATCATTTCTATTTTTCCAAATAATATAAAAATTTTCCACTTTAGTTCAGATCTGTCTCGAAGAGATGAAAAATTTAGAATAATGTTCCAAATTTTTCCCAGAATATAAAAAAGTTCAAGTTCTCTTCGGAATTTTATCAAAGAACACACTTCAATTCTATTTTCTCCAGAGAAAATAAAAATATTACAATTCATGTATTTATTTCAGAAAAGAAATAAGGAAATTTAAAGTTCAATTATAAATTTTTCGATGGAAGATAGAAAAAGTAATACCATACTTGTGAATATTTTCATGGAAGATGAAAAGTTCTAGTTCAATTTAAAATTTTCTCAAAGAAGTGAAGAAAAGTTCAAGTTCTCTTCTGAAATTTACCAAAGAACACACTTCAATTCTAATTTCTCCAGAGAAAACAAAAATTTTCCACTTCAGTTCTATATTTCACAGAGACATAAAGAAATTTAAAGTTCAATTCTAATTTTTCGGTGGAAGATAGAAAAAGTTATACCATACTTGTGAATATTTTCACGGAAGATAAAAAGTTCTAGTTCAATATAAAATTTTCTCAACGAAGTCAAGTAAAGTTCAAGTTCTCTTCTGAACTTAACCACACAACATACTTCAATTCTAATTTCTCCAGAGAAAACAAAAATCTTCCACTTCAGTTCTTTATTTAACAAAGACATAAAGAAATTTAGAGTTCAATTCTAAATTTTTCGGTGGGAGATAGAAAAATTAATAACATACTTGTGATTATTTTCACGGAAGATAAAAAGTTCTAGTTCAATTTTAAATTTTCTCAATGAAGTGAAGAAAAATTTATGTTCTTTACTGAATTTTACCAAAGAACACAATTCATTTCTAATTTCTACAGAGAAAATAAAAATCTCCCACTTAAGTTGTTTATTTCACAAAGACATAATGAAATTTAAAGTTCAATTCTAAATTTTTCGGTGGAAGATAGAAAAAGTAATATCATACTTGTGAATATTTTCACGGAAGATAAAAAGTTCTAGTTCAACTTAAAATTTTCTCAACGAAGTGAAGAAAAGTTCAAGTTCTCTTCTGAATATTACTGCAGAATACAATTCGTTTATATTTTCACCAGAGAAAATTAAAATTTTCCACTTCAGTTCTTTATTTCACAAATGACATATAGAAATTTAAAGTTCAATTATATATTTTTTGGTGGAAGATAGAAAACGTAATATCATACTTGGGAATATTTTCCCGGAAGATAGAAAGTTCTAGTTCAATTAAAAATTTTCTCAACGAAGTGAAGAAAAGTTCAAGTTCTCTTCTGAACTTTACCAAAGAACACACTTCAATTCTAATTTCTCCAGAGAAAATAAAAATCTTACACTTCAGTTTTAAGTTCCACAAAGAAATAAAGAAATTTAAAGTTATTTTCTAAATTTTTATATGGAAGATAGAAAAAGTAATACTATGATTGCGATTGTTTTCCATGAATATAAAAAGTTTCACTTTATTTATAATTTTTCTTAAATTCAGTTCTGATTTTTCTCAAAGAGATTAAAAATTTAAAGATCTGTTCCAAAATTTTAATAGAATATATAAAAAGCTATAAAATTATTGTGAATATTCAACATAAAGATAAGGAACTCCACTTTAATTCTGAGTTTTCTCGAATAAGTGCAAATTGTTCAAGTTCTCTTCTGAATTTTATTAAATAAGAGAAAAAAGTTAACTCAATTCTGAATTTTACCAATGAAAATGAAAAAACCTTCCACTTCAGTTCTTAATTTCTCAAAGAAATAAAAAATTTAAAGTTCAGTTCTAAATTTTTCTGTAGAAGATGGGAAAAGTTATACTATGATTGTGATTATTTTCCAGTGAAGATAAAAATTTTCACTTTAATTCTAATTTTCTTAAGTTCACTTCTGATTTTTTGCAAAGAGATGAAAAATTTAAAGTTCTGTTCCAAATTTTTCATTGAAGATAGAAAAAGTTATACATTGATTTGAATATTCGACATGAAGATAAGGAGCATCACTTTAATTCTGAGTTTTCTCGAAGAAGTGCAAAATGTTCAAGTTCTCTTCTGAATTTTCTTAAAGAAGTAAGAAAATTAGCTCAATTCTGAATTTTACCAATGAAAATGAAAAAAGCTTCCACTTCAGTTCTTAATTCCTCAAACACATAAAAAATTGGAAGTTCTCTTCTAATTTTTCAAAGAAAATAAAAAGGCTCCACTTTAGTCCTGATTTTTTTCTCAACTAGATGAAAAATTTAAAGTTCTATTTTAATTTTAAATTAAATTTTGGCTCCTTTGTCTTATGGATTTACCCATCAAATTTTTAAATTAGAAAATGAGTGACTCGTTCTATTATTAAAGACAATTGTTCAAACTCCTTCATCTAACCTCCAAAACAATAGGTTAGCTTAAGTATAAATAAATATTAATAAATAAATAGAAACATTTCTACAAGTTTAAGTTAGGTTAGGTTAGGTTAACTTATCATGAGTGCTCTTGATAAGTTAACCTAACCTTTTCCGGCGAGTATGGTTAGGTTAGGTTAGGCTACATTAAGTTAGGTTAGATCAGGTTAGGTTAAGTTAGGTTAGCCTACGGACGCTTCACTTAGGTTAGCTTAGGTTAGGTGAGAGACAGGCAAAAAGTTAGGTGTATGATTAGGTTAGGTTAGATTAAGTTAGGTTAGGTTAAGTTAGGCTAGGTTAGCCTACGTACGCGCGCGTACGTAGGCTAACCTAGCCTAACCTATTTTAACCTAACCTAACTTAATTAGAATTGAATTGTGTTTTTTGGTAAAATTCAGTAGAGAACTTGAACTTTTCTTCACTTCGTTGAGAAAATTTAAATTTGAACTAGAACTTTTTATCTTCCGTGAAAATATTCACAGGTATGGTATTACTTTTTCTATCTTCCACCGAAAAATTTAGAATTGAACTCTAAATTTCTTTATGTCTTTGTGAAATAAAGAACTGAAGTGGAAGATTTTTGTTTTCTCTGGAGAAATTAGAATTGAATTGTGTTCTTTGGTAAAATTCCGAAGAGAACTAAGAACTTTTTTATCTTCTGTGAAAAAATTTGGAACAGTATTTTAAATTTTTCATCTCTTCGAGACAGATCTGAACTAAAGTGGAAAATTTTTATATTATTTGGAAAAATAGAAATGATAAATGACTAATTTCTTTTTCATTGAGAAAATTCAGAAGAGAACTTGAACTTTCCTTGACTTCGTTGTGAAAATTTTAAATTGAACTTTAAAGTTTTTCATCTCTTTGAGAAAAGTCGGAACTGAATTTAAGAAAATTTAGAATTAAAGTGAAACTTTCTATCTTCATAGAAAATAATCACAATCATAGTATAACTTTTCCTATCTTCTGTGGAAAAATTAGAACTGAAATTTAAATTTTTTATGTCTTGGTGAACTTAAAACTGACGTGGAAGAATCCTAGCTCTGAAAAGTCCAAAAAGCAAACTACACCTCCCAAATCATAATTTCCTGAAAGCACACACCTATGAAATGCTAAGAAATCTAGCTCAGAAAAGTCAAAAATAGCAAACCACTCATTCCCAAATCATAGGTTTCAGTCAACACACACCTACGAAAGGCTAAGAAATCCAGCTCAGAAAACTCAAAAAATAGCAACCCACACATCCCAAATCATAGGTTTTAGACACCACATACCTACGAAAGACTAAGAAATCTGGTTATGAAAAGTCGGAAAAAGCAAATTGCATACCTCAAATCATAAGTTTCAGACAACACACACCTATGAAGTACTAAGAAACCATAGCTCAGAAAAGCTTAAAATAGCAAACTATTCATCCCAAACTATAGGTTTTAGACAACACCTATGAGGGACTAAGAATCCTAGCTCTGAAAAGTCTAAAAAGCAAACTACAAATCCCAAATCATAATTTTCTGACAGTACACACCTATGAAAGGCTAAGAAACCTAGCTCAGAAAAGTCAAAAATAGCAAATTAACCATTCCAAATCATAGGTTTCAGACAACACATACCTATGAAAGGCTAAGAAATCCAGCTCAGAAAAGTCAAAAATAGCAACCCAGCCATCCCAAATCATTGGTTTCAGACAACACACATCAACAAAAGACTAAGAAATCTAGCTTAGAAAAGCCCGAAATAGTAATTTACATTTCCCAAATCATAAGTTTCAGACAACATTCACCTACGAAATACTATGAAACCTTAGCTCAGAAAAGCCTGAAATAGCAAATTACACACCTCAAATCATAAGTTTCAGACAACACACACCTATGAAATACTAGGAAACCTTAGCTCAGAAAAGCCTGAAATATCAAACTACTCATCCCAAACTATATTTTTCAGAAAACAAACACCTATGAGGTACTATGAATCTTAGCTCTTAAAAGTCCGAAAAGCAAAATACAAATCCCAAATCATAGGTTTCAGACAACACACACCAACGAAAGACTAAGAACCTTATATCCCAAATCATAGGTTTAAGTCAACACACACCAACAAAAGACTAAGAAATCTAACTTAGAAAAGCCCGAAATAGTAATTTACATATTCCAAATCATAAGTTTCAGACAACATTCACCTACGAAATACTATGAAACCTTAGCTCAGAAAGGCCTGAAATAGCAAATTACACACCTCAAATCATAAGTTTCAGACAACACACACCTACGAAATACTAAGAAACCTTAGCTCAGAAATGCCTGAAATAGCAAACTACTCATCCCAAACTATAGGTTTCAGACAACAAACACCTATGAGGGACTTAGAATCCTAGCTCTGAAAAGTCCAAAAAGCAAAACTACAAATCCCAAATCATAGGTTTCAGACAACACACTCCAACGAAAGACTAAGAAATCTAGCTTAGAAAAGCCCGAAATAGCAATTTACATATCCCAAATCATAAGTTTCAGTCCACACACACCCACGAAAGGCTAAGAAATCCAGCTCTGAACAGTCCAATAGCAAACTACTCATCCCAAACTATAGGTTTCAGACAACAAACACCTATGAAAGGCTAAGAAATCTAGCTCAGAAAAGTCAAAAATAGTAATGTACATATCCCAAACCATAAGTTTCTGACAACAAACACCTATGTAAGGCTAAAAAACCTAGCTCTGAAAAGTCGAAAATAGCAAACTGCTCATCACAACCTAGAACTTTGAGACACAAAACACCTATGAGGGACTAAGAAATCTAGCTCAGAAAAGCCCGAAATAGTAATTTACATATCCCAAATCATAATTTTCTGACAACATTCACCTACGATATACTAGGAAAGCCTAGCTCATAGAAGTCTGAAAGAGCAAACTACTCATCCCAAACTAGAGGTTTCAGACAACAAACACCTATGAGGGACTAAGAAATCTAGCTCAGAAAAGCCCGAAATAGTAATTTACATATCCCAAATCATAATTTTCTGACAACATTCACCTACGACATACTAGGAAAGCCTAGCTCATAAAAGTCTGAAATAGCAAACTACTCATTCCCAAACTAGAAGTTTCAGACAACAAAAACCTATGAGAGACTAAGAATCCTAGCTCTGAAAAGTCCAAATAGCAAACTACACATCCCAAATCATAATTTTCTGACAACACACACCTATGAAAGGCTAAGAAATCCAGCTCAGAAATGTCAAAATAGCAAACCACCCATCCCAAATCCTAGGTTTCAGACAACACATACCTATGAAAGACTAAGAAATCCAACTCAGAAAAGTCAAAATAGCAACCCATACACCCCAAATCATAGGTTTCAGACAACATACATCAACGAAAGACGGGGCCCGGGGAGGGCCTTGGGGGTCTGGGGGGCCGGGTGGGAGCCCTGGGAACCTTTGGGGACGGGGGGGTTCCTTCTGGATTGGGGTATGGGGATTGGAGCCCTTTGGATCGGGGTAGGGCGATCGGGTCCTTTGGGGTTGGGGTAGAGGACCTCACGACACTGTTCAAATAGAACTTGTTTACTATAACGACCACACTCAAAACCTCTTCTAAAACCTTTTCTAAAATCATCTTTTAAAATGTCTCTAACTGGGTCGCCGAAATAATTCCCTAAAATGACTAAAACCGTTTCACCCGAATAATCCCCTAAAAGTAATCTCAGCGTGTTCCTTTTGTTTTTGGCATCTCTGTGCATTCAAATTTCAAATTTCTAGGAAACCCTTTCCTACATTAATCTCTTCATCTCATAAGTTTTCCTAGCTACACTATTAAGGTTTCGTTAGAATATCAATTTATCTCTCCAACTTAAAGCTCAGTAAAGCCGTATTTAAAAATAGAATTTCTATCTCTTTAGCCTCCCGCATAATTCCAAGATAACAAGTGATGTCATTTCTAACTCCTGACAGTAAAGATCAATGAAGCCCTATTTAAAAATAGAATATTAATTTTTCTCTTTGACCTAAAGAACGTTTATCCCTCAGACCTAAGATTAAAGAAAGCCATAATGTTTCTTAATTCCCCCTTCGTGAATCAATACATTCCCCTAGCGATTATGTAAATGAATTTCTCAGGTTAGGTTAGCCTAAAGATCAAAGAAACCATAATGTTTCTTAATTCTCCCTTCGTGAATCAATAATTTCCCCGCCGATTATGTAAATCAAGTTCTCAGGTTAGGTTAGCCTAAAGATCAAAGAAGCCATGATTGTTTCTTAATTCCCCTTTCGTTAACCAATAATTCCCCCACCGATTATGTAAATCAATTTCTCAGGTTAGGTTAGCCAAACAATCTCATAACATTCGCGTCGAGCATGTACATTCTCACTGACAATGAATCATAAAACAGACATGAATTGCTGTTGACATCCATCAATGTGAGAAAGTTCCTGTTTTTTCATTCTCACTGACAATGAACCATAAAACAGGAACATAAATTGCTGTTGACATCCATAAATGTGACAAAGTTTCTGTTTTTTCATTCTCACTGACAAAAACCATAAAACAGACATAAATTGCTGTTGATATCCATAAATGTGAGAAAGTTCCTGTTTTTTCATTCTCACTGACAAAAACCATAAAACAGACATGAATTGATGTTGACATCCATGAAAAACATCAAATAAATTGACCAACACACATAACCATCCATGAAAACATCCATAAATGTGAGAAAATTCATGTTTTTTTTATTTGAGAAAATTCCTGTTTTTTCATTCTCACTGACAAAAACCATAAAAACATACATAAATTATGTAAAAAAGTTGTAGGTGGCAGCAGGGTGTTCTCGTCGCGCTGATACCCCCCTTTCTACTATTGAAATGGCTAGTGTCCTTTTTAGTAGTCGAAAGTGATTGGAAGGCAACTAACACCCCTTGCACGCCCACCATTTCCCCAAACACATCCAATCAAAATTTTGAGATAGCCATTTTGTTCCACGCAGTTCAAAGTTCAGGAAATTATACCTTTGAGGACACTCCCTCCACAGTCTTCAGGGCAAGGGTTATAAGTTATGCCCTGGGGACATATAAGTTTTTATTGAAATCTTTGTCGTAGAAACTTGAAAAGCAGCTCTTTCGATTGGAAATTCAGAGGGCTAGTGCCCTTCTTAATAGTCGAAAGTGATTTGAGGGCAACTAACCGCCCTCTCACGCCCACCTTTTCCCCAAACACATCTCATCAAAATTTTTAGATAGCCATTTTATTCATCGTAGTTGAAATTTTTAGAAATTAGGTCTTTAAGGATGACAACCGCTCCCCTCACAGCCCTCAGGGCAATGGTTGTAAGTTATGCCCTGGGGGCATGTAACATTTTTATAGAAAGCAATGTTGTAAAAACTTCAAAAAGGGTTCATTCAATTGGACATTGAAAGGGCTAGTGCCCTTTAATCACAGTTTATATCATTAGCAGTATGATCTTTCCCTATCTGACCCATTATAAAAACCCGGACCGAGGTGTGGGTGCTCCAGAGAACGTATAAACATAAGTGGCATTAGATCTTTTCACGGGTAGACAAACAATAATCACCTACGGAACAAGTACTGACAAAACCACTTGATCGACTCACCAATAAGTGGACAATAAGTGCACAAATAAGTGGGAGGAGCTTCTTGTTCGCATCAAGAATGAAGAGCCAGAAATCATCTGCGATAAACTTACTGCTAATTGTACAAACTGTACCTTTAATAGTCAAAAGTGATTGAAGGGCAACTAACCACCCTCTCACACCCACCATTTCTCCAAACACATCCAATCAAAATTTTGAGATATTCATTTTGTTCAACGTAGTCGAAAGCTCTGGAAATTAGGTCTTTTAGGATGATAACCCCTCAGAGCCCTCACTGCAAGGGTTGTAAGTTATGCCCTGAGGACAAATAAGGTTTATATAGAAAATTATTGTAGGAATTTCAAAAAGGACTCATTTGATTGGAAATTGAAATTGCCCTTTTTAATAGTCGAAAGTGAGTGGAGAGTAATTGGCAACCCTTTCACGCTCACAATTTCCCCAAACACATTCAATCACAGTTGAGAGACAGCCATTTTGTTCAGCGTAGTTGAAAGTTCTTGAAATTATTGATTTAAGAATGGCAAATCCCCCATCATCTTTAGCGTAATGGTTGTAAGTTATGCTCTAGGGGAATATACGGCTCGTATGGATAGAGTTGTCATCAAAACTTCAAAAGGGCTCATTACGATGATCATTGATAGGGCTCGTGCTCTTTTTAATAGTCAACAGTGATTGAAGGGTAACTAACCACCCTCTCACCCACACCATTTCCCCCAACACATTCAATGCAAATTTTTCGATAGACATTTTGTTCAACGTAGTTGAAAGTTCTGGAAATTAGGTCTTTGAGGATGACAACCCACCCCAGCCCTCAAGGCAAAGGTTGTGAGTTATACCCTGGGGGCATATAAGGTTTTTATCGAAAGCGTTATCGTAGAAACTTCAAAAGGGCTCATTTGATCGGAAATTGAAACTGCTTGTCCCATTCTCAATAATCAAAAGTGACGGGAGAGTAATTAGCACCCCTCTTACGCCCACCATTTCCCCAAAGATGTTCAATAACAATTTTGAGGTACCTATTTTGATTAACGTAGTTAAAAGTTATGGAAGTTAGGTCTTAGAGGATGACAACCATCCTCACAGCTCTAAGGGTAAGGGTTGTAATTTATTCCCTGAGGGCATATAAGGTGTTTATAGAAAGCGCTATCGTAGAAACTAAAAAAAGGCTCATTCGATAGGAAATCGAAAGGCCTAGTGCCCTTTTTAATAGTCGAAAGTGATTGGAAGGCTTGAATTTGTTATAGTAAAGATCGATGTGGGTATAATGGGTGATTTTTTGTTGCACTTCGTAAGTAGAAAAGCCCCTAGTACTCCCGTACGACACCACTGCTGCCATCTACAATTAAGTCTAATGCTGACGGGACATAATTTATTCAAGAATTATCGATCGATTCTAATGGATGATATCAAGGTCGATTTATTTGTTCTTGTTCGTCCAGGTGTAATGACACTGGGGTGATTTACATAATCAATGGGGAGTGTATTGACCTAGGACTAGATGGGGGAAGTAAATTTCCGAGAAATGGATTTACATAATCGGAAGGGAGAAGGTATTGATCCAGGACTCTACTAGGACAAGTGGATTTCCGAGAACTTGATTTACGTAGTCCCTGGGGGGAATGTTTTGATCCGATAAGGAAAACAGGATCACGTGTCTCCTTTCAAGCCAATCAGGGAGTCGGTTACATCTTCTTATAAGCCAATTAGAGAGTCGGTTACATCTCATTCTATGCCAATCAGAGAGTCGGTTACATATGGTTTCCCATTACATCTCAATTCGCCCTTGAGATTTCGTATATAACGGACATGCGTTGAGATTAAACATTCAGAAAGTTCCAAGACACAATGGATATAACATTGGAATATATTGATGAGTTGGAAGCCTTGGCTACAGCGATTTATTATGTGAGTTCTTTTTAGTAAATTTTCATACTTTATTTTCAAATAAAATCATTTTACATAGTCCCCCTCCAGTATATTCAAATTCAGGTACCCCCCCTACACACAATACAAACTCTACTATATTGTTTATACTCGCTAGAAAGCTTAAAAAATGTTCTTTTTTACCACGTAAACCTAACCTCCCCCTCCAAACCCCCCCTGTTTACGACTTTAATTATTTCATTGGAAATAATTCTGTTTTTGATAAATTTATTCTTTCTGTAAGCCTATCTAAAAGTGACAGTTAACTTCTGTCAACCCTTAGCTATTAATATACCGTTTCCATTTAAGCCGCCACTAACTTGACTTAAACAATTCCGCAAAGATTTAAGTAGCTGATAATTAGCTGTCACCCTTTTAAAGTACATCCAGCCTCTCAATCCTTACTTTAGCGGCTTAACCAAAAGGTTTCACAGAGAAAAAGGATACTTTTGATCAAATTAACATCATAGCTTCTTCATCGCAAATTTGACTTTTGCTTTACTGAAAAGGGAGAGGGACTTTCTTCTGTAAAAAGAGGAGGGGTTTGGGATTGTTAAAAGGGCGATGGATGTCAGTTTCATGTAATATTCATTTTCCATTTTGAGTACTCAGTGTTTATGTGGGGGGGGGGTTAGGGTTGCAATGCCTCGCTTCTAACAACTTCATTGTAAAGTGGAAACAAAGTGTTTCTTTGTGTGAAGAGTAAGGGGCCGGGATTTCTAAGAAAAAGATATAGCTTTATAATGTGTAAATTGAATAGCATTTACGTCTAAGATCGTAAATTTTAGCCCTATAAGCTGCTGGGTTAACAATCTTTTTATCTATTTTAAAGCCTATAGACGGGAACATTTAAAAAATTTTCAAAAATAGAAACATTGATTTGTATCCTAAGGCTACAAACTAGTGATTGTCAACTTTTATTTTTTTCACAAGTTGTGCAATAAAAACGTATGATTTCTATGCATAGTATATTTCTCGTAAATTTTACTTTTTGCTTTACTGAAAATGGGGGAAGGGGACTTCTTTATGATAAATGCTTTCTAGACAAAATTATGGTTAGGGGGTTGGGGGGTACTAATTATTCTTCTGTGAAAAAGGGAAAAATTATTTACATACTAAATTTTTTTATCTTTTTAAGGACAATTATGAAGAATGTATGTCCCCTCCAAGTAAGAGGGCAAGGATTAATGATGCTACTCCTTTAAGACCATCAGTAATCAAATACACTGGCCCATTCAACCCCCATATTGGCTATTCAAGACCAACGCTGCCTACACAAGCAGCAGCCCAATCTGCGCAAGAGCGTGACGCCGCCGGCCCGTCCGCCCTCCATCATGTGTTGCCAGGGCCTTTAAGAGCTGCCCCACCTACGCAAGGTCAGGAGGTTGCCCTCCAGCATGCTTCGCCAGGGCCTTCTGACACTCAACTACAGCCGAAATATAAAAATGTAAGCATTTTTTACCTGGTTATAGAAATATCTAAACAAACCCATTTTCCATCACTGTAAAAGTGTGCGTCAGAGATATTAAAATGTTATTTTCTCTATAATCCCCCACCCCTTGTTTTAAATTTCTCTGCTCCTCCCTCCCATCAGAGATATCTAAATATAATATTAATTTTTTTTTGCTTGTCAAAGAAACCGCTCTTTTTTTAATCTTTCTTATTTTCTCTGCCCACTGTAGGCATCTTCGCTATTTTTCAACCTCATAATAATATTTTTTGCTAATTTCTAGTTTACTGTTAGAGAGTCTTTTTATCTCAAAATGCTATTTTTCGCTAGAATATTATAATTTTAAGGGGCTTTCCAAAAATAGATTCATTTCATTACAGTAAAAGCGTGTCAGAGATATTGAAAGACATTGTTCCCCCTTTTAAATCAGGTTAATTATTGTATACATTCAGTCTGCTGAATCCTCATAGTGAAGCCAAAACAGGTACTATATTCCGAACATATTTCCTCATAGCAAAATCTTTGCGTTATAAACTGCTTTTATTTAAAAACCATTTTCTATCGGAAAGAGTTAGGCTATCAAGTAAAGACCGCAATTTTTTCAAAGCAGATAAAGAGTATTAATATGAATTATTTTTTGAGGAGTTGTTTGAACAAAATCAAAACCTTCTATGTCATCTTTTAGATTGTATTAAGGTGGAACTTTCAGAATATATATAGAGTAGGGAACTAAATGCTATTAAGTGCGTTTTTAAATAATAATCCAATTTTTCAAAAATAGGGGTGATTTAGACACTTTGAAAGTAAGCTATTTTCTTTTATAGGTTGTTCTGGTTCCATATTCTCCATCTCCCCCCTGTTCGTGAGTTGGAGAAGGAGAAGACGCTCCTTTGGAGCTCTGCAACAATTCACATATCAATGGTAATTCACTTGAAATACCGTTTAATACTAATGATTTTTTAACTGAATATTTTAATGTTGATAATAGCGCAGTTGAGCAGAGGGACTTAGCTTTGCTAAGTCCAAACAGCTTACAACTTTTAGAGGATTTTACCCGGGAATTAACAGGGAACCCTTCCCCCACTGATAACATACTTCCACTTCAAACAACTGAAGTGGCTTCCCATAGCCCTATTATTGAACAATGTGGGGGAGGGGGTGGTTAGAATATACAAGAGGGGGAGGAGGAGGAGGGGGGTAACATCCAATTTACATCATTTCCTGTGTTTCAACTCTCAGTCACAATTTTAAATACGATAATTGTTTAAACTGAAACCTTTGGAAATCCCTTTAATTCGCTTTTTGGGTGGTCATTTAGTGTTTGATCCAGTAGAAACTGTTCGTGATTATGTAGGTAAGATTTTTGTACTGCTAGAGAACCAGATTCAGTCGTGGGGAGGAGGAAGGGATTCAATTAAGGTTCCAATTGCTTTGAAGATGTTTTATTTAAATGAGAGAAAAAGTGAGGTTTATCATCATTATGTACATACCGAGATGCGAGTGGTCTATCCAAATTTATAGAATTTTGAGGTTTTTTTTTCAGAGTGGATAGGCCACATTATTACGCATCTCGAGAATTATAACGAAAATGGTAGTGGGTCTGTAGTTCTTTATGTTGAAAATTTAAGCGTTAATATCTGTAAATTTAAGAAAGATTTTATTTTAAGAGGGGGTGGGGGGTCTGAGATGGATACAGTTTTAAAATATAATCCTGACTTAGTAGGTTGCAGAGGTGTCCAGCAAATCTGTTTTGAAAAAGACAAAAATGTTTCAAGTACGCTTTCTTCATGTCAGCATTCGAGCCTCTAGCATGTGACGCTGGCAAGACGAATTTAGACGATTGGGCTGTGCATGGGAAGGAGGGGTCCGATTTTCCCATTGTAGATTTCACTTGTTTAGAGGGGAAATACCCAGTACTGCTCAGGTCTATTAATATTTTTGAAAGGGTCAATACCCATTTAAATATCGGCGTTGCTGTGGTTCAGTATGAAACTGAATTTGAGGATGGGGTTCATTCTAAAAAGAAGGAGGTGGTGTTCTCAGTAAGAGGCCCGTCGATTGAATTGGTGAAACACTGGGTTTGGTTGTTGTACTCATCACCTAGTGGCCCCAATTCAATTAGCCATTTTAACCAAATTACCGACAGGAGGGGAGTTCTAGGGGAGGGTAAGAAAAGGGGGGTTCGTTTCCGCTGTCCAAAATGCCTGTCTCGATTTTTGACGGAACTAAAGTTGCAAAATCATGTGTAGCGTTGTAGACGGCATGACTACCAGTCATTGGAAACAGTTTCAGGAGATAGGATCATTTTCCGCTTCAAAATCTTCCAAAAGATCGTCCTTCAGAACAATAAAATCTCTGCAGACTGTGAAGTAAAGTTAGTTGAAGTGAACGATCTTTAATTTTCGAACTAAATGAGAGGCAATCATGCTATTCCAGTCTCCTTCGCCCATGTGCACAGAGACAGTTCCAACACTATATAGGTGTTAGAAATAGTTGAAACGTTAGATGAGGGAGAGTGTATGGTCAAGGCACTGACTAAATTAATTGGCACAGCTAATGGCACTATTTCACGTTTGAGAAATACGCATTACCCAATGGTGCTGTCTGCAGAGGATCGTCTCGCGATTAAAAATCAAAAAATATGTTGGGTTTGTAAGGGGGAGTTTGAAGAGGGGGAGAAGGGGAACGGGAAAAGAGGGTGGAAGGGTAAAGTCAGATACCACAATCACTTTTGGCAGGAAATATCCTCTGGGGGTAGTAATTTTAGAGGGGTAGCACATCAACCGTGTAACTTAAACGTTAGCCTGCAGTTTTTTATTCCAGTTTTTATTCATAATTCAAATTATGATTTAAAATTTATTTTACCGGCACTGGCACGTATGCAAAGGGAGGGAGGGGGAGTAGATAGTCCATGGGTAAATAATTCATTTACCTATAACATCATTCCCAAATCGGCCGAGAAGCTAGTGCTTCTCGAGCTGAAATGGCAGGTAGTAAATAATGGGCTTACGTGCTGGAATAAAATCAGGTTTTTAGATTCTTTTAGTTTTTTTCCCAAGGCATTGAGTCAATTGATTCAAGGGCAGAAAAGTGACAATTTTGATAGTTTTCCTTTGCTTAAACAACACTTTCCAGACATTGAAATGTATGACCTATTGACCTGTAAAGGTGTATATGCATACGACTATTACTGTTCTGGCGCTCACTTAAGCGAGGTGAAACTACCTCCAATTGAAGCTCGAGAATGGTGTAAGTATGACCTATTGACCTGTAAAGGTGTATATGCATACGACTATTACTGTTCTGGCGCTCACTTAAGCGAGGGGAAACTACCTCCAATTGTGCTCGAGAATGGTGTAAGTGTACTGCCCCATGGCCACTACCGTATTTCAGACATAGACTATCGCAATCAACTTGGTCTGGATAAATTAACCTGAGTTTGACTCTAACCCAACCTAACCCAAACCTAACCTTAACCCAACCTAACCTGTAGCAGCAGCAGTGACGGCGACTATTGTATACAGTTTTTTCCACAGCGCCCCCGGGGGTGGGGGGTCCCACCCGCGGCTGACTTTCGGCCCCCCGCGGCTCCCCGGAGGGGGTATCCTTTAAATTCATAATGTTCAAGTGTGCTATTTTTTAAAGTTCATGTTCATGTTCGTGTTTTTTTTTCAAGTGCTATTGTACAAAAAGTGTGCTAATGTACAAATAGTGTGTGTATGTACAAAAATGTGTGTTCTTGTTGGACAAATAGTGTGTTCTTGCTGAACAAAAAGTGTTTTATATGACGATAAGTGGTGTACATAAAGTGTTATTGTTGTTGTTCTTGATGAACATAAGTGTTTTGATAATAAATGTTTGAACAGAAGTGTTTTTTTATCTTAATAATGTTTGAACAAGTGTCATTTTTATGTTATTCATGTTTGAACAAGTGTCACATTTATGTTGTTCATGTTTGAACAGAAGTGTTTTTCTATCTAAATAACGTTTGAATAAGTGTTTTTTTTATGTTGTTCATATTGAACAAATAGAGTTTTCATGTCGAATAAATGACCATGAAATATTGTTTTTGTTGTTTTTGTTAACGTACAAGATAGATCTATCGGAAAATTATTAGTACTTATTCATTGGATAAGTATGATTTACAGTTAGTTGTAGTCCGAGTGTTATCAACAGCAGCAGCAGCATGTATCAATTTAAAACACCATTCAGATTCTTTTAGTGCGAACCATCAATGTCAGGAAATACGACACTTTTGGCTAAAATAATTCAAAATTGTAATAAAATGTTTTTATAAAAACCAAAGAAAATTTATTACTGCTATAGTATTTGGCAGGAATCCTACGATCAAATAAAAGCTATTGCCACAACCATACCAATACAATTCATACGGGGACTTGATGTTTTCAATAGTATTGAATCGAACTCGTGGCTGATTATTGATGATTTGGCTGAATCCATTGAACAGTTCTCACAGGAAATGCTACAGCTGTTCACCGTTCGCTCTCATCATGAACAGATTTCCATAACCCTAGTTCTACACAATCTGTTTCATCAGAGCAAATGTATGAGAACCCTTGCTTTGAATTTCACTATGTATGGTCAAGGCACTGACTAAATTAATTGGCACCGCTAATGGCGCTATTTCTCGTTTGAGAAATACGCATTACCCTATGGTGTTGTCATATATATATATATATATATATATATATATATATATATATATATATATATATATATATATATATATATATATATATATATGGGGGGGGAGGTTTACAAGGTAAAAAAGAACATATTTTAAGTTTTCTACCGAGTATAAAAAATATATAGTGGGGTTTGTATTGTGGGGGGGGGGGGGTTACCATGAATTTAACGGAGGGGGACTATGTAAAATGATTTTATTTGAATATAAACTATGAAAATTTACTAAACAGAGAATGTAAGTGTGACAAGGTAAACCACGACAAAACACTACTGAAATATTCCAAATCTTGCATTTCAATGAAAGAAATCCAAAATAAACTTTGAAAAATCAAGAGAATGTAATTGTGACAAGGTAAAGCCCAACAAAACACTACTGAAATATTCCAATATAACTGTGACAAGGTAAACCAAGACAAAACCCTACTTAAATATTCTAACTCTTGCGTTTCAACTAAAAAAATCCAAAATGAACTTTGAAAAATCATGAGAATTTAAGCGTGATAGGGTAAACTACGAAAAACCACTAATGGTGGAATGGGAAGCCAAAAATGGGGGGGGCCTTTGGGGACTCGGGGGGCATTTGGGGGCCTGGAGACCCTTTTGGGGCCCGAAGGGTCTTTGGGGGTCTGGGGGGCATTTGGGGGGCTCGGGGGCTTTTGGGGGGTTGGGGGGCCTTTGGGGGCTCGGGGGGTATTTGGAGGTCCGGGGTCATTTGGGGGCTTGGGGGGCCCATTGGGGTTGGGGGCCCTTTGGGGTTGGGGTAGAGGACCTCACAACACTGTTCAAATAGAACTTGTGTATTATAACGACCACAGAGTTTCACCCTAAATCATCTTCTAAATCATCTTCTAAAATCATCTTCTAAAATGTCTCTAACTGTTTCGCCCAAATAATTCCCTGAAATTTCTAAAACGGTTTCGTTCAGATAATCCCTAAACGTAATTTATGCGTGTTCCTTTTTTTGGCATCCCTTTGCTGTCACATTTGAAATTCCTAGGAAACCCTTTCCCGCGTTAATCTCTTCATCTCATAGGTGTTCCTAGCTACACTCTTATGGTTTCGATAGAATATTAATTTTATACCTCAGACCTAAAGATCAAAGAAGCCGTATTTAAAAAATAGAATATTTATTTATCTCTTTAGAGTCCCGTATAATTCCTAGGAAACAAGTGATGTCAATTCTAACAACAAATAAATTCCCCTTTCTTGAATCAATAATTCCCCTTAGAAACAACAAATAAATTCCCCTTTCTTGGATCAATAATTCCCCTCAGAAACAACAAATTAATTCCCCTTTCGTGAATTAATAATTCCTCTCGATTATGTAAATCAATTTCTCGGAAATTCTCTCCCCTCGATTATGCAAATCTAGTTCTCAGAAATATTTCTGCGTGTTCCTTTTGTTTTGGCATCCCTGCGCTGTCACATTTGAAATTCCTAGGATACCCTTTCCCGCATTAATCTTTTCATCTCATAGATGTTCCTAGCTACACTATTAAGGTTTCGATAGAATATTAATTTATCTCTGTGACCTAAAGATCGAAGAAGCCGTATTTAAAAATAGAATTTCTATCTATTTCGAATCCCGCATAATTCCAAGATAACAAGTGATGTCATTTCTAATTTTTCTTTTTTGAATCGATAATTCCCTTTGAAACAACTAATTAATACCCCTCGAGTCCTAGATCAATACATTCCCCTCGATTATGCAAATCAATTTCTAAGAAATTCTCTCCCCTTCGTGGATCGATAATCCTTGAATAAATTATGTCCCGTTGGCGTTAGACTCAATTGTAGATGGCAGCACATGTGTTCTCGTCAGAGTACTAGGGGCCTTTCTACTTTCGTATCGAAGGAGTTGTCATAGGAACTTCGCAAAGAGCTCATTAGATTGAAAATAGAAAAGGCTGATGCCCTTTTTAATAGTCGAAAGTGATTGAAGGGCAACTAATTCCCCTCATGCCCATCCTCCCATTTGGTTTTATGTTTAAAAACTAAATGTTGCCTTAAGATTAAATCAAAATGCACTGTGTTAATGCTAATTCTCAATAAGGCATCTCAGCAGTATGCCAAGAACGACTGAGGGTAGTATGTTCAAACTTTCGGGATACTTCTGCTCTTAAAATTTAACCAAGTCAAAATAGCGTAAGTGTATCCAAGCTATCAAAGAAAGTAAGCAGATTTTTTTGCGAATGGTATCAAGTTTTCCATTTCAGGTCAACTAGAGGAGGTATGAAACGAAATTAAACACTTCCATTTGTGTCCACATTTTTAAAATGGAGTATGTTGTTTAAAATTGCTGAAAATTTTACTCCAGCATATAAATAGCAGGCCAAACTGTAAGGTCTTAAAAAACGAAAAGATTTAAAGTATTATTTTCTTTTCCCCTTAAAAGACTATGTCAATATAAAACGAACAGAAATTAATTAAAAAACTTTTTCCACAAAATAGGTTTTTCAAAAAAAAGTAAAGAACTACATTAAACAAAAAATGGGCAAAACTAAAATCAAATAATCTACCAAGCGTGAAACTACCACAAATCAGCATCGAGAAATATATGAAACCCAAAACGAACAGAAATTACAATAAATAACCGAGTCAAACTCAAACCGAGCAGAAATTAACATAAGTTGGGCTCAAAACCCCTATGCCTTCCCAAGACCAGAACATAATTTGCACTTTACTGAAAAAATACAAATGAATGTGCATTGTCAGTTTAATATACATATACTGATATTTAGCAATCAAAATATTAATATTATTTGATTTATTAAATTTATAAAAATAAAAACATTTACAAAATTAAGAAACCAAAATTAACAAAACTAAGAAACCTTCTCCTTAGAAATGTTTCCTTAGTTCTCTTCTTTTCTTTATTTTTTTTCGTTTTTTTGTCATATGGCCAGTGTGTCATATGTCATATTCGCAAATTAGCTAGAGAATTTAATGTACCGTTGGTACGTTTCATCCAAGAATACATGTAAACAGTAGGGAAGAGAGATACACTTGAATGAAGCCAAATTCGGCGAAACTCTAAGAAAATTAACAGAAAATATTGACAGATTGAAAAAATCGGGACAATTCCGGGGAGAGGAAAAGTTCTGAAGGACAAATTTTCCATACGTGGGCCTCTGAATTGTCTCATTTGACTGTTTTGTTTTTGCTAGATTATTTTTTCTTGCCTAATAACTTTTGATGAATTAGTTAAATAATCAAATCAAAAATCTAATCGAGTTAGTAATTCTAACTGATTAGCAGGGGTGTCCCGAGGGAAGGGTAGGGCGGAGGGGGGCGCACCACCCCCTAACTATTTTTTCATTCGGTAAAATTTTCGCTGAAGGCAAAAATTTCGGAAGAAATTTGTAAAGTTTCTGATTTCTGCTGAAAATTCGGCAGAAATCAGGTAGCGATTCGGTAAAATCTACAAAGTTTGCCCTCCCCCCAATGGAAAGAGGCTCGGGACACCCCTGCTGATTGGTACTCCAATTTACTATTTTGACGCAACATCATCAATACCACCAAGAAATTATGACACATCTGGAATTAAAACAGGGTTGCAATCTTTAATTTTTTTTGGTAAAGCTTAATAATACGCTTAAAATTTGAAGAATAGTGTAACACTTACTGACCACCAAAACCTCAATATTCGCATGGTTCTAGATTTAAGTAAAACATTGCTTTAATCACAGTTCATATAATTATCAGTTCAGATAATTATATGAACTGTGGCTTTAATTAATAATTGCCTTGGAAGTGCAATTCAAATGTATTTATTATATTACAGCAACTGGTAATAAACCAGGTAATCAATGTATCATACAGTTCGTGGTAGTAAATTATTTGATAACATTTTTTTTAATGGTTATTCCAAATACTTAAGATTCATTAAGTTTACATTTACCTATCAATTGTTGTTAACGCGAGACAATTTGTGTGACTTTAAAAAGGGGAGTGACATCCGTAAATATTCATCTTTATGAAAATTACACCATCAACATTAACATCAAGGGTGTCAAATTGCAAATTACTTGGGGGTGGGGGTAAGTATCGTTTTCAGTTTTTACGTATTTAATTTTTTACTTTTTTTAATTTTTATATAAATAGACAAAAAACGTATTTTTTAGAATCTACGGGGCAATTCCCCCACCCCTTCTCTCACTCAATTTGAGTGACCTATATGCATGTTAAAATATCATTGAACCGAAGTTTAGGCTCCTGTCGATAAAAATTAAAAATTTTATCTTTATCAGAGTCTAGATGCGGTAGCGCAGACACATTAAATGTAATGTTCATGTAATTTTGTTTGTAATTTTAATGTATAAGCAATGTATTGTTTTTTTTCTTTCTCTCCATCCATCCCAAGATTTATAAAGAAGTACTATTAAGAATTATTGAACGAAACTACGGCTGATTGTACATTTGGATTGAATATTATGTTTTTCCATTGCAATCCATCGTTTCATTTCTTAACCAGAAACGATGAAATCTCTTGCCGTTGCTGAAAAGATGAAACTAATGCCATGGTTGCAGCGGTAGTTGCAACCTAGTTTAGGACTCAATTAAAAAACGAACAAAACTAATGCAGGCATACCTTTTCCCAAAAATAGCTTTCCAAAGATAAGTGAAGAGCAAAGCTGAAACTTAAAAAGAGTAGAAACAAAGTCAAATAATGAATCAAATAAATGAATCAAGGAAATATAGATCGAACAGAAATAAAGCTGACTAATCAAGCCAAGATTAACAGTAACAGATAATGGTGCATGTAAATCAATTTTTGCTCAAAACGAACATAAAGAACTACTCTTAGTTCATCTCTATCTCAAATGGCGCTGAGGGCCTCATTGAAGAGCCTCCAATCGTCTCTTAAGTGTGCAGTAGCGTAAATATCTTCCCACTCCCGGGTTACGCTTGCGTTGTTGGCACGCGGGTCCCGTTCATATGGGAGTAAGTAAGTAATCCTATTGCCGGAAAATTTACATGGAATTAGAACGGAGTATAACAAAGGAAAAGGAAACAAAAGTCGAACTACAGAACATCACCAAACATATTTACACATCTTATACATTTATGTAAAACTACTGGCACAGGATGTCTAGCGAAGGTTCGCTTTTACCTTAGCGTCTATCAGAAAATTCTCGGCGACAAGGTTAACACTGACTGTTGGATCGGATACACGACAATTACACATGATATAAGAGTTTCTCGTCCATGATGGAAGTCTCAACAGGAACTTCGCGAATCGAAAATATAGAACTCTTAATTTTACACACTGAGGGGACGGCAGGTATTTCCAAAAAGGTGCTATATAAAACACATGAGGTAGGGCAACGGCATTATGCAGCGACGCAAGATATTTACGACAGAATCTGATGTCTAGTACCAATAATTGACCTGTACCCAATCCCGCTTTTCACTTTAACGCCGCGCACAAGCAGCGTTCCGGTGAAGTGAAGGCTTCGACAGATTGGTAAAGCTTGGTAAGTAACACTCTCAGATGGTTTCACAACTGAATCGCCCAAGGGATTTTTTCTCCGCAGCGCTACGAACTGAAAAAGACGATGGTAGATTTTGACACATTAAGCGACGAACCTACGTTATTTTACTCTCCATGGAGAAGGAGCGTGCGTAGCTGTGTTGGCCTCAGGCGGCTTGGTGCTGCGTTGAGTTGTTAATAGTAGTAGTATTTAGCACATCAAAATTCTTCGGTAGTCGATCATCAGACCTGTTCAAATTAAGCAGGTTGTCAGAATACGTCATCAAGGAAACATCAATCCCTTTTGAAACATAAGACATAGCTGCTTGGGATATCACCGGCAGAATGCTATTGCTGTTCAGACTGGGAGTCAAGTGAGCCTTGTCTGACTCATTGACGGACCGGAACAACAGCAGACTCGACTAGACTTGCGGATATTTTTATTTGCGCTCTAAGGTGATTGTGCATATAATATGTATAACCCTGACAACACTCAGATTTAGCCCCTGTTTATGGGCTTCTAGAGGGATGTGCGAGTGCACTGACAAGTCAAAAATCCGGATCACATAAAAAAAGCCAATATTTAATGGGTCACCCATTGCCTCAGAATCAGAAAAAGTAGCAGCAAGAAGGTACAGAGCATCAGCGCAACCGAGACCTGCCGTAAAACCAAACTGGGGGTTTGGCATTTGGCAACAGTGTCTAACATTCAATAATACTAGCATTTCTAGAAGCTTGCATAAAACCGGCGACACAATAATTGGGCGGTACGAGGAACATATATTAGCTGGCTTCCCTTTTTTCAGGATGGGCATAAGTCGCACATCCTGACTAATGCTTGACAAGTCCTTTTTCTGTAGTGGTCTTTCTGACAGTTTCCTTGGTTCGTTCTATATTTCTCATTAAATGTTCTCTCTTACCTGGCCATCTTTTTCACTTACTTTTCTACGGAGAGAGGGATAGCTAAACAAGTAAGGACTATTTTGGAGAACCGGGAAATTCATAAATGGCAATTTGAGAAAACAGATTCCCGTCTCTCTCTCTCTCTCTGTATGTTAAGATTAAGGAAGCATGGGAGAGTAATTTTATAAGGCAACGCTTAATAAGGAGGAACTAAAGTGGATGAGAGCAAGAGGGAATTAGTCATCACTTGGTGATATGAGAAAGTATTTGGGAAGGATGAGTTGGAAGATAGGTCTTTTTTTCTATCCAATGTTTGGAGATAGGATGGAATATGAAATTTGTTTTTAATGTTTTTTAACGTTTAAATGATCCGAGGGAAGAAATTGTTACTGAATGGTATTAACGGGAGAAATTAATAGATTTTATATTGAGTCATAGAAGTAATACACGGATTAAAAACTTGGGAGAGTTAATGGGTTCAGGAATAGCATACAGAATTTTTTTTTTTAATTTATTTAGCTATTAGTTTCAATTTAAAGATGTTTCTCTGTTTGTAAATATTATGTTGCTGTGTATTTTTTTTTTACTAGCCACGGCCAATAAAGGCTTTCAGTGCTAATTAATACCATATCATGTCGTATCATTGGAAAATATATTCTTTTCGTAAATCTGTAACGGTAAAAGACCAAATTTGAGGAATGTCGACATTCTCCAGTGAAAGTCTGAAATGCGGATATCAACAAATATTTCGGACATATACCAAGCGACTATGTGTCTGTTGACATTTACCATGCACTAATGGTCAATGTTGACCATTTCTTACATTTATATTTCTGAGATTCTAGCCTAATTATTAACCTATTTCTGAGATATATAACCCAATCTAACCTGTCACCAACAAACCTTGCGTAAGAGTGACAAATCTGACTGGTCAACAAACACATAGTCGCTTGATGTATGTCCGAAATATTGGTTAAATATCCTTGTTTTGGACTTTCACCGTTGAATGTTGAAATTCACCAGATTTCGGTCTTTCACGGTCACATATCCATTGAATAAAATGAAAAAAACAACAATATTGCCCTTCCCTAGATTCCTGAAGAGAAACATTTTGGTCCATCCCAACATTTTCGTGAATTAACTCTCCAGGACAAACTTTGCTCTTTACTAAGTCATGGCGAGTGCGTTGATTTGAAATGCCAAAGTTCTCTCCATGTTATGGCATTAATTATTCAGTTTATTTTCTAGGAAATAAGAGGTGTTTTCATTCACAATTTTAGGAGTGAATTTTACACGGGCGAATTTTCCATGGGGGTAGATTTTCTGGGGGTAAGTTTTCCAAGGGCAATTTTCCCCAGGAGAATAATTCGGAGGCAAGTTTTTCAGGGACAGATTACCGACCGACTCCTGACTATCTTTAATTTTAGTTTCTATTTTCCGGTTTGTCAAATTAAGTGGTGCGAGAAAAGTTTTGTTTGTCTTGAGTGTTATGTAAAAACTAATTAATTATAAAAAGATCAAGGTTTTAAAAGCTTTGAAAATCCAAATTATGTATTACTTCACTACAAGTAACTTTTCACACCTGTTTCTTGGCGACACTAATTTAAATTTATGTCAGCGACACTATGCCCCAAAATTTTGTCGGAAATTGTTATTTATACCCTTTTGTCTAAGACAGTCTTTTTGGGTGGTCTTTGATTCATCTCTGTTTTTGTCTTCTACTGTAACAAAATTATTTATCTATTAATTGAATTCCCCGCTGATCGATTATCAAATTGCTTCTGAAAAAAGTATTTTGTGGTATGACGTTAATTTCAGCCTTTACTATTTATGGTTTTATTACCATCGATATAAGTTCACGCTTTCGGTTTAGTAACTCTATGGTGTCTCAAATGAATAGAAGTGTTTTTCACGCCATTATATTAACCACAAAAAAAGACTTAATCAACAAAGACAGTCTGGTATTTCAGATTTGGGTCGGATTAAATGTGTATATTTTTAAAGTTTAATTTAAAATTGCTGCATGGCATGACACAGAAACATAATTTGGCTAACAACTACAAGGAGAAAATTCTAAAGCTAAGAGAAAGGAAAATATTTTATTGATTCCGCCTGTCCTGGGGGTTGGGGGTGAAAAAGAGAATATGTAGTAATGGAAGGGGTGAAAGCAAAAACTAGAACTGAAAGTAAAAGTAGGTATTTTCAGAGAAAATAAAAATCTAAAGAATATGTTCAGAAATACTTCCCTGAGATAACATCTAAAGTCTCATTTGTTTACTTGCAAATTTTCTTGATATCAAACAGTTTGTGGTAACGAACTGTAAGTAAGGAGTGACGCGGGTCAATAGTAACCAAAACTCTAAAAAAAGGAATTTTGATACCAATAGATCTATCAAAAGAATTGGTTTATTTTACTGTTTCCAAATATATAAGTTTCATTAACTGTTGCCCATCAAAGGCTATGAGCATGACAAAATTTTCCTGATTTTCGAAAGAATCTTGATGATAATCACACCATGAGATTCAGCGTTTCAGAGGAACCCTACTGTAGAGGTTTCAAGCTCCTGTCTGCAAAAATTTGGAATTTTGTGAATATAAATGAAACTTAAAACGAACAGAAATCAAATAAACAATCAATGCAAACAAACATACAATCAAGCTTGTATGTTTCTTTTTTTCTGCCTTGTCCAGTCATATGTCTCTTATTGCCCCATAGTATGGATGTCTCCTTTTCCTTCTACACCGCGGTCGCTTTGTGTCATGTATAATAAAACACGGCGTCTGGTTATGGACACCAACCGTTCTTCACCAAGACCGCTTCCAAATCTACAGTCTATCTACATTCTTTCTTGTGCTTCTTTTGTTTTTCATCAGCTTCATGGCAATCTTCCAAAATCTCTTCAAAAAACTCCTCAGTTTATTTCTGATTCAGCTCCATATAACCTTCGTTCGTCACATAATATCTGCATTCCTCCTACTCCCACTGTGCGGTCAGATTTCAATCCCCTCATCGCTTGTCATCAGGTTTGGAACTCCCTGCCTTCTTCAGTACAGAAATGCCACTCTTTTGGCAATTTCAAGAGGATTCTTAAGGACCATTTATTTAATAATAAAACAGAATAGTTTTTTTTTTTTTTTTTTTTTTTTTGTGGTGTTGTTTTCCCCTGAATGTTTAGTTTTTTTTTATTGTGGTCTTCTCTGCGCTATGACTCCCAGGCCTCAAGTATGGTCTCTTTTTAATTTTATATGTTGTTTGGCGATTGATTTCTTTTTTTTTCTTTTTTATGGTTGTTTGCATATATTGTATTTTCTTTTTTTCTTATATCATTCCCCCTTGTATCCCTGGCCATGGAGCCTTTCGAGGGGGATTAGGAGTGTTGTGATTGGACTGTATGTATTGATTGGATTATTCAATGTAGGCCTAGTTTAATGTTTTTCTATTGATTTAGTGTTTGATTTAAACTGTATGTATTCCCCCTCTATTACAGGCCTAGGAGCCTTTGGGGGATTAGCACAATGTATTTTCTTGTATGATTAATTGATTATGAATAAATCTTATCTTATCTTGAATCAATATGCAAATCAAGCTTGAAACGAACAAAAATCACTTACAAACAAGAATTTGGGTATCACCTCCTTCTCTCACTGTAAAAGTCTAAAACCTACTGCGTCATGGCACTTTACTGAAAACCAATTTTATGAAATATATTTTCTTTTTTACTTATCATTGAAAATAAACATTAAAATTTTAATAACATTTTGAATTGATGAGCTTTCAGGTATTAATATCATTATACATCAAATATTCAGTTTAATTTATTAACTCTTTTTAAAGTTGTTCAAGACGAATATAGTTTCACTGCAAACAAGTGTTTGGATACTGCCTCCTTCCTTAACTGTAAATAAAAACCAAAAGCCTACTGCGTCATTGGCGCTTAACTGAAAACGAATTATTTTACAAATATTTTCTTTTCAAGTTCTTACAGCATTGAAAATAAAAATAAAATTACAGTGAAAAAAATTCTTGAACTGATGGATCTTTCAACAATTAATATCATTATACATCAAATATTCAATTTGATGTTGTTTATACTTTCCAAGACTGTTCAAGACGCATATTATTTTCAGTGGAATATCTGCTGAGCTCCTGAAGTATGCCGGACCGGCGATGCTACTTTGGCTCCATATGCTGTTTTCTGCGGTTTGGCGCACAGAATGGATCCCAAAGGACTGGTGAGTTGGTATAATCCTGCTCTTATGGAAGAGAAAGGGGAGCAAGAGCATCTGTTCGAACTACAGAGGCATAACGCTACTTTCAGTGCCTGGAAAGCTCTTTGCTATGACCCTGCTGGATAGATGCACGAGTATCCTCAGAAGAAAAAGGAGAGTCCAGCAGGCGGGGTTTATGCCCGGGAGATCCACTATCTTCGATTTCAACCCAGCTGCAAACGGCTGGAGGCGTCCTAGGGGAAGACCACGCACCAGATGGGCGGACGTCATCCGTGATCGGCTCGCCTCCAGAAACATCAACCCGGCTGAAGTGACAACCCTCGCCCTGAACTGACCACTCTGGAGAAGACTGACGGCGCTGACGACTGGTTCCCTCTACGCTGGAGACGCTGCCGAGCAAGAGCTTTAAGTCAAGTAAGTAAGTCAAAAAGATCCACTATCGAACAAATCTTTACCATGCGCCAGTTAATTGAAAAGACGAAGGAATTCAGGAGGAAAGTATATGTAACCTTTGTGGACTTCAAGGCTGCGTTTGACTTGGTGTATCGCAACTCACTCTGGCTGATACTTCTTTAAACTGTTCTACCAGACAAATACTGCAAGTTGTTTGAAAAGCTTTACGAAGAGACCGTGGGTTGCGTCCAAGTCAACGGCAAAAGGAGCACGACATTCGGCATCAAAACTGGTGTACGACAAGGGTGTTCCGCCGCCCCGGAACTGTTCAATTGCGTGATAGACCATGTCATGACACGAACAACAAATCACCTGCCCTTTGGTCTGCAGTTTGGAGATCGCATTCTGACGGACGCTGACTTCGCAGATGATCTTGGTCTCGTTGCTGACTCGATCGACCAGTTGACTGACGCTCTGGAAGTCCTGCAGGAAGAGGCAACAAAAGTGGGGCTGAAAATAAACTGGCTAAAAACGAAGATAATGGCAATTGAGCCTCCCAGCCCATTCTCGCTCCCTGAGACCATAACTGTTTGCGGAGCTCCTGTTGAAGTTGTAAAGAACTTCACTTATCTTGGCTCCGTGCTGTCTAATGAAGGCTCTATAGATGAAGAGGTGAGCAGCCGAGTTTCAAAAGCCTCGTCTATCGTCGGAAGGCTCAACAATCTCTGGAGAATGCCAGTAGTAACCAAGGTACTACTTTGCTTGCGTATATAGCAATTTCAATGCTATTCTGGGCCTTTACGTTCCTTCCTATGTTATTCTGGTCCTTTATGTTCCTTCCTATGTTATTCTGGTCCTTTATGTTCCTTCCTCTGATATTCTGGGCCTTTACGGTCCTTCCTATGCTATTCTGGGCCTTCGTTATACTATGGTCCGTCTTGTACTTGTTACATAACATGTTATGAAGGACAAGTTGTTCTGACACAATTTAGCAGATTTCTAGTTCATGATATATATATATGTCTTTTTAAGGATAAACCTGTATTATAAAACCAACGCGTATTGTTTCGCTGTTAATATATTCAATTATTTTTTGTATATATTCAGATTAAGTATTGTCAATTTAAACAAGTTTTTCTGACACAATTTACAGACCAGATTTCTACTTCATATATTTTTTTTTGATAACTTGATAGGTGATTTGAATAAAAGGAATTCAAATATTTTGTCTATGAAGTAGAAGCTAACTCAATTTGCAAAAAGGTATTCCATTTGCACAACTTTGATCTGATTGAATTGTCGCCGACAATGAGATTTAATCAATGCTAAGCCTATTGTTATTGCGAGAGAGTTATCTCAATTTACAGCTCAGTGTTAACTGACAGACTTCCAAATACGAACATTTTGAAAAGCAGACAAAAAATCAGACATTATAATCAGAATTATTTGATTAACATTTAAAAAGGGGTAATGAGATATATGATCTGTATAATACACAAGTGATGTTTGATAAGTATTGTCAATTTAAAATAGGATCTAACGTCCCCCCCCATTTCTGAGAGCAGGGAGGGGAGGAGTCAATTTCGGAGGCCCGAAGGAGTTATTAACTCGGGTAATTTGTTATAAATTTGACAAAAATGCCTAACGACGAATCGGAAATGGTTGATTAACATTTGCAAAAAAAAGGGGTAATGGGCTGTGCAAATTGGAGGAGATGGGGTGGTTATGAACTGTATAATACACAATTGATTTTTTGGAGAGTATTGTCGATTTAAATAGAATCTAATGTTCTCCGGGGGTTTAGTTAAATTGGGTTGAGTTGCACGAAGGTTCAGTAGTACGAGAGTTCAGTAGCACGGGGGTTCAGTTGTACAGGGTTTCGGCTATCCAGGGGTTCAGTTCCATGTAGGGTTCAGTTGAACGCGGGGGAGGGTTTGCGATGGGGAGGAGAGGGGTGGAGAGTGGACTGTATAATACAAAAGTGATGTTTTGGAGAGTATGGTTAATTTAAAATAGTTTAGAAATAAAAAAAAAAATAAAAAGAAATTGCTGAAAAGTGTTTTAAGGGAGATGGACTGCATGGAGGGTTGAGATGCACGAGAGTTCAGTTACAGGGGGGGACAGTTACATGAAGGTTTAGTTAAATGGGGATCGAGTTGCATGAGGGGTTCAGTAGCACGAGGGCTCAGTAGCACGGGGGTTCAGTTATACAGGGATTCAGTTACATGGGGGGGGGGGGATTGTTACATGATTCTTTTATTCTAACTTAACTTGTAGGAATAGGACTTCATTCCATTGGCTAAATCAGTTTATTCATCTATAATAGTGAACAAAAAGACTATTAATTCTCCGTATTCTTCTTCTTCTTCTGATCATGCGCCCATGCCTCCCATGCCTCCTTCTCACTCGGGGTCAGTTGACGTCTTAATATCCGATAGAAGTTGCATATTCCACTTGTTCTCCACACCTCGTAATATCCGTCATGAGTGATATAGTGGGAGTCATCGATCTTAGGTTCTCGATCTAGACATGAAAATTAAAAGGCTTAAAATATATGGAATTTGTATAAGCTGTAATGGAAAAAAATACGCTAAAAGACGGTTCCCGTGAAATTATTGCACTTTTCTATAAAAATGAACGATTTTCAATGCGAAGATTTGTTAGTGTTAGGGATAGTTTGCTACTTCTGACAGAAAATTTTTATCACAATAAAAAAAAAATTGTTACTTCTAAGAAAAAATTTAGCATCTTTCGCAGAAAACTTGCTAGTTCAAACAGATAAACTTGTTACCATAATTTTCTGAGCTGAATTTCTTAGCCTCTCATAGGTGTGTGTTGTCTGAAACCTATGATTTGGGATGGTTAATTTGCTATTATTGACTTTTCAGAGCTAGGTTTCTTAGCCGTTCATAGGTGTGTGCTGTCAGAAAATTATGATTTGGGATTTGTAGTTTGCTTTTTGGAATTTTCAGAGCTAGGATTCTTAGTCCCTCATAGGTGTTTGTTGTCTAAAACCTATAGTTTGGGATGAGTAGTTTGCTATTTCAGGCTTTTCTGAGCTAAGGTCTCTTATTATTTCGTAGGCGTGTGTTGTCTGAAACTTATGATTTGAGGTGTGTAATTTGCTATTTCCGACTTTTCATAGTCCGATTTCTGAGTGTTTCGTAGGTGTGTGTTGTCTGAAACCTATGATTTGGAGTGGGTGGTTTGCCATTTTTTGACTTTTCTGAACTGGTTTTCTTAGCCTTTCATAGGGTGTGTTGACTGAAGCCTATGATCTGGGATGGGTGGTTTGCTATTTTTGAATTTTCTGAGCTAGATTTCTTAGTCTTTTATAGGTGTGTATTGTCAGAAAATTATGATTTGGGATGTGTAGTTTGCTTTTAGGACTTTTCAGAGCTATGATTCTTAGTCTCTCATAGGCGTTTTTTGTCTGAAACTTCTAGTTTGGAATGAATAGTTTGCTGAGAAGTTAACTTTAGTATTTTATGGTTTTATGTGCCTGAAATCATGAATTAGAATAGTTAATTATCTGTTTAGGGTTTTCAGACCTAGGTTTTTTAGATTTTCGTGCGTGCTCGACTCCTGGGGTTTATTTTTTGAGAAGTTAACTTTAGTATTTTGTGGTTTTACGTGCCTGAAATCTTGAATTAGAATATTTAATTAGCTGTTTAGGTTTTAAGACATAGTTTTTTAGATGTTCATGGGTGTTGGGTTCCTGGAGGGTTTTTTGACTCCTCCTCTCAATGAATTTAGATGGTTTTAGGACTCGTCCCCTTAGCCATAACTTCATTCAACCTTGAGCGAAGATATAAAAGTTTGATGGAGTATTTTTCTACTTAACAACTACATCAATAACTTCCAAGATGATAGGACAGTATGACACAGAATTTATCAGTTACCGAGAGTTCAATGACTCCTCCCCGCAATGACTTCCAAGGGTTTTATGACTCCTCCCCACAATGAATTCAGATGGTTTTAAGACTCATCTCACTAGTCATAACTCCGTTCAACCTTGAGCGAAGGTATAATAGTTTGATGAAGTATTTCTCTACTTAACAACTACATTAATAGCCTCCAAGATGATAGGACTGTATGACACCGAATTTATCAGTTTGAAAAAATCATCTTGCGGTGTTATATTCGAATGTGCTTTTTATTATTGTCTATGGATCTCGAAGAAATTGACTGTTATCATTGGATAGTGAACTATAATCTGTTTGAGTATGATAAAATCTTGTGGAGTACTAAATTACGTTATGTAAACAGACTGAGATTCTATGATAGAGTGATTACAGCACTGAATAATACTGGTCAGGAACTGAGAAATGTTCAGGAGGAAGTCAGTGAAATTTGCAGCTTTTTCGGAGTTGAAGCACTCTACGTAAAGGACAATGTCCCTACAGATAAAGTTTTAATTCAAAAGTGTGACACTAGGATTCCGCTTTTCAATCTAGAAGAGTTTAAGTGTCCTAAATTTGAAGGGGGTTATCACCGTCCTGAAGACGAGGTTAGGTTCTTCGCACAGTGGATACCTAAGAACATACCTGATCGTGATAAATCCATAAGACATTTTAAAAACTATTCTATATCATGGGACCATTTTTTGTGGATTTTTAAGAGTGAAATCTAAGCACTATTTTTATTTAAACATTTGTTGTTGTTTTTTTTCTCAAAAAAAAAAAATCTGTTAATACATTTAAGCAATAAATATCTTTTAGTTTAACCTGTCTTTATTCTTTAGAATGGTTCTTTTGTAATCAAGTAACAAACTCTTTTATGAAGTCACCTCTTTGATACACAATGCAGAAAATTCATTTAAGAAACTATGAAAAAAAAATTGTAAGTAAGTAACAAATTCTTTCTTGAATTCACCTCTTGGATACACAATACAGAAATTTTCATTAAAGAAATTATGAAAAAATTGTAAGTAAGTAGCAAATTCTTTCTTTAATTCACCTGCTGGATAAACAAAGACATTTCGTTCATGAAATTATGACAAAATTCTAAGTAAGTAACAAACTCTTTATTGTTTACCTGACTTAGATACACGATGTAGAAATTTGATTCAAGAAATTATGAAAAAATTCTCAGTAAGTAACAATTTCTTTCTTGAAGTCATCTCTTGGATACACAATACAGAAATTTCATATGAAAATATTTGTAAGTAAGTAAAAAAACTCTTTATTGATTTCACCTCTTGGATATACAGTACAGATACTTCATTCAAGAAATTATGAAAAAATCTCAAGTAAGTAACTTTTTTTCTATTTATCAAAAAAAATTTTCACTTACCTAAAAGATGTATAAATTTAATTCAATAAATTATTAAAAAATTATCAGAAAGTAACAATTTCTTTCTTGAAGTCAACTCTTGGATACACAAAACGGAAATTTCATTCAAGAAATTATGAAAAAATTGTAACTAAGTAGCAAATTCTTTCTTGAATTCACCTGTTGGATAAGCAAAAAGACATTTAGTTCAAGAAATTATGACAAAATTCTAAGTAAGTAACAAACCACGAGTTAGATATACAATGTAGAAATTAAATTCAAGAAATTATGAAAAAAATTCTCAGTAAGTAACAATTTCTTTCTTGAAGTCAACTCTTGGATACACAATACGGAAATTTCATTCAAGAAATTATGAAAATATTTGTAAGTAAGTAACAAAATCTTTATTGATTTCACCTCTTTGATATACGGTACAGATACTACATTAATGAAACTATGAAAAAATTTCAAGTAAGTAACTTTTTTTTTCTCTTTACCACAAACAATTTTCACTTATCAACATGATGTAGAAATTTAAATCCATAAATTATTAAGAAATTCTCATCAAGTAAAAATTTTTTTCTTGAAGTCAACTTTTGGATACACAATACGAAAATTTTATTCATGAAATTATGAAAAAATTGTAACTAAGCAGCAAATTCTTTCTTGAATTCACCTGTTGGATACACAAAAAGACATTTCGTTCAAGAAATTATGACAAAATTCTAAGTAAGTAACAAACTCTTTATTATTTTACGGGTTAGATATACGATGTAGAAATTAAATTTAAGAAATTATGAAAAAATTCTCAGTCTAAGTAGCAAATTCTTTCTTGAATTCACCTGTTGGATAAACGTGCGCGCGCGCAAGTTTTCTGTTTGAACTAGCAAGTTTTCTGCGAAAGATGCTAAATTTTTTCTTAGAAGTAACAATTTTTTTTTATTGTGATAAAAATTTTCTGTCAGAAGTAGCAAACTATCCCTAACACTAACAAATCTTTGCATTGAAAATCGTTCAATTTTATAGAAAACTGCATTAATTTCACATGAACCGTCTTTTAGCGCATTTTTGTCCATTAAAGCTTATAAAAATTCCATATATTTTAAAGCTTTTAATTTTCATGTCTAGATCAAGAACCTAAGATCGATGACTCCCACTATATCACTCGTGACGAATATTATGAGGTGTGGAGACCAAGTGGAATATGTAATTTTCACTGGATATTGAGACGTCAATTGAACCCGAGTGAGAAGGAGGCATGGGAGGCATGGGCGCATGATCAGAAGAAGAAGAAAAATACGGAGAATTAATAGTCGTATTGTTCACCATCATAGATGAATAAACTGATTTAGCCAATGGAATGAAGTCCTATTCCTACAAGTTAAGTTAGAATAAAAGAATCAGGTAACAATCCCCCCCCGTGTAACTGAACCCCTGTATAACTGAACCCCCGTGCTACTGAACCCTCGTGCTACTGAACCCCTCATGCAACTCGATCCCCATTTAACTAAATCTCCATGTAACTGTACCCCCCTTTAACTGAACTCTCGTGCATCTCAACCCTCCATGCAGTCCCTCTCCCTCAAAACACTTTTCAGCCATTTCTTGTTAATTTTTTTTATTTCTAAACTATTTTAAATTGACAATACTCTCCAAAACATCACATGTGTATTATACAGTACAATATCACCCCATCTCCTCCCAATCGCAAATCCCCCCCCCC
Source organism: Artemia sp. Qi Xiang Cuo (assembly GCF_049724085.1). Taxonomy (NCBI): domain Eukaryota; kingdom Metazoa; phylum Arthropoda; class Branchiopoda; order Anostraca; family Artemiidae; genus Artemia; species Artemia sp. Qi Xiang Cuo. The sequence continues at coordinate 43,423,955 of NC_142802.1, forward strand.
TCGTTCAACTGAATCCCTCCATGTAACTGAACCCCTGTATAACCGAAACCCTGTACAACTGAACCCCCCGTGCTACTGAACTCTCGTACTACTGAAATTTCGTGCAACTCAACCCAATTTAACTAAACCCCCGGGGAACGTTAGATCCTATTTAAATTGACAATACTCTCCAAAACATCACTTGTGTATTATACAGTGCATAACCACCCCATCTCCTCCAATTCGCAAATCCCATTACCCTTTTTTTTGCAAATGTTAATCAACCATTTCCGATTCGTCGTTAGGCATTTTTTTCAAATTTATAACAAATTACCCGAGTTAACAACTCCTTCGGGCCTCCGAAATTGACTCCTCCCCTTCCTGCTCTCAGAAATGGGGGGGGGGACGTTAGATCCTATTTTAAATTGACAATACTTATCAAACATCACTTGTGTATTATACAGATCATATATCTCATTACCCCTTTTTAAATATTAATCAAATAATTCTGATTATAATGTCTGATTTTTTGTCTGCTTTTCAAAATGTTCGTATTTGGAAGTCTGTCAGTTAACACTAAGCTGTAAATTGAGATAACTCTCTCGCAATAACAATAGGCTTAGCAGTGATTAAATCTCATTGTCGGCGACAATTCAATGAGATCAAAGTTGTGCAAATGGAATACCTTTTTGCAAATTGAGTTAGATTCTATTTCATAGACAAAATATTTGAATTCCTTTTATTCAAATCACCTATCAAGTTATCAAAAAAATATATATATGAAGTAGAAATCTGGTCTGTAAATTGTGTCAGAAAAACTTGTTTAAATTGACAATACTTAATCTGAATATATACAAAAAATAATTGAATATATTAACAGCGAAACAATACGCGTTGGTTTTATAATACAGGTTTATCCTTAAAAAGACATATATATATATCATGAACTAGAAATCTGCTAAATTGTGTCAGAACAACTTGTCCTTCATAACATGTTATGTAATAAGTACAAGACGGAACATAGTATAACGAAGGCCCAGAATATCATAGGAAGGAACGTAAAGGCCCAGAATAACATAGGAAGGAACATAAAGGACCAGAATAACATAGGAAGGAACATAAAGGACCAGAATAACATAGGAAGGAACGTAAAGGCCCAGAATAGCATTGAAATTGCTATATACGCAAGCAAAGTAGTACCTTGGTTACTACTAATGCCGCATATATATAGGCGCACGAAGATGTAAATTTATAATGCATCTTTAAGCTCGGTCCTCCTCTATGCAGCGGAAACCTGGCCTCTCAAATCAAAAATCCTCCGAATGATAGACGTCTGCCAGACGAAACAACTCTGTCAGATTGAGGGATTTCGATGGGACGATTTTGTAAGCAATGCAAGGTTGCTTGCACTCACCTCCCAAGTCCCATTATCCGTCCAAATAGCGCACCGTACTCTCAGATGGTTCGGACACCTCCTGCGTATGCCGACGACAACCCCAGCCCGAATAGTCTACGATTTTGACGCTAAAAAAAATGGCTGGTCTCGCCCGAGGGGCAGACCTCAGACAAAGTGGAAGGATAGCCTCAACAAATTCCTTGAGATAGCTAACATCGCTGTCGAAGAGGCCCCATTAATAGCAGTAGACCGGTCAGCCTGGAGAAGAAGAGTTACGGCGCTCTCTACGCCACCCCCAACGTGGCAGGAGCCTTAAGTCAAGTCAGTAAGTCAGCCAATGACGCAGTAGGTTTTAGACTTTTACAGTGAGAGAAGGAGGTGATATTCAAATTCTTGTTTGTAGTGATTAAATAAAAAAAACAAGTTTTTTAAACTGAAAGTAAGGGGCGACATTAAAACTTAAAACGAACAGAAATTATTCCGTATACGAAAGGGGCTGTCCCCTCCTCAACGCCTCTCTCTTTACGCTTAAGTTTGACTCTGTCTCACAACTTTATTTTTTTTAAACAATAAAATACTTTAGCGTAAAGAGCGAGGCGTTGAGGAGGGGACAGCCTCTTTGATATACAGAATAATTTCTGTTCGTTTTAAGTTTTAATGTCGCTCCTTACTTTCGGTTTAAAAAACTTGTTTTTTTTATTTAATTTCTGATCGTTTTTAAACAAAAAAAAACTTTAGCTCAAAGAGCGAGGCGCTGAGGAGGGGACAGCCCCTTTCATATACGGATTAATTTCTGTTCGTTTTAAGTTTTAATGTCGTTCCTTACTTTCAGTTAAAAAAAGCTTTTTTAATTTAATTTTTGAACGTTTTTGAATAAATTCAGGTTTTGATCTTGGCTCACCGTACATGAATAATTAAAACAAAATTTGCATATTAATTTACTTTTATTTGGTTAAATGCCTTTCTCGAAACTTGTTTAATTTAGTTGACGAACGTTTTTATTAGTAATAAATATACGCAACTTACGAATTAACTTACGTAACGAACTTCTTTATTCATATATTTTTATTACGTATATTAGGGGGTTCGCCCCCTAGTATGATTGGGGTGAACCCAATCATATATGTAATATTTTGTGTTCGTTTAAAGATTTGATGTTGTGGCTGTTGCAGCTGAAAAACTTGTTTTTTTATATTTAATTTCTGATCTTTTTTTAAATAATCCTGGGAAGTCCGGCGCCCCCTTCATAGTAATGTCCCTTCCCCCATGAAAACTGTCTTCATGGAAAGATCCTCCCACATAACCCCCGACCAACCCCCCCCCCCCCAATACCAAAAAAAATCTCCCCTGAAAACGTCTGTATACTTCCCAATAACAAATACTATATGTTAACATTGGGTAAAGCTCATAACTTTCAGCCCTCCCCCCGGGAACTTCGGGGTATTAAGTCATCCTAAAAGACATACTTATAATATTTTCGAACATGCTGAACAAAATGGCTATCTCAAAATTTTGATCGGGTGACTTTGGGAAAAAAATGAGCGTGGGAGGGGGCCTAGTTGCCCTCTATTTTTTTTGTCACTTAAAAATAGCACTATAACTTTTAATTTCCATTCCAATGAGCCCTCCCACGATATTCTAGGACAGCTGGGTTGATACGATCACCCCTGGGAAAAAACAACAACAAATAAACACGCACCCGTGATATTTCTTCTGGCAAAAATGCAAAATTCCACATTTTTGTAGATAAGAGCTTGAAACCTCTACAATGGGGTTCTCTTATACGCTGAATGTGATGGTGTGATTTTCATTAAGGTTCTATAACTTTTAGGGGGTCTTTCCTCCTTTTTTCGAAAATCAGCCAAATTTTCTCAGGCGCGTAACTTTTGATAAGTAGGACTAAACTTGATGAAACATATATATTTGAAACCAGCATTAAAATATAATTATTTTGATGTATCTACTTGTATCAAAATACCGTTTTCTAGAGTTTCGGTTACCATTGAGCCGGGTCGCTCCTTACTTACAGTTCGTTACCACGAACTGTTAGATTTTTGTTCGTTTCAAGCTTGATTTGCATATTAAATTTAAGTTTCACTCGTTTCAAGATTTATTTATTAATTTACGTTAATATCTATTGTATGTTTATTTGTATGTTTATATTGTATATTTATTTAATTTCTGTTTGCTTTAAGTTTCATATATACTTCAATAGGAAATTTTTCTTTTCGTTTTAAGCTTGATTTTTATATTCAATCTCAGCATTACTCGCTTTAAGATTTATTTATTCGTTTATATTATTACTTGTTGTATGTTTTTGCTATGATTGTTTATTTAATTTCTGTTCTTTTTGGGTTTCATTTATTCTTTAATAGTTATTTCTGGTCGTTTTGAGTTTGAATTTTAACAGGTATTTGTATCTGCCTAGCTTGAGTTTAAAATGGCCTTTACTTTTCTTTGAAAACTTATTTTTTGGAAAGTTTTTTTAAATTAATTTTTGCTCGTTTTTGATTGCAAAAAGTTTCAAGTTTTTAAAAATTCCTTATTTCAAAATCAAAATATTTGAAATAAAATCAAATGTTCATCAAAGTATCAAAACTGGTATCAAAGTATCAATATCAAGGTGAAAAAATGGGTTTGTGTCAACCTCGGAGTTTTTATTATCTGATGTTTGAACTATTTATAACGAAAATCTCAAAATTTTTATCGGATGGGTTTGAGGAAAAAGGGAATGGGGGGGAGGAGGAAGAGCGAATAAATCTTTGGTTTCCTTAGACTCTTTACAAGTGAACTAGAACTTTCTATTTTCAATCAAATGAGCCCTCTCTGAAGTTTATACGAGCATCCCTTGTATATGAACCATATATATCCCCAGAGTATAACTTACAACGCCTGTCCCTGGGCCCTTCGGGTTGTGTCGACCCTGGAGTTTTAATATCTGATGGTTGAACTATTTCAAACAAAATGGTCACCTTAAATTTTTATCGGATGGGTTTATCAGTCCGATAAACCCAAATTTATGGAGGGCAGGAGGGGCTAGTTGCCCTCCGGTCTTTTTCACTCGCAGAAAATGAACTACAACTTTTAATTTCCATTCAAATGAACCCTCTCTGAAGTTTATACGAGCATCCCTTTCATAAGAACCACATACAGCCCCAGGACAGGGCTTACAATGCCCGCCCCCGGGCCCTGGGGGGTTGTGTCGATACCGGAGTTTTGTTATCTGACCTTTGAATTATTTTGAAAAAATGGCTCTCAAAGTTCTTATCGGATAGGTTTGAGGAAAATAGGGCGTGGAAAGGGGGGCTAGTTGCCCTCCCATCTCTTTTGACTCTTAATAAGTGAACGAGAACTTTCAATTTCCAGTCATATGAGCCGTCACCGAAGATTATACGAGCATACCTTCCATAAGAACCATATATACCCCCAGAGCAATACTTACAACGCCGACTCCGGGTCCGGGGTGTGTGTGTGTGTAGACACAGGAGTTTTTCTTATCTGGCATTTGAACTATTTTAACGACATGGCCATACGTAAAGGAGTTTTTGTTGTATGATCTTTGAACTATTTTTAACAAAATGGCTACCTCAAATTTTCTATCAGATGTATTTGAGGAAAAAGGGCTTGGGGGGGATAGCTGCCCTCCGATCCCTTTTGAGTCTTAAAAAGGACACTAGAACTCTCGATTTCCAGTCAAATGAGCCCCCTTGGAAGTTTATACGACAACGTCTTCTATATGAAGTGCCTCTGGGAAAAAGAAATAAATGGAGTGTGGGGGGAGGCTAGATGCCCTCCAATCACTTTTGACTCCTAAAAAGTGAAATACAAATTTCAATTTCCAGTCAAATAAGCCCTCAATAAATTTCATACGAGCATCCCTTCCATAACAACCATATATACCCCCAGGGCATAACTTACAACGCCTACACCCGGGCCCTGGGGGGTTGTGTCAACACCGGAGTTTATGTGATCTGAACTTTGAACTATTTTTAACAAAATATGTATCTAAAATTTTTTATCTGATGCATTTCAGATAAAAGGCGTGAAGGGGAGGGGGCTAGTTATCCTACGATCTCTTTTGACTCTCAAAAAGTGAACAGGAACTTTCAATTTCCAATCAAATGAGTCCTCTCCGAAGTTTATACGATTATCCCTTCCATAAGAACTATATATAGGCTAACCCTAGAGCATTACTCATAACGCCACCCTCTGGGCCCTGGGGGGTTGTGTCGACACAGGAATGTTACTTACCTGACCTTTGAACTATTTTTAATGAAATGGTTATTATAAAAAATTTATCGGATGTGCTTGGGGAAAAAAGTGTGTGTGGGGGGGGGGGGCTAGTTGCCCTAGGATATCTTTTGACTGTTAAAAATTGAACTAGAAGTTTTAATTACCAATCAAATGAGCCCTCTCTGAAGTTTATACGAGCATCCCTTTCATAAAAACCATATACGCCCCCAGGACAACACTTACAATGCCTATTCCTCGGGCCATGCGGGGAGTTTTTGTTATCTATTTTTTAAACAATTTCCAAAATTCTGGCTATCTCAAAATTTGTAGCGGATACGTTTGGGGAAAAAAGGGCGAGGGGGGGGGGGCTAGTTACCCTTAAATCTCTTCACTCTTAAAAAATGAACTAGAACTTTCAATTTCCAATCAAATGAGCCCTCTATGAGGTTTATATGAGCATCTTTTTCATAAGAACCATACATGCCCTTAGGGCATAACTTAGAACGCCTCTTCCAGCTCCTTGCGGGGCTTAATTGACACCGGAATTTTTCCTATCCGACCTTTGAACTATTTTTATCAAAATGTCTATCTCAAAATTTTCATCACATGGGTTTGGAGAAAAAAGGCGTGGAGGGGGCCTAGCTGCCCTCGAATCTCTTTTGACTATTAAAAAGTGAGCTCAAACTTTCAATTTCCAATCAAATGAGCCCTCTCTCAAGTTTATACGAGCATCCCTTTCATAAGAACCATATATGCCCCAGGGCATAACTTACAACGCCTGCCCCCGTGCCCTGGGGGTTGTGACGACACCTGAGCTTCTTTATATGACGTTTGAGCAATTTTTAACTTAATGGCTATCTCAAAATTTTTATTGGATACATTTGGGAAAAAAGGGGCGTGGGGGTGGGGGGCTAGTTGCCCTCCAATCTCTTTTGACTCTAAAAGACTGAACCAGAACTATCAATTTCCCATCAAATGAGCCCCCTCCGAAGTTTTTACGTGCATACCTTCAATAAGAACCATATATTCCCCAGGGTATAACTTACAACGCCTACCCTCGGGCCCTGGGGGGTTGTGTGGACCCTGGAGTTTTCGTTATATGGTCTTTGAACTATTTAAAAAAAGGGCTATCATCAAAATCTTAATGGATGGGTTTGAGAAAAAAGGGCGTGGAGGGGAGGAGGGGCTAGGTGCCCTCCAATCTATTTTTACTCTTAAAAAGTGAACTAGAACTTCCAATTTCCAATAAAATGAGCCATCTTTGAAGTTAATACGAGCATTCCATCCATAAGAACCATATATGCCCCCAGGGCATAACTTACAATGCCTGCCCCGGGGCTCTGGGGGGTTGTGTCGACACCGGAATTTTGTTATATGATCTTTGAACTATTTTTAACAGAATCGCTATCTAAAAATTTTTATCGGATGCATTTGGGAAAAAAGGGTTAGGGGTATCGTATATATCGTATGTATTTTAAACTGAAAATCCACGGTCATCTTTTTTTTTTTTTTGCAGTGAAGTGCAAATTATGCTTTGGTCTTGAGAGGACATGAGGGCTCTCAGCCCTAATTGTGTTAATTTTTGCTTGTTTTGAGTTTGACTTGGTTTTTATTGTAATTTCTGCTTTTTTTTGTTTTTTTTTTAGTTTCACATATTGATGGTGTTTGTGGTAGTTTTGTGCTTGGAAGATTATTTCACTTTATTTCTGCTCATTTTTGATTTAATAAAGCTCTTTACTTTTCTTTGAAAAACATGTTTGGTGGAATTTTTTTTTAATTAGTTGTAACTAAACGGCCATTGTGTTTCAGTAATCGTTCTTAAAGAATTGGGACAAAAGGTTGACCTTTAGCTTGAAGAGTGGGGCATTGAGGAGGGGAGAGCCCCCCTAAAATACGACATAATTTCTATTCGTTTTAAGTTTTAATGTTGCTTCTTACTTTCAGTAAAAAAAAACTGATTTATTTAAAATCTAATTCCTGATCTTTTTTTCAAACAGCCCGAGGAAATCCACTCCCTCCATGGAAAATACACCCTTCTCACGAAAAATTCCTCCATAGAAGGCTCTTCCCACGTAAAATCTTTCCCCGGTAAATTACCCCGGAAAATTCTATCCTTGCTGGGAATTCCCCCAGAAAATTTCTTGCGGACGACTTCACCTGAAAAATACTCCATAGCATACTTTCATTTGAGAAAAGACGATTGAGAAAGATATTGAGAAAAGTCTTATTTTAAGAGATTGTACGGGTTGCATAGAATGACCCATACCCAGTTTCTTAAAGGAGACCTTGGACTGTGGTCTCTTGAAAGTTATAGGACAGTCAAAATGATAAAATTTTGGCTAAGGGTTGTACAGTTTCCCAGTGATAGGTTACTGAAGGCTGCATATGATGAGATACTTCAGCTACATAGGAAAAGATCTTGGCCTTTTAAAGTTGAAGAGGAACTGGATATGACAGGTTTTTCTTTCACATGGAATGATGGCCTTGGACCAACTAGTCAACAATTACAGTTGGACAAGGAAATCAAGCGGGTGCAGGAGGACCAGACGATACAGAAATGGGGTGAGGAGATTAAAAATTCGGAAACTCTAAGGGATTATAAAGAGCTTAAGATAATATATGGCAGGGAATTTTATTTTAAGTGAAATTTATCGTCTAGATATCTTGAATATTGAATACAGCTATGATCTATTTGCATTCCGACCCGTACGAAATTGAATGTTTTTGAGAGGAGGAAAAGTGTCCCGGACGGAAGGTTTTCTTGCCCTCTTTACCAAGAATAGGAGGAGAATTTGGAGCATTGTCTAAGTCGTTGTCGAGGTCTTTTGGGGGTAAGGGAAAATTTATTTGGGAATGATGGAGTGCTGCTTCCTGATGCCCTGAAAAGTACCTTGTCACACTTTATTTGTCTAGTGGGAAGATATCTTGATGAGTATTTTGCAAAAAGAAGAGGGTAGTTTTAATTTTATTTTTATTTCTTTCTTTATTATTGTGACGAGTGCTGTAATTTGTTAATCTTGTATGTTATTTGTGAACATGGCCACATTTTGGCTTGAAATACACCTTATGTTATCTTATCTTATCATACTTTCATTTGAGAAAAGACTTGTTTCTTATTTCCTTTCTGATTGGTTTTCAGGTCCTGGCGGAATTCCCTCTGTTTGAAGAATTTTTGCCGGGAATCCCCATCCCCCAATGGAAAGTTTCTCCCACGGAAAATTTCTCTATGGAGAATTTCTTCTGGTGATAATGCCTCCATGGGGAATTTCTCCCGTAGGAAATCCCCCACACGTAAAAATCCCCCGGGTAATTCCAACTCCTCTGGAAATTTCTCTCGGACAATTCCCCCAGAACATCTCCACAAGTGAAATGAGGTCGCCAACGAGAAAGTAAGAACAATAAAACGAATTTTGTATATGAATTCTGGCAAATTCCCCCGTAGAAAGTTTCCCCTAGAAAGTTCACCCCTTGAAACTTTCATACCAATTGCCGATTTTCCCTGTACAAAATAAATCCTCAGAAAATCAACGCCGCTGAAAAATGTCTCTATGCTTCCCACCTAACAAATACTATATGTGTGTGTTCTAACAAATACTATATGTAAACAATGGGACAATTTTGTAACATAATTCCCTTCTTCCGGGGTCTGTTGGGGTTATTTCATCCCTAAGGACATAGTAATTGAACATTTCTACTATAATTAACAAAATGAATATCTCAAAAATTTTATCACACGAATTTTGGGGAAAAGGGCATGGGAGAGGGGCTAGTTGCCCTCCAATTTTTGGGTCACTTAAAAAGGGAGCTAGAACTTTTAATTTAAGTTTAAATGAGCCCTCCCCCATTCTTCTAGGAACATTGGTCCGATACGATTATCCCTGGGAAGAAAAAAAAAACAAAAAAAAACACGCATCCGTGATCTTATTTCTAAAGTTCTCTGATACACTGAAACTGAAGGTGCAATTTTCAATAACATTTCTTGACTTTTGGGGAAGGTTTCCCCCCTTTTTATAAAATCAGACAAATTTTCTCAGGCTCGTGGGTTTTGATTGGTAACATTAAACTTGACGAATCTTATATATCTGAAATCAGCATAAAAAGTCCATTCTTTTGATGTAGGCTATATATTGTTAATTTAGTTTTTTAGCGTTTTGGCCACTACAAGGCCCGGTCGCTACCACGAACTGTTTAATATGTCATTATAAATCAAAAGTTATTCGAGAACATTATTTGTAAGCTACGTGTAACTCTGTTTTTTCATTTGAAACGTTCCTCACTAACGCAGAGCATCTAATATTTGAACACATGAGCTATTAACGGGGTCTGCATTTGCTTTTTTTTCTTTGAGGCAATAGCCAAAGCTCCAAATAGAGCATAGACCTATAGTTTATAAATTTCCTTGAGAGACTCTTCAGATCAATGGAGGAAAAAGGCGTGACTTTACCCTAACATCTCTTCATCTGGAGGACTATATTTGCGTCAAATATTAGTTCTAGGAATATAAACGTTGAGGGAAGATCCTCTGTTATTCTGGGAATATTTTGAAACGTATAATGGAAGACTACTTTCTTATAATTACATGCACAGAGGCGACAGGGCTAGGACCATCTTCAAAGTATAGGCTTTGTTGGAAAAGCCCCGAAATTAAAAAAAAAAATCTTTGCCCTAAAAACTTATTTCTGATATTCAGACCCTTTCTTTTCAGACATTATATAATCTGTATTTTATTACATAATATTGCAATTTGTTATAGCAAATTTTTGTACATTTTTTTATAATTGTTTTTTGTATTAGCTGACATTATTTTTTGTATTATAAACTCACAGATACATCTTAACGTTAGAAGCAGAACAACGTGTATAACCCGTAACAAATAGCCTACTTACATTTTATTATTTCGTTTCTAGGTCCACGGACGAGAAAGTTAAAAAGGAAGTCAATATCACCTGACAACAAGCGACCTCGTACTGCATTTTCAACAGAGCAGTTAGCTCGACTCAAGATCGAATTTAACCAGAATCGATACTTGACTGAGAAAAGACGGCATGATTTGGCTAGAGAACTGAGCCTTCATGATAATCAAATCAAAATCTGGTTTCAAAACAAAAGAGCAAAAATGAAAAAAGCAACGGGTCACAAAAACACATTAGCTTTAAAACTTATGGCTGAGGGGTTGTATAACCATTCAACCCTACAAGAAGAAGGAGACGAGTGCTAATTTAAAGAGAAGAAAAATACGAATGGTTCGTCTACAGTTGATGATCCAAACCATTAAAGTGATGATCCTTTATGGTGTAAATTAACAGTTTTTATCGATTATTCAATATGAGTTTGCGCTATTGAAAAATATAAGGAGATTTGAACACGCTTTTTTTATAATATTTTTTCCCTTTTTTTTGTATGTTTAGGAGAAGGTTGAAGGGTTTAGCTGGATAGCAACAGTACAAAGCGTAAATTGCAAAAATGGCATAGGACTTTGCTACGATTTAGTCCTATTGAAATGTTTTATTGATTACATTGACACTCGTAGTGGAAAGTAGAGAAATTATCTTTCAATATTCAAAAAAATAAATTTAGTGTCTGGATTCCTGCCTAAACATGCAACTTCTAGCTTTGCCATTTTCAGTTACAACTTCTATTAAATTTTTCTACCTTGAATTTAACTCTAATTTTCAATTATATTTGCCCAATCGAGCTGTTATTTAAAATTCGCTCATATTAAAATAAAATTATCCTAGATTTATGCATTTAGTAAAAATCTTAATAACAAAATAACATAATAAAGAAAAAATGATAACATCATTTCCAAACCAGAATGTAAAAATTAACCAACACTACTGTTAATGATTAAACCGTGCTAATACTGCGAGGATTTTAACATAATTTATGTAGTTCAACTTCATTCAGAGTACAAAAATGTATTACAACTCCGTAAAATTACGTACAACATATCATTACGTATGTACGACCAAAACGTTACGTTACGTGCAACAACGTAAAAATAGACATAACATATCGGAAATATGAGGAAATGTTTGGCAAAATATTAATAATCTTGGGGGAAGGGGGTCATCAGCCAAAAGGATCTGCAGCTCAAACGCGAAATGTTTTGTAGGTAAAATACTTCCTATAATGTGCATGATTCATTATCAAAGAAAATCGACTCCAGAAGACAAAAAATGACTTCTGGGGACCTTAGCTCCCGAAGCTAAGCAGGGCCCCCCAGCTTCGCGGTTTTTTTTAGATGTTTTCACTAAAAAAAATTTGCCCCTCATATTTATTGGCCTAAACAATTATGTCTTTGGTAGTACCTTTTCCTAAGGATCCCCTTCTGATTTTTATTAACCAGACCTCTATGGAATATCACGCTACACAAACCGGTGGTGACGATAGTCAGCCAAATAATGGTTGCAGCAGTACCTGCAACCTAGTAAAGAGCGAACCCCAACCTTAGTAACTAAAAGTTAAAAAACACGTTTTGAGAAAAACTGCTTAGTGAAAAAAATTGCCATCTAACACTGATTGAGGAATGGTAACAATTATTTCGGTTCGTCTTAAAAGTAAAAGTTTATTACGAAAATCAATTTATGGTGATTTTAAAAAAACCTGAAACACCTCGAAAATGGAGTCAGATCAAAATGAAAAGAGTACAATTGGAATCAGAATTGTCGAAAACCTTAAATGGGGCAATTACAGTCCCCCTCCTTGAATATCAAGGAAAATAACTTTTTTGCATCGGTAGCACTGTCTCCCCTTTTTTTTTCTTTTTTTTTCCACGCCCAGCCGGTTACCAGAACATCATAAAGAAATGCTCAATGGCTCATTAAAAAGTTATTTCTCATATCTACGTGCTTTTTATGAATTACGTTATCTGTAAGTGTCATATGGCACTAAAATGGCTCTTTTTGTGCCATTTCTCAAGGGGTGGCGTTAACGGGCTACCAGAATATCATATACAGATTTTTTATAATTCATATAAAATATGTTGGTCAAATCTACGTTCGTCTTATATGTTCCACCATCGGCAAGTTCCAAGTGGGACTAAAAACGGCACTTTTGGCCCCATGCCTCAAGTGGAAAAGCTAGGGCTATTGGGCTAGCTGGACTTTTAAAAGTTATGTTTAATGGCTCATTTGAAAGCTAATGCTCTTATATACGTGTTTTTCATCAATTCTACCATTCGTAAGTGCGACATAGCACTGAAAACAACACTTATGGTGCCACTTCTTGAGTGAAAAACTTTGAAGTACAAAACAGGTGCTATTGTAATAGTTATGTTCCAGAACTCTTAACTGGAGGTTTACATAAGCCCCTCCCTTACACTCCGCCTCGCAGGCACCTTAGTAAGTTTCATAAATCGTCTGCTCACCAGTAAGCTGCAACTGCAACATTAGCAACACTAGTAGACAATGACACCATCGCAGATAGAAGTTTAATGGCTCAATTAAAAGCTATTGCTTACATTTACTAGGTTTTTACAAATTCTACCATTTATTAGATTTAACATATTTCAATGTTAACTAGTTTCTTGAGAATTTGCAATGTACTTTTTGTTGTGGTTGAAGCAGTAGCTGCAACCTAGTAAAGAGTGAACCACTAACCATAGTAATTAAAAGTTAAAACACGTTAAAACGGTCTCTTTTTTTCAGGCCTTGCAGGCTACTAGAACATCATAGAGAGATGCTAAAGAGCTCGTTCAAAAGCTATATCTCATATGTACATGGTTTATACAAATTCCGTCATCTGCAAGTGTCATATGTCATAAAATGGCACTTTTTATGCCATTTCAAGGCGGGTGGGGCTAGCGGGCTACCACAACATCGTAGATAGATTTTTGATAGCTCATAACTTCGTTCTTCCTATAAATTCCACCATCTGCAAGTTTCAAATTGCACTAAAATGGCACTTTTGGTGCCATGTCTTAAGTGGAAAGGCTGGGGCTAGTGATCGCTAAAACGCTATCAGAACGTTTTAATGTGATGCTTAATGGCTCATTTGAAAACTTTTGCTCATATCTACGTGCTTTATATTGATTCTACCATTCGTAATGGAGATATAGCACTGAAAACAATACTAAATAAATTTTTTTAGATGTATAAAACGGTATCATTGTAATAATTATGGTTCAAACCTTCAACTGAAGGTTTGCAAGAGCACCTCCCGTATGTTCCTCCTCCAGGCCTTCTCAAAAAGCTACGCAATTAGGGTCCTACAAAGACCAATATATTAAACTAGATTATTAGAGGCGTGGTTCTGTTAGTACAGTGCTGGACTTAAAATTAGATTATCCTGCGCTCGATTCCTGCTTGAATTTTTTTTTCGATCACGGTTTGTCCCTTCTCATGATTACTTTTCAGATAATCCATTATTTTTGCAAATGTAATACACTCATTAGTAGGAATGCATCTATTGATCGTGACGGGAGTCCATATATGGGCATAGAATACTGACGGGAGTCCATATATGGGCATAGACTCCCTAGGGGAAATGGATTTCCGAGAAATTGATTTGTTGGTGTTCGTCCAGGAGAATTGTCTCCGGGCGAAGTTTGCACATGCGCATTAACGATGGGGAAGAGATATATTGATCTTAGAGATGAAGAGATTAACGCGGGAAAGGGTTTCCTAGGAATTTCAAATGTGACAGCGCAGGGATGCCAAAACAAAAGGAACACGCAGAAATTACGTTTAGGGATTATTTGGGCGAAACCGTTTTGAGACATTTTAGAAGATGATTTGGGTGAAACAGTTAGAGACATTTTAAAAGAGGATTTTAGAAGAGGATTTAGAGGAGGATTTGAGGGTGAAACTCTCTGGTCGTTATAATACACAAGTTCTATTTGAACAGTGTTGTGAGGTCCTCTACCCCAACCCCAAAGGGCCCCGACCCCCCTACCCCAACCCCGAAGGAAACCCCCCGGCCCCCAAAGGCCCCCGAGCCCCAAAAGGGCCCCCGGGCCCCCAAAGAGCCCCAAGGACCCCCCCCCCCCAAACTTTTTGCCCCCCCATTTTTAAAACTTTTTAATTTGCGCATTTAGAGACACAAAAGGGCCCCATCCCCCCAAATTTTGACTCCCCCTCCCAACATTAGTGTTTTGTCATGGTTTACCTTGTCACAGTTACATTCTCTTAATTTTTCAAAGTTCATTTTGAATTTCTTTCATTGAAATGTAAGAGTTGGAATATTTCAGTATTGTTTTTTCGTGGTTTACCATGCCACAGTTACATTTTCTTGATTTTTCAAAGTTCATTTTGAATTTCTTTCATTGAAATGTAAGAGTTGGAATATTTCAGTAGTGTTTTGTCGTGGTTTACCATTTCACAGTTACATTCTCTTGATTTTCCAAAGTTTATTTTGAATTTCTTTCATTGAAATTCAAGAGTTGGATTACTTCAGTAGTGTTTTGTCGTGGCTTACCTTGTCACAGTTACATTCTCTTGATTTTTCAAAGTTCATTTTGGATTTCTTTCGTTGAAATGCAAGAGTTGGAATATTTCAGTGGTGTTTTCTAGTGGTTTATCTTGTCACAGTTACATTCTCTTTATTTTTAAAAGTTCATTTTGGATATCTTTCATTAAAATGAAAGAGTTTGAATATTTCAGTAGTGTTTTCTAGTGGTTTACCTTGTCATACTTACATTCTCTTGATTTTTCAAAGATCATTTTGAATTTCTTTCGTTGAAATGCAAGAGTTGGAATATTTCAGTAGTGTTTTGATGTGGTTTACCTTGTCACAGTTACATTCTCTTGATTTTTCAAAGATTATTTTTGATTTCTATCGTTGAAATGCAAGAGTTGGAATATTTCAGTAGTGTTTTGTTAAATATTTCAATAGTGTTTTGTCGGGGTTTATCTTGTCCCGGTTACATTCTCTTGATTTTTCAAAGTTCATTTTGAATTTCTTTCGTTGAAATGCAAGAGTTGGAATATTTCAGTAGTGTTCTCTCGTGGTTTACCTTGTCACAGTTACATTCTCTTGATTTTTCAAAGTTCATTTTGAATTTCATTCATTGAAATGCAAGAGTTGGAATATTTCAGTGGTGTTTTGTCGTGGTTTACCTTGTCACAGTTACATTCTCTTGATTTTTCAAAGTTCATTTGAATTTCTTTCATTGAAATGCAAGAGTTGGAATATTTCAGTAGTGTTTTGTTATGGTCTACCTAATTACTGTTACTTTCTCTTGGTTTTTTAAAGTTCATTTTGGATTTATTTCTTTGAAATGTAAGAGTTGGAATGTTTCAATAGAATTTCGTCATGGTTTATATTGTCACAGTTACATTCACTTGATTTTTCAAAGTTCATCTTGGATTTCTTTCGTTGAAATGCAAGAGTTGGAATATTTCACTAATGTTTTGTATCTGGGTTGGTCCAAGAGTCCAAGAATTTGTCTTCGTTGG
The DNA here is from genome assembly GCF_049724085.1 of Artemia sp. Qi Xiang Cuo. Classification (NCBI taxonomy): domain Eukaryota; kingdom Metazoa; phylum Arthropoda; class Branchiopoda; order Anostraca; family Artemiidae; genus Artemia; species Artemia sp. Qi Xiang Cuo. Next base: position 43,439,960 of record NC_142802.1, read on the forward strand.
TTTGAATGTCTAAAGTGCATGTCTTTATCTGTTTATATTTCTGAATCTATTTGTTTACAAGTCTGGGTTAATGTTTGGTTAGGTTAGGTTAGGTTAGCTAAGTTAGGTTAGGTTAGCTAAGTTAGGTTAGGTTAGGTAGTATACATTTCTCCATGTTTAAGTCAGGTTATGTTAGGTTAAATTATCATGAGCGGTCATGATAAGCTAACCTAACGTAACTAAAGCATGGTACAAAGTCGACATGGGGGGATTTTCCGGCGAGTATGGTTAGGTTAGGTTAGGCTAGATCAAGTTAGGTTAGGTTAGGTTAAATTAGGTTAGGTTAGCCTACGTACGCGTGCGTACGTAGGAAATTCAAAATGAACTTTGAAAAATCAAGAGAATGTAACTGTGACAAGGTAAACCACCACAGAACACTACTGAAATATTCCAACTCTTGCATTTCAACGAAAGAAATTCAAAATGAACTTTGAAAAATCAAGAGAATCTAACAGTGACAAGGTAAACCACAACAAAACACTACTGAAATATTCCAACTCTTGCATTTCAACGATAGAAATCCAAAATAAACTTTGAAAAATCAAGAGAAAGTAACTGTGACTAGGTAAACCACATCAAAACACTACTGAAATATTCCAACTCTTGCATTTCAACGAAAGGAATTCAAAATGATCTTTGAAAAATCAAGAGAATGTAAGTGTGACAAGGTAAACCACGCAAAAACACTACTGAAATTTTCCAACTCTTGCATTTCAACGAAAGAAATCCAAAATGAACTTTGAAAAATCAAGAGAATGTAACTGTGACAAGGTAAACCACGACAAAACACTACTGAAATATTCCAACTCTTGCATTTCAACGAAAGAAATCCAAAATGAACTTTGAAAAATCAAGAAAATGTAACTGTGACAAGGTAAACCACAACAAAACACTACTGAAATATTCCAACTCTTGCATTTCAATGAAAGAAATGCAAAATGAACTTTGAAAAATCATGAGAATTTAACTGTGACAAGGTAAAGCATAATAAAACACTACTAAAATATTCGAACTCTTGCATTTCAACGAAAGAAATTCAAAATGAATTTTGAAAAATTCTGAGAATTTAAGTTTAACATGGTAAAGCACGAAAAAAGACTACTGAAATAATCCAATTCTTGCATTTCAACGAAAGACATTGTAAAAGAAATTTGTAAAATCAAGGAACTGTAGGTGCGTCTATGTAAACAGAAGCAGAACACTACTGAAATAGTCCAACTCTTGCATTTCAACGATAGAAATTCAAAATGAACTTTGACAAATTAAGAGTATGTAATTATTAAAAGGTAAACCATGATAAAACGCTACTGAAATATTCCAACTCTAGCATTTTAACGAAAGAAATCCAAAATGAAGTTTGAAAAATCAAGAGAATGTAACTGTGACAAGGGAAGCCATGACAAAACACTACTGAAATAATCCAACTCTTGCATTTCAATGAAAGAAATTCAAAATGAACTTTGAAAAATCAAGTGAATGTAACTGTGACAAGGTAAACCACGACAAAACACTACTGAAATATTCCAATTCTTGCATTTCAATGAAAGAAATCCAAAATGAACTTTGAAACATTAAGAGAATGTAACTGCGACAAGATAAACCACGACAAAACACTACTGAAATAATCCAACTCTTGCATTTCAATGAAATAAATCCAAAATAAACTTTGAAAAATCAAGAGAATCTAATTGCGACAAGGTAAGCCATGACAAAACACTACTGAAATAATCCAACTCTTGCATTTCAATGAAAGAAATTCAAAATAAGCTTTGACAAGTCAAGAAAATGTAACTGTGACAAGGTAAACCACAACAATACACTACTGAAATATTCCAACTCTTATATTTCAATGAAAGAAATTTAAAATGAACTTTGAAAAATTAAGAAAATGTAACTGCGACAAGGTAAATCACAACAAAACACTACTGAAATAATCCAACTCTTGCATTTCAATGAAAGAAATTAAAAATTAAGTTTGAAAAATCAAGAGAATGTAACTGTGACAAGGTAAACCACAACAAAACACTACTGAAATATTCCAACTCATGCATTTCAATGAAAGAAATTCAAAATGAACTTTGAAAAATCGAGAGAATGTAACTGTGACGAGGTAAACCACAACAAAATACTACTGAAATATTCCAACTCTTGCATTTCAACGAAAGAAATTCAAACTGAACTTTGAAAAATTAAGAGAATTTAACTGCGACAAGGTAAACCAATACAAAACACTACTGAAATAATCCAACTCTTGCATTTCAATGAAAGAAATCCAAAATGAACTTTTAAAAATCAAGAGAATGTAACTTTGACAAGGTAAACCACGACAAAACACTACTGAAATAATCCAACTCTTACATTTCAATGAAAGAAATTCAAAATGAACTTTGAAAAATCAAGAGAATGTAACTGTTACAAAGTAAACGACGACAAAACACTACTGAAATATTCCAACCCTTGCATTTCACTGAAAAAAATTCGAAATGAACTTTGAAAAATCTAGAGAATGTAACTGTGAGAAGGTAAACCATGACGAAACACTACTGAAATATTCCAACTCTTGCATTTCAACGAAAGAAATCCAAAATGAACTTTACAAAATCAAGAGAATGTAACTTTGACAAGGTAATCCACGACAAAACACTACTGAAATAATTCAACTCTTGCATTTCAATGAAAGAAATTCAAAATGAACTTTGAAAAATCAAGAAAATGTATCTGTGATAAGCTAAACCACGACAAAACACTACTGAAATACTCCAACTCTTACATTTCAATGAATGAAATTCAAAATGAACTTTGAAAAATCAAGAAAATGTAACTGTGACAAGGTAAACCATGACAAAACACTAATGTTGGGAGGGAGAGTCAAAAGTTGGGGGTATGGGGCCCTTTTGTGTCTCAAAATGCGCAAATTAAAAAGTATTAAAAAACGGAGGGGGGGGGGCAAAAAAGTTGGGGGGGGGGGCGGGGGGCTCTTTGGGGGCCCCGGGGGCCTTTGGGGGTCCCGGGGGCTCTTTGGGGGCCCTTTTGGGGCTCGGGGGCCTTTGGGGGCCAGGGGGTTCCTTCGGGGTTGGGGTAGGGGGGTCGGGGCCCTTTGGGGTTGCGGTAGAGGACCTCACAAGACTGTTCAAATGGAACTTGTGTATTATAACGACCACAGAGTTTCACCCTCAAATCCTCTTCTAAATCATCTTCTAAAATCATCTTTTAAAATGTCTCTAACTGTTTCGCCCAAATCATCTTCTAAAATGTCTCAAAACGGTTTCGCCCAAATAATCCCTAGACGTAATTTCTGCGTGTTCCTTTTGTTTTGGCATCCCTGCGCTGTCACATTTGAAATTCCTAGATGAGAATGGGCTATAAAGTCAAATTTATCAAAAGTGATTAGGTATAAAAATAAGACTTTAAATGAGCCGTTAAACAGCTCTCAATTTCTTAAAGTAGCCTTCTAGTGTCTGCTAGTCAGTAGGCGATTTATAAAGCCATGTCTTCATTATGGCTTTTTCAGGCGAAGTCAACAGAGTAAAAACAGCTTTTTGTTCATCGAAAAACAAACGTTCCTGAAAAACATTTTTTTTTTGTAAAGTATGGATAATAGACTATTTATTATAAACTGAAAGTTTTGTAGCTTTCAAGGTTGTCTGCAGTATTTTCTAGATGTGTCTTATCTCCCCTAAATCGGCGATGATTAGAAATTATATTAAAAATAAGTTTTCAACTGAAAGTAAGGACTGACATTAAAACTTAAAACGAACAAAACTTATTCCGTATAAATAAAAAAGATCATAGCGGCGTTGTTTCTACATTAAATTTTAATCAAAAACGAGCAAATATTAATTAAAAAAAAAAAACAAAGTTTTTCCGAGGGAAGTAAAGAGTAAAGTTGAAACTTAAAACGGACAGAAATTATTACTTTACAGCCTATCTAATATATACCAATGAAATTAGTACAAATAAAACAGCTAATTATGTTTCCCTATGGATTATAGAATTATAGGATTATGGGATAATAGAAAACTAGAACTTTACTGAAAACACAAAATAATATGGGAGTTTTGGTACAATAAAAGCAAACCAATTAAGGGCATTTTGTACAGAATAAAAATAAAGCATTTTAGGATTGTTGCTTTATTTTTTTTTTCGTTTAATTTGGTATCACTTCTGCACAATGGCTCAGTTCAATGACTGGCGCCTGTTTTGGTTCTCAAAAAGGAAACATGATGATTAGTTTATAGACAAGTTCAAAATAAAGCCATCTTGATAGTATTAGGACTATAGACTAGCTTTACAATGTGTATCATAGCTTGAAAATCATTGTTTTATCAGAGGCAACGCTATAGCGTAGCATATGGTAAAGGCCATACGGCTCCAATAGTTTTTTTTTTATTATTTATTTATTTATTAATTGTTTTTCCCAGAGGCACTTCATATGGGAGGGTTCGTCGTAAAAACTTCAAAGAGGACTCATTGAATTCGAAATCGAAAGTTCTAGTGTCCTTTTCAAGGGTCAAAAGTGATTGGAAGGCAACGAACACCCCTTCCATGCCCACCATTTCCCCAGACACATCCAATCAAAATTTTGAGATAGCCATTTTGTTCTACGTAGTTGACTTCCAGATAAAAATTATGTTTTTGAGGAGGACACTCCCCCCACATCCCTCAGGGAGAGGGTTGTAAGTTTTGCCCTGGGGGTATATAAGCTTTTTATAGAAAGAGTTGTCGTAGAAACTTCAGAAAGGGCTCATCCAATTGGAAACTGAAAGACCTAGTGCAATTTTTAATAGTCAAAAGTGATTGGAGTACAACTAACCCACCCCTCGCGCCCACCTTTTCCCCAAACATACACAATCAAAATTTTGAGATAGTTATTTTGTTCAACGTGGTTGAAAATTCTAGAATCTAGGTCTTGGAGGATGACAACCCCCACACGGCCCCCCTCAGGACAAAGGTTGTAAGTTATGCCTTAGGGGCATATAAGGTTTTTATAGAAAGTGTGGTCGCAGAAACTTCAAAAAATGCTTATTAAATTGGAAATTTAAATGGTAAGTGTCCTTTTTAATAGTCGAAAGTGATTGGAAGGCAACTAACACCCCTTCCACGCCCACCATTTCCCCAAACACATCCAATCAAAATTTTGAAATAGCCATTTTGTTCAACGTAGTTGAAAGTTCTGGAAATTATGTGGTTGAGCATGACCCCCCCCCCCTAGGTTTTCAGGGCAAGGGTTATAAGTTATGCCCTGGGGGCACATATGGTTCTTATGGAAGGAATGCTAGTATAAACTTTAGAGAGGGCTTATTGGATTGGAAATTGAAAGTTCTAGTTTACTTTTTAAGAGTCAAAAGAGATTGGGAGACAACTAGCACCCCCCCACGCTCCTTTTTCCCTGAATGCATCTGATACAAATTTTGAGATAGCCATTAAGTTAATAATTGTTCAAAAGTCAGATGACAAAAACTCAGGTGTCAAAACAACCCCCCAGGGCCCGGGGCAGGCGTTGTAAGTTGTGCCCTGGGGCATATATGGTTCTTATAAAAGGGATACTCGTATAAACTTCAGAGAGGGCTCATTTGATTTAAAATTGAAAGTTCGAGTTCACTTTTTAATAGTCAAACGAGATCGTAGGGATACTAACCCCCCCCCCACGCCCTCTTTTTCGAAACCCATCTGATGAAAATCTGTTTAAAACAAAAATAATTCAAAGGTCTGATAAGAAAAAGTCCGGTGTCAATATAACCCCCAGGGCCCGGGAGAATGCGTTCTAAGTTGTGCCCTAAGGGCATGTATGGTTCTTATGAAGGGGATGCTCGTATAAACTTCATAGTGGGCTTATTTGATTGGAAGTTGAAAGTTCTATTTCAATTTTTAAGAGTCAAGAGATTTAAGGGCAACTAGCACCCCCCACTCTCCTTTTTCTCCAAACCCATCTGCTACAAATTTTGAGATAGCCAGTTTTTTAAAAATCGTTCAAAAATTAGATAACAAAAACTCCAGTGTCAACACAACCCCCCAGGGCCCAAGGGAGGCGTTGTAAGTGTTGTTCTGGGGGCGTGTATGGTTCTTATGAAAGGGATGCTCGTATAAACTTCAGAGAAGGTTCATTTGATTGGAAATTAAAAGTTCTAGTTCACTTTTTAAGAGTCAAAACATATCCGAGGGCAGCTAGTCCGCCCCCCCCCACAAGTTTTTTCCCAAGACTATCCGACAAAAATTTTAAAATAGCCATTTCATTAATAAGAATTCAAAGGTCAGATAAGATAAACTCCTGTGTCGACGCAACCCCCCCCCCCAGGGCTCGGATGCAGGCATTGTAAGTAATGTTCCGGGGACATATATGGTTTTTATAGAAGGGATGCTCGTATAAACTTCGGAGAGGGTTCATTTGATTGGAAATTGAAAGTTCTCGTTCACTTTTTAAGAGTCAAAAGAGATTTGCAGGCAACTAGTCCCACCCCCCGCTGCTCCACGCCATAAATGCATTAGATCAAAATTTTGAGATAGACATTTTGTTAAAAATAGTTCAAAGTTCAGACAAAAAAAACGAACAGAAGGTGTTGTAAGTTATGCTCTGTGGGTATATACGATTTTTATGACAGGGATGCTCGTATAGACTTCATAGAGGACTCATTTTATTGGAAATTGAAAGTTGTAATTCACTTTTTAAGAGTAAAAAGTGATCGGAGGGTAGCTATCTTCCCCCCACACTCCATTTATTTTTTTTCCCAGACGCATTTCATATAGAAGGGGTCGTCGTATAAACTTCAAAGGGGGCTCATTTCAAAGGGGCAAACTTTTTCAGCTTGATATTGTTACTTTGATACCAGTTTTGATACTTTGATGAATATTTGATTTTTTTAAAGTTTGATTTTGTTATAAGGAATTTTTAAAAACTTGAAACTTTTTGCAATCAAAAACGAATAAAAATTAATTAAAAAAACATTCTGAAAAATAAGTTTTTCAAAGAAAAGTAAATGCCACTTTAAACTTAGGCTCAGCAGATACAGATAACTGTTAAAATTCAAGCTCAAAACGACCAGAAATTACTGTTAAAAAATAAATGAAACCCAAAACGAACAGAAATTAAATAAACAATCATAGGTAAAAACATACAACAAGTAATAATATAAATGAATAAATAGATCTTAAAGCGGGAAATGCCTCGATTAAATATGCAAATCAATCTTAAAACGAAAAAAAATATTTTGACATTGAAGCATAATTGAAGCCTAAAAAGAACAAAAATTAAATAAGCAATCAAGGCAAACAAACATACAATAGATATTAATGTAAATGAATAAATAAATCTTAAAACGAGTGAAACTAAAATTGAATATGCAAATGAAGCTTGAAACTAACAAAACTAACAAGAGTTTGGGTATTGCCGCCTTCTATCATTGCAAAAGTATAAAACCTACCACGTCATTGGCCCTTTATTGAAAACTATGTTCGTCTTGAACAGTCTTGGAAAGAATAAACAACATCAAATTGAATATTTGATATGTAGTGATATTAGTTGTTGAAAGATCCATCAGTCCAAGAATGTATTTCACTCTAATTTTATTTTTATTTTCAATATTAAGAAGAAAAGAAAATATTTGTTATAAAATTGGTTTTCAGTAAAGTGGCAATGGCGTAGTAGGTTTTAGACTTTTACAGTGAGAGAAGGAGGCGATACCCAAACTTTTGTTTGTAGGGATTTTTGTTCCTTTCAAGCTTGATTTGCATATTCAATTTAAGTTTCATTCATTTTAAGATTTGTTCATTCATTTACCTTTATATCTATTGCATGTTTGTTTGCATTGATTGTTTATTTAATTTTTATTCTTTTTAAGTTTCATTTATACTTCAATAGCAAAACATTTTTGTCGTTTTAAGCTTGATTTTCATAGTCAATCTAAGCGTTACTCGCTTTAAGATTTATTTACTCATTTATATTATTACTTGTTGTATGTTTTTGCTATGATTGTTTATTTAATTTCTGTTCGTTTTGGGTTTCATATATTCTTTAATTGTAATTTCTGGTCGTTTTGGGTTTGAATTTTCATAGGTATTTGTTTCTGCTGAGCTTATGTTTAAAATGACCTGTACTTTTCTTTGAAAAACTTATTTTTCGGAAAGTTTTTTTCTAATTAATAGAGAGAAATGACCGGATTTCCAGAGTTCATATTATGTCTTATTTGATCTTCATCAGAGGCAACACTGTAGCGTTGCCTATAGTAAAGGCAATACGGCTCCAATGTTTTATTATTATTTTTTTTTTATTCCCTTTATATAGTCGAAAGTGATTGGAGTGTAACTAGCCCCTCTCCCCCCCCCCCACGCCCATCAGTTCCCCAAACACATCCAATCAAAATTTTGAGATAGACATTTTGTTCAGCTTAGTTGATTTCCACATATAAAAAATATTTTTGAGGATGAAACTCCCCCACAACCCTCAGTTCAAGGGTTTTAAGTTATGAACTGGGGGCATATAAGTTTTTTATAGAAGGTGTTGTTGTACAAACTTCAAAAAAAGCTCATTCGATTGGAAATTCAAAAAACTAGTGCCCTTTTTAATAGTCGAAAGTGATTGGAGGGCAACTAGCCCCCCCCCACGCCCATTATTCCCCCAAACACATCCAATCGAAATTTTGAGATAGCCATTTTGTTCAGCATAGTTGATTTCCAGATGGAAAATATGTTTTTGACGAGGACACTCCTCCACAACCTTCAGGGCAAGGGTTTTAAGATATGACCTGGGGGCTTATAAGGTTTTTATAGAAGGCGTTGTCGTAGAAACTTCAAAACAGGCTCATTCGACTGGAAATTAAAGGGCTAGTGCCCTTTTTAATAGTCGAAAGTGATTGCAGGGCAACTAGGGCCCCCCCCCCCCCGACGCCCATCATTCCCCCAAACACATCCAATCGAAATTTTGAGATAGCCATTTTGTTCAGCGTAGTTGATTTCCAGATAGAAAATATGTTTTTGACAAGAATACTCCCCCACAACCTTCAGGGCAAGGGTTTTAAGATATGACCTGGGGGCATATAAGGTTTTTATAGAAGGCGTTGTCGTACAAACTTCAAAAGAGGCTAATTCGATTGGAAATTCAAAGGGATTGTGCCCTTTTAAATAGTCAAAACTGTTTGGAGGGCAACTAGCCCCCCCCCCCCACGCCCATCATTTTCCCACTCACATCCGATCAAAATGTTGAGATAGGCATTTTGTTCATAATAGTTTATTTCCAGATAAAAAATATGTTTTTGAGGAGGACAATCCCCCATAACCCTCAGGGCAAGGGTTTTAATTTATGCCCTGGGGGCATATAAGGTTATTATAGAAGGTGGTGTCGTAGAAACTTCAAAAAAGGCTCATTCGATTGGAAATTCAAAGGGCTAGTGCCACTTTTGATAGTCGAAAGTGATTTGAGGGCAACTAGCCCCCCCCCCGGACGCCCACCTTTTTCCCAAACACATCCAATCAAAATTTCGAGACAGCCATTTTATTAAACGTAGTTTTAAGTTTTGGAAATTAGGTCTTTGAATATGACAACTCCCCACAGCCCTCAGGGCAAGGGTTGTAATGTAAGGATTCTCTGAATCCTTCCCATTATTTCTTATGGAAGGGATGCTCGTATAAACTTTAGAGAGGGCTCATTTGACAGAAAATTGAAAGTTCTTGTTCACTTTTTAAGAGTCAAAAGAGATTGGAGGGTAACTAGCCCCCCTCCTCCTCCAAGCCCTAAATGCATCAGATAAAAATTTTGAGATAGAAATTTTGTTAAAATAGTTCAAAGTTCTGATAAAAAAAACTCTGGTGTCGACACAGCCCACCAGGGCCCGGGGGTAGGCGTTGTAAGTTATGCCCTGAGGCATAACTTATTAAGGGGGATTTATAACTTATGGGAAGGGGTTTTGTATGGGAAGAACACATAGGAAATCTATTATAATCATCCAATTATAAGGTTAAAATACATACTCTGAGATAGATGTAAAATTGCTTTGGCACACAAAATCCTATTAAGGTCAATTCCAAACAGTCCTGATCCCTTTGTGTCAGCAAGTGAAATGGTCTAAACCCCCTTATTGGAGCTATTTTTTCAATCCATTCATTGTGGTCAATCGCTGTCCATAAGTAATGCAAGCTGTCTATTGTTCATATATAAGGTTTTTATCAAAGAGGTAATCGTATAGACTTTGAAAAAAGCCTCATTCGATTTAAATTGAAAGTTCTAAATCCTTTTTTTAATGTCAAGAATAATCGGACAGTAAGCACCCCTCCCCCATGCCATAAAAATTTGAAACTTTTTGCAATCAAAAACGAAAAAAAAATTAATTAAAAAAAACTTTCCGAAAAATAAGTTTTTCAAAGAAAAGTAAAGGCCATTTTAAACTAAGCTCAGGAGATACAAATACCTATTAAAATTCAAACTCAAAACGACCAGAAATTACTATTGAAGAATAAATGAAACCCAAAACGAACAGAAATTAAATAAACAATCATAGCAAAAAACATACAACAAGTAATAATATAAATGAATAAATAGATCTTAAAACGAGTAATGCTTAGATTGAATATGAAAATCAAGCTTAAAACTAAAAAAAATTTGGCTATTAAAGTACAAAAGAAACTTAAAACGAACAGAAATTAAATAAACAATCAATGCAAACAAACATACAATATATATTATGTAAATGAATAAATAAATCTTAAAACGAGTGAAACTTAAATTGAATATACAAATAAAGTTTGAATCGAATAAAAATAACTACAAACAAGAGTTTGGGTATCGCCTCACTGCAGAAACCTAAAACCTACTGCGTCATTGGAGCTTTACTGAAAACGAATTATATTACAAATGTTTTCTTTTGTACTTAGCCTAATATTGAAAATAATTATCAAAATCACAGTAAAATTTTGAACTGATGAGCTTTTAGCAATTAATATCATTATGCATCAAATATTCAGTTTAATTTATTAGTTCTTTTCAAGATTAGTCAAGACAAATATAGTTTCACTACAAACAAAATTTGGATACTGCCCCCTTCTTTAACTGTAAAAACCTCAAGCCTTCTGCGTCATTGGTGCTTCACTGAAAACGAATTACTCGTATATTACAAATTTATTATTTTCCAGTTCTTACAGCATTGAAAATGAAAATAAAATTACAGTGAAAAAAAAATCTTGAACTGATGGATCTTTCAACAATTAATATCATTATATATGTAATATTCAATTTGATTTTGTTTATACTTTCCAAGACTGTTCAAGACTCATATAGTTTTGCCATTTTTTTTTAACTCTGCCATTTCTTCTAACTAATCGGCATTTCTATTTGAGCGGAAAACTGCACCTCAAACTTGTGGAACATGCATTTTCTTGCATGAAACACCAAAATATAATAAAATGTCAAGTTTCGGAGCGTTCTACCACTCGCAAGCAAGTGCCACTGGTATTTTTGGATCCACATGATCAATTTAGGGGGTGGAGGGTAGGCTAATTCTCGTAGCAGCCCCATTCCTTCGTGGTATGATTCACACTTTCAACACCTGGCGTCCGGACTATCATATAATCTACCAAGCATACAACTACCCCAAATCAGTATCAATAAATAATTGAAATCCAAAACGAACAAAAATTAAATTAATATTAGAGTCAAACTCAAAACGAGCATAAATTAATATAAGTAGGGTTCAAAACCCCTATGCTTTATAAAAGCCAGAATATAATTTGTATTTTACTGAAAAAAATTCAAATGAGTTTCCTGGAAAAAAAATGTGCATCGTCAATTTAATATGCATATGCTGATATTTATTCCCTAAAATCTTAATTAATGAAAGAATTGTTTTCAGTAATGCGCCAATGACGCAGTAGGTTTTAGGCTTCTGCAGTGAGACGATACCCAAGCTCTTGTTTGTAGTTAATTTTATTCGATTCAACCTTGATTTGTATATTCAATTTAAGTTTCACTCGTTTTAAGATTTATTTATTCGATTACTTTAATGTATATTGTATGTTTTCTCTTATTGATTGTTTATTTAATTTGTGTCTTTTTTATGTTTCATTTGAGCTTCAATAGGAAGATATTTTTGTTCGTTTTAAGATTGACTTTCATGTTCAATCTAAACATTACTCGGTTTAAGATCTGTTTCTTCATTTATATTACTACTTGTTGTATGTTTTTTGCTATGATTGCTTATTTAATTTCTGTTCGTTTTGGGTTTCTTTTATTCTTTAATAGTAATTTCTGGTCGTTTTGAGTTTGAATTTTAACAGGTATTTGTATCTGCTCGGCTTAAGTTTAAAATGGCCTTTACTTTTCTTTGAAAAACTTATTTTTCGGAAAGTTTTTTTTTAATTAATTTCAAGAAATACTGAAGCATATTTCTTACAATTTAAGATCGCATATTATTCACTATAGGTATTATAGCGAGACCAAATAACTACCGGATAAATCAAACCAATATTTCTGTATGCTGTTCAATGACTTTGCGGTTATTAAAAAATATTTAATTTTACGCATATGTTTTTAGGATAATTTTAATTGTATACTGAAAGTTACTGATGTCACAACTGGTTTAAGACTATGAAAAGCTTTATAGATTAGTTTATTGTTGCCAGGCTAAATACTTAATTTTGACTCCCAAATCAATATTCCTGCTTTTTATACTTGACTTTTGTGTTTTCAGTAAAGCGCTAGTTTTCAATTATCTAGAAATATAGGCAAACATAATTAGCTGTTTTATTTGTACTAGTTTTGTTGATATATATTAGATAGGTGGCGAAGCAATAATTTGTGTTTTTTTCAAGTTTCAACTTTGCTCTTTACTTCCCTCGTAAAAAGTTTGTTTTTTAAATTAATTAGATGAAAAATCGATCCCCATCAAGCAGGTCATTGGTCTCAAATGATAGGAAAAGACTTTGAATATAAAACAATTAGAGACTCCATTGTTTGTTTGTTTGGTTTTGTTTCTTTTTTTCTTTAAACAATTTTTTTTTTTTTTTTATTTCACATTATCATAGGCAGCTTATAGCGCTGCCTAAGTAAAGAAGAATGTTAGCACAATGTATTAATTATTATTTTTTTTTTTTTGGTTTTAGACAATGAAACTTCGTATCGAAGGAGTTGTCATAGAAACTTCGAAAAGGGCTCATTCGATTGGCAATTAGAGTGGCTTATGCCCTTTTTAATAGTCAAAAGGGATTGGAAGGCAACTAAGACCCCTTACGCGCCCAACATTTCCCCAAATACATCCAATCAAAATTTTGAGATAGCCATATCGTTCAACGTAGTTGATTTCCAGATGGAAATTATGTTTTTGAGGAGGACACTCCCGCAGAGCCGTCAGGACAAGGGTTGCAAGCTACGCCCTGAGGGCGTATAAGGTTTTTATAGAAAGCTTTTTCGTAGAAACTTGAAATTCAAAGGTCTAGTGCCCTTTTTAATAAGCAAAGTTGATTGGAGGGCAACTAGCCCCCATCTCACGCCCACCGTTTTCCCCAAACACAGTCAATCAAAATTTTGAGATAGCCAACATGTTTAATGTAGTTGAAAGTTCAGGAAATTAAGTCTTTGAGGATGACAACCCCCCACAGCCCTCAGGGCAAGGGTTGTAAATTATGCCCTGGGGGCATACAAGGTTTATATAGAAAGGGTTGTCGTAGAAACTTCAAAAAGGGCTAATTCGATTGGAAATTGAAATGGCTAGTGCCCTTGGTACTCATGTACTAAACCCACTCTTTTATATACTGCAATGCAAACCAGTCACGAAATAGACCGAGACGCGTCATGAAAAACAGGTTTACGCTGGCTTGTGGGATATAAACAAAGGGAAGAGCTAAATTTAAACTGTTTTTTTTGGGGGGTTTAGGGGGAAAAAAGTGCCTATGATGGGTTAGGTTACGTATTTAATATATGCTATGCCTTAAACCCCCTCCCCCTAATGTATAAATATATAGCCCAAATTTGTTTCTAAACTATTATATATTTATCCTATGTTATTTTATTTCTTTAGCATTAACCAAACTAGCACTATATAAAAGAGTGCGTTTAGTACAGGAAAACCTTGCCCTTTTTATTAGTCGAAAGTGATTGGAAGGCAACTAACACTCCTTCCACGCCCACCATTCCTCCAAACACATCCAATCAAAATTTTGAGATAGCCATGTTGTTCTACGCAGTTAATTGAACGCTAGGGGCATATAAGGCTATTATTGAAAGTTTTGTTGTAGAAACTTCAAAAGGTGCTCATTTGACTGGAAATTCAAAGGGCTAGTGATCTTTTTAACAGTCGAAAGTGATTGAAGGGTAGCTAATCCCCCTCCCACACCCACTTTTTCCCCAAACGCAACCAATCAAAATTTTTAGATTGCCATTTTGTTCAACGTATGCCCTGGGGGCATATAAGGTTCTTATAGAAAGCGTTGTCATAGAAACGTCAAAAAGGACTCATTCGAGTGGAAATTGAAATAGCTAATGTCCTTTTTAGTAGTTGAAAATGATTGGAGGGCAACTCCCTCTAAAGCCCACCATTTCCCCAAACACATCCAATCAAATTTTTTAAATAGCTATTCTTTTCAACGTAATTGAAAGTTCTGGAAATGAGGTCTTTGAGGATGACAGCCCCCTCCTCCCACAGTCCTCAGGGCAAGGTTTGTCAGTTTAGTCCTGGGGGCATGTAAGGTACTTATAGAAAACAATGTTATAGGAAATTCAAAAAGGGCTCATTCGATTGGAAATTGAAAGGCCTAGTGTCCTTTTTGATAGTCGAAAGTGATTGAAGGGCAACTAACCTCCCTCTCACGCCCACTATTTCCCTAAACACATCCAATAAAAATTTTGAGATATCCATTTTGTTTAACGTAGTTGAAAGTTCTGGAAATTAGGTCTTTGAGCATGATAACCCCCTCAAAACCTTCATGGCAGGGCTGTAAGTTATGCCCTGGGGCCATACAAGGTTTTTATAGAAAGTTTTGTCGTAGAAACTCCAGAAAGGGCTCTTTTGATTGGAAATTGAAAGGGCTAGTGCCCTTTTTAAGTGCCCCCCCAAGCCCTCAGGGCAAGGGTTGTAAGTTATGCCTTGGGGGCATATAAGGTTTCTATAGAAAGCGTTGTCGTAGAAACTTCAAAAAGGGCTCATTAGATTGAAGATTTAAATGGCTAGTGCCCTTTTTAATAGTCAAAAGTGATTGGAAGGCAGCTAACACCCCATCCACGCCCACCGTTTTCCCAAAATCATCGACTAAAAATTTTGAGATAGCCATTTTGTTCAACACAGTTGAAAGTTCTGGAAATTATGTCTTTGAGAAGGATACTCTCCCCCTCCCCCACAGTCTTCAGGCCAAGGGTTATAAGTTATGCCCTGGGGGTATATGGGGGTTTTATTGAAAGATTTTTCGTAGAAACTTGAAAAAGGGCTCATTCGATCGGAAATTTGAAGGGTTAGTGCCCTTTTTAATAGTCGAAAGTGATTGGAGGGCAAATAACCCCCCTCTCCAGCCCACCTTTTCGCCAAAAACATCCAATCAAAATTCCTTGATAGTCATATTGTTCAGGTTAGTTGAAAGTTTTGGAAATTAGGTCTTTGAGGATGACAGCCGCCCCACAGCCCTCAGGGCAAGTGTTGTAAGTTATGCCCTAGGGGCATATAAGGTTCTTATAGAAAGCGTGTTCGTAGAAACTTTAAAAATCGCTCATACGATTGGAAATTGAAAGAGTTGGTGCGCATTTTAATAGTCGAAAGTGAATTGAGAGCAACTAACCCTCCTCTCACGCCCACCGTTTACCCAACCACATCCAATCAAAATTTTGGGATATCCATTTTGTTCAACGTAGTTGAAAGTTCTGGAAATTAGGTCTTTGAGCATGATAACCCCCTCAAAGCCCTCATGGCAAGGGCTGTAAGTTATGCCCTGGGGCCATATAAGGTTTTTATAGAAAGTTTTGTCGTAAAAACTCTAGAAACGGCTCTTTTGATTGGAAATTGAAAGTGCTAGTGATGACAACCGCCCCACAGCCCTCAGAGCAATTGTTGTAAGTTAAGCCCTAGGGGCATATAATATTCTAATATAAAGCGTGTTCGTAGAAATTTCAAAAATCTTTCATGCGATTGGAAATTGAAAGGGGTGTTGCCCTTTTTAGTAGTCAAAAGTAAATGGAGAGCAATAACCCCCCTCACACGCCCACCATTTCCCCAAACAAATGCACTCAAAGTTTTGAGATAGCCAATTTGTTCACCGTAGTTGAAACTTCTGGAAATTATGTATTTGAGGATAACAAACCCCCAGAGCCCGGAGGGCAAAGGTTGTAAGTTATGCCCTGGGGGCATATAAGGTTCTTATGGATTATGTTCTCGTAGAAAATTCAAAAGGGGTTCATTCAATTGTAAATTGAGAGGGATAGTGCCTTTTATAACAGTCAGTGATCGGATGGCAACTAACCCCCCTCTCACGCCCACCTTATCCCCAAACACATCCAATGAAAATTTTGAGATAGCCATTTTGTTCAACGTAGTTGAAACTTCTGGAAATTAGGTCTTTGAGGAGGACACCCCCCCCCACCGCCACCACAGCCCTCAGGGCAAGGGTTGTAAGTTATTACCTGGTGGGATATAAGGTTTTTATTGAAAGCGCTGTCGTAGAAATTTCAAAAAGGGCTCGTTTGATTTCAAATTGAAATGGCTTGTGTCCTTTTTAATATTCGAAAGTGATTGGAAGGCAACTAACCCCCCTCATCAGCCAACCTTTTCCCCAAACACATCCAATCAATTTTTTTTCAATGTAGTTAATAGTTTCGGAAATTAGGTCATTGAGGATGACAACCCCCCCCCCCAGCCCTTAGGGCAAGTGTTGTACGTTATGCCCTGGGGGGCATATAAGGTGCTTATAGAAAGCGTTGCTGTTGAAAGTTTAAAAAGTGCTCACGCAATTGGACACTCGAAGGGCTAGTGCCCTTTTTAATACTTGAAAGTGATTCGAGGGAAAACAACCCCATCTCATGATCATCATTCCCCCAAACACATACAGTCAAACTTTTGAGTCAGCCATTTTTTAACTTTGTTGAAGGTTCTGGAAATTATGTCCTTGAGGATGACAACCCCCACACATCCCTCAGGGCATGGGTTGTAATTTATGCCGTGGGGGCATATAAAGTTTTTTATAATAAGCAATGTTGTAGAAACTTCAAAAAGGACTTATTTGATTGGAAATTGAAAGGGCTAGTGCCAATTTTATTAGTCGAAAGTGATTGAAGGGCAACTAACCCTCTCACGCCCACCATTTCCCAAACACATACAATCAAATTTTTGAGATAGCCATTTTGTACAACGTAGTTGAAAGTTATGGAAATTACGTGGTTCAGGATGACAAACCCCCTAAAGGCCCTAAAAGGTTGTAAGTTAAAAGGGCAAGGGTTGTAAGTTACGTCTTGGGGGCATGCAAGGTTTTTATAAATAGTGTTGTCATAGAAACTTCAAAAGGATTTCATTTAATTGGAAATTGAGATGGCTAGTGCTCTTTTTAATAGTCGTAAGTGATTGGAGGGTAACTAACCCCTCTCTCATGCCCACCATTTCCCCAAACACATCAAATCAAAATTTTGAGATAGGCATTTTGTTGAGCGTAGTTGAAATCTCTGGAAATTAGGTGTTTGAGGATGAAAACCCCCCCCAGCCCTCAGGGCTAAGATTGTAAGTTATGCCTTTGGGGCATATAATGTTTTTATAGAAAGCGTTGTAGCAAAAATTTCAAAAAGGGCTCATTCGATTGGAAATTGAAAGGGCTAGTGCCCTTTTTAATTGTAGAAAGTGATTGGAAGGTAACTAACACCCTCTAACGCTTAAATTAATTAAAAACATTTTCAACAAAATAAGTGTTTTTTTTTTAAATTAAAGAACTCCATTAAACCAAAATGAACAAAAATAGAATCAAATAATTGCTGCCAAGCATACAACTACCACAAATCAGTATCAATAAATAAATGAAACACAAAACAAACAGAAATTAAAATAAATGAGGGTCAAACTCAAAACAAGTAGAAATTAATATGAGTAGGGTTCTAAACCCCAATTTTTTAAAAAGCCAGAATATAATTTGTACTTTACTGAAAAAATTCTTTTAAATGTTTTCACTTTTCTAACTATAAGGAATCAAAAATCATTTATGATTTTAATGAATAAATATCAGCATATGTATATTAAACTGACAACGCACATTTTTTTTAGTAAACTCATTTGAATTTTTTCAGTAAACTAAAAATTATATTCTGGCTTTTAGAAAGCGTGGGGTTTAGAACCCTACTCATATTAATTTCTGCTCGTTTTGAGTTTGACTGTTATTTATATTAATTTCTGTTTGTTTTAGGTTTCATTTATTTATTGATACTGATTTGTGGTAGTTGTATTCTTGGTTGATTATTTGATTCTATTTTTGTTCGTTTTGGTTGAATGGAGTTCTTCACTCTTTTTAAAAACTTATTTTGCTGAAAATCTTTCTTATTTTATTTATTCTAAAAATCAAATACGTTAATGAAGTTAGGGACATTTTCTTAGATATGATATAATTTTGTAATCAGCGTTCTAGTTGACATAGTTAATGGTCATATGAATGGGTTCTTGTGACACAACTAGAATATCAAGTTTTACATCGGGTACCGTATAGCTCCTATAGACAAACAATTTGGACAGACAGCTAAGGTGCAATATATTCATCATAGGCAGCACAATAGCACGGCCTAAGTAAAGAGCTAATTGGGCTCCATCTATCATGGAATATTTTTCCCCAGACAACTTCGTGTGTAAAAAGTCATCTTAGAAGTTTTGGAGGGGGATCTGAAAGCCCTAGTATCCCTTCCAAGAGTTAAAAGTGACTCGAGGAAAGCCTGCCCCCTCCAGTGCCCCTATCTCCAAAGACATCCGATCAAATTTTGAGAAAGCCATTTTTTTAAAAAGGGTTGAAAGGTATAATAACTGTGCCTTTGGGGTTGCCTTCCCCCCCACGGATCTTGGGGCTAAGGACCAAGGATATTACGGTGAAACTTTTAGTGAATGTTGAGGAGATGTTCAACTAAATCAGCACACACTTTGCGCATACAGGTTATCAAAAGGGTGTGTCAGCAGTATCTCATAAATGGTCTAGGGCAGATACTCCCAAACTATGGGTCACGACCCACCAGTGGGCTGCGAGCAAATATTGAGTGGGTCATGGTCGCGAGCATCAATATTGATAATACTTAGATTCCATAGTGGCAAGTAACGGTACTTACTTGTTCTAATTGAAATGAATTTTTTTTCACAGGTGTTACCAGTATGAATGAAAGACTGTTAAGATAAGAAAAACAACTTAAATAATTTTTATAATACTTACTCAACTACACATGCAAGTTTTCTTGTTATTTGTAAGTTACTTCAATGTTATATACTAAGTTATGTCAATGGGAAAGATGTATTGTTTCCAATTGTTCTTCCTTATAGTTTCAGGATCACCTTCAACTTAAGTTACAGTTAATCGCAGTGAGTCAAATATATCTAATTTGTTTCTGTACTTAGTTCTAATGTGAATCATAGCCGAAAATCCCACCTCTCTTAGATATGACCTAGTAAAGAAGACTTTTATAGCTTCATCAAACAGGCAAGGATAGTTATCGTCAGCTAAGAGCCAGAATTTTGATAACTGTAGAATATTAAAACTATTCTTCAGTGACGTATCTTCTGATAAACCAATGAGTTCTTCACTTGCTGTTGTTGACATACAAGTTAGTATGTCGTCTTGATATGGGCTACAAATCAAACATTTTCATTTCTTCCCCCAAAATAACATCGAAAGTATTTTTCATAGGCAGCGCGCTAGCGCTGCCTAAGTAAAGAACTATGTGGGCACAATGTGTTGTTTGTTGGTTCTTTATACCCGGGCACTTCGTATCGAAGGAGTTGTCGTAGAAACTTCGAAAAGGGCTCATTCGATTGGAAATTGGAGTGGCAAGGGCCATTTTTAATAGTTGAAAATGATTGGAGGGCAACTAGCCCCCCCACCCCCATCATTCCCCAAAACACATCCAATCAAAATTTTGTGATAGCCATTTTGTTCAGCTTAGTTGATTTCCATATAGAAAATATGTTTTTGAGGAGGACACTCCCCCACAACCCTCAGGACAAGGGTTTTAAGTTATGCCCTGGGGGCATATAAGACTTTTATAGAAGGCGTTGTCGTAGAAACTTCAAAACAGGCTCATTTGATTGGATATTCAAAGGGCTAGTACCCCTTTTAATAGTCGAAAGTGATTGGAGGGCAACTAGCCCCCCCCCCCACGCCCATTATCCCCCCAAATACATCCAATCAAAATTTTGAGATATCCATTTTTGTTCAGCGTAGTTGATTTCCAGATAGAAAATATGTTTTTGAGGACGGCACTCCCCCACAACCCTCAGGGCAAGGGTTTTAAGTTATGCCCTGGGGGCATATAAGGTTTTATAGAAGCTGTTGTCTTAAAAACTTCAAAACAGGCTCATTCGATTGGAAATTCAAAGCGCTAGTACCCTTTTTAATAGTCGAAAGTGCTTGGAGGGCAACAAGCCCCCCCCCCCCCCCACGCCCATCATTCCCCCAAACACACATCCAATAAAAATTTTGAGATAGCCATTTTGTTCAGGTTAGTTGATTCCAGATAGAAAATATGTTTTTGAGAAGGACACTCCCCCCAAGCCCCTAGTACAGGGATATTAAGTTATTCACCGGGTGATAATTTTTTTTTAATTTAATCCTTTGTTTTATATACTTAAAAAACTTCTCATTTGACTATACCTTCAAATTGATAGATCCATTCTTAAGAGTCGAAAGGTAATGTAGGACCACTAGCCCCCCCCCTCCCCACGGCCATCATTTCCCAAAACAAATCCAATAAAAATTTTGAAATAGCCATTTTGTTCAGGGTAGTTGATTTTCAGATAGAGAATATGTTTTTTAGGAAAACACCTCTTTATAACCCACAGAGCAATGATTATCAGATTATGCACTGGAGGCATATGATATTCTTATTTAAATAGTTTTCGGTCAAGTTTGAAAAAGGGCTCATTCGATTTGTAACTCATGGGGATAGCGCTCTTTTTAGTAGTCAAAAGTAATTTGAGGGCAACTAAGCCCCCTCTCACGATAATTTTTTCCCCAAACACATCCAATCAAAATTTTTGGATAGCCATTTTGTTCAGCGTAGTTGATGTTTTGTTCAGCGTAGTTTATATGGGTTACAAATCAAACATTTTCATGTCTTCCCCCAAAATAACGTCGAAAGTATTTTTCATAGGCAGCGCGCTAGCGCTGCCTAAGTAAAGAACGATGTGGGCACAATTTGTTGTTTTTTGGTTCTCCATACCCGGGTACTTCGTATCGAAGGAGTTGTCGTAGAAACTTCGAAAAGGGCTCATTCAATTGGAAATTGGAGTGGCTAGTGCCCTTTTTAATAATTGAAAGTGATTTGAGGGCAACTAGCCACCCCCCCCCCCACGCCCATCATTCCCTCAAACACATCCAATCAAAATTTTGAGATAGCCATTTTGTTCAGCATAGTTGATTTCCAGATAGAAAAAAGATTTTTGGGGAGGACACTCCCCCACAACCCTCAGGACAAGGGTTTTAAGTTAAGCCCTGGGGGCATATAAGGTTTTTATAGCAGGTGTTGTCGTAGAAACTTCAAAACAGGCTCATTCCATTGGAAATTCAAAGGGCTAGTACCCTTTTTAATAGTCGAAAGTTATTGGAGGGCAACTGCCCCCCACGCCCATTATTCCCCCAAATACATCCAATCAAAATTTTGAGATACCCATTTTGTTCAGCGTAGTTGATTTCCAGATAGAAAATATGTTTTTGAGGAGGGCACTCCCCCACAACCCTCAGGGCAAGGGTTTTAAGTTATGCCTTGGGGGCATATAAGGTTTTTATAGAAGCCGTTGTCGAAAAACTTCAAAACAGGCTCAATTGATTGGAAATTCAAAGGGCTAGTACCCTTTTTAATAGTCAAAAGTGATTGAAGGGCAACTAGCCCCCCCCCCCCCCCCGCCCATCATTTCCCCAAACACATCCAATAAAATTTTGAGATAGCCATTTTGTTCAGCGTAGTTGATTTCCAGATAGGAAATATGTTTTTAAGGAGGACACTCCCCCACAACCTTCAGGGCAAGGGTTTTAAGTTATGCCCTGGGGGCATATAAAGTTTTTTTATAGAAGGCGTTGTTGTAGAAACTTCAAGACAGGCTCATTCGATTGGAAATTCAAAGGGCTAATGCCCTTTTTAATAGTCAAAAGTGATTGTCGGGCAACTAGCCCCCCCCCCCCCCCACGCCCATCATTCCCCCAAACCCATCCAATCAAAATTTTGAGATAGGCATTTTGTTCAGCATAGTTTATTTCCAGATAGAAATATGTTTTTGAGGAGGACAATCCCTCAAAACCCTCAGGCCAAGGGTTTTAAGCTATGGCCTGTTGGCAAATAAGGTTTTTATAGAAGGTTTTGTTGTAGAAACTTCAAAACAGGCTCATTGGATTGGACATTCAAAGGGCTAGTACCCTTTTTATTATTCGGAAGTGATTGGAGGCCAACTAGCCCCCCCCCCCCACGCCCATCATTCCCCCTATTACATCCAATCAAAATTTTGAGATAACCATTTTGTTCAGCTTACTTGATTTCCAGATAGAAAATATGTTTTTGAGGAGGACACTCCCCCAAAACCATCAGGGCAAGGGTTTTAAATTATGCCCTGGGGGTATATATGGTTTTTAGAAAAGGCGCTGTCGTAGAAACTTCAAAACAGGCTCATTCGACTGGAAATTCAAAGGGCTAGTACCCTTTATAATAGTCGAAAGTGATTGGAGGGCAACTAGCGCCCCCACACCCATCATTCCCCCAAACACATCCAATAAAAATTCTGAGATAGCCATTTTGTTCAGGGTAGTTGATTGCCAGACAGAAAACATATTTTTGAGGAGGACAATCCCCCAAAACCCTCAGGGCAGGATTCTAAGTTATGCCCTGGGGGAATATAAGGTTTTTATTGAAATCTTTGTCGTAGAAACTTGAAAAAGGAATCATTCGATTTGAAATTCAAAGGACTAGTACCCTTTTTAATAGTCGAAAGTGATTTGAAGGCAACTAACCCCCCTCTCACGCCCACCTTTTCCCCAAACACATCCAATCAAAATTTTTAGATAGCCATTCTGTTCAGTGTAGTTGATTTCCAGAAAAAAAAATGTTTTTGAGGAGGACACTCCCCCACAACCCTCAAGGTAAGGTTTTAAGTTATGCCCTGGGGGCATAACTTAAAACCAATTAAATCAAATAAAATAAATTAAGCTTCGTGCGCAGCTCCATATAAATTATGAGAAAAAACATTTAATTTGGATAAAAATTTCTTTTGCTTTTTCTCCAAAACATCAACAGGGTTTTTTATTTTATATGCATTCATTAAAAAAGTATTTGATTCAGATTTAGAAAAGCGGCAAAGAAACTTAGCAAAATAAAAAAATGTGGTTTTTACATGCGCAATATTACTAATTCTAAAAAACGGGAGAAGCGATGAAAAAACTAAAATTTGAGGCAAAGCGACTGTATTGTATACCTGAGCCAGGGATTTCCGAGAAAGAAGATCGCGAAGACAAATTACTGCCCCGAAACTAGACGCTATTCTACTTTTAACTGCTTTAGAAATAGAAGCACGGCATAGAGCTAAAGTTGGTCCATAAGGTACACCAAGATATAAAAAAGATTCCAAAGGTTTTAAAATACTATCATAAATACGGACAGAAATTTCTGAATTAACGAGATCATTAGCCTTAGGACCAAGAATTAAAAACTGACACTTTTCAGGGCGAAAACGAAGTCCATGCTCACTAAAAACCTTTGCTAAAAAATCTACATTTTGTTAAAGTGACTGAAGCGATCGACTCAAAAGGAGTAAATCATCTGCGTAAGCAATCCACGACAGAACATAACCTTTACCATAAATAAAAGCCAACTGAATTTGATCAAATAGTAATATTGAAAATCAAAGGAGAAATAATGCTTCCTTGCCTCAGCCCCCTACATAACTTAACATAATAATCACTAAACTGATTCTTCCACTTAATACGAATACGAGAGGAGCCATACCACTTTTTTAAAACCAAAACCACTGGTAGTGGGACATTTTTCTTCAGAAGCACAGTCATAGCCCAAGAATGGACAATTGAATCATACGCCGCCGCAAAATCTCACGCAAGTGTATAAACTTTACCCCATTGCTTACAAAAGGATATTATTTTTGAAAGGAGGGTATGAGCAACATCCATGCTTAGACCCTTACGGAACCCAATTTGATTCAGGCCTTGGTTACAAGACTCCAAATACTTTAATAGAACTAACTCAAAATCTTTGCTAATCTGGCACGAAACAGTAATCGGCCTGTAATCAGAACATCGATTCGTATTCCCTCCTTTTTTTGAAAGGGGTGAAGTGGTAGCACGAGAAAAGCTACTTGGAAGAACTCCAGAAGAAAGAATAGTAGTAAAAAGAGTAGCGAGGAGAAGGATTGCTTTGGGGGATGCCCATTTTATATGGTTTGAATGTGTTGTGGTAAAAACTTCAAAAGAGGCTCATTCGATTGGAAATTCAAAAGGCTAGTACCCTTTTTAATAGTCGAAAGTGATTGACGGGAAACTAGCCCCCCCCTCCCATCATTCCCCCAAACACATCCAATCAAGGTTTGGATATAGCCATTTTGTTCAGCGTAGCTGATTTCCAGATAGAATATATGTTTTTGAGAAGGACACTCCCCCCCATCCCTCAGGGCAAGGGTTTTAAGTTATGCCCTGTGGGTATATAAGGTTTTTATAGAAGGTGTTGTCGTAGAAACTTCAATAAAAGCTCATTCGACTGGAAATTCAAAGGGCTATTGCGCTTTTTAATAGTCGAAAGTGATTGGAAGGCAACTAGCTCCCCCACACCCATCATTCCCCAAACACATCAAGGTTTTAAGTTATGCGGTTTGTGCTTATAAGTTGTTGTAGACGGCGTTGTCGTAGAAACTTCAAAGCGGGCTCTTTCGATGGGAAATTCAAAGGGTTCGTTCCCTTTTTAATAGTTGAAAGTGATTGGAGGGCAACTAGCCCCCCCCCCCCCTCCACGCCCATCATTCCCCCAAACCATTTTGGCCATTTTGTTCAGCATAGTTGATTTCCAGATAGAAAATATGTTTTTGAAGAGGACACTCCCGCACAACCCTCAGGGCAAGGGTTTTAAATTATGCCCTGGGGGCATATAAGGTCTCTATAGAAGGCGTTGTTGTAGAAACTTCAAAACAGGCTCATTTGATTGGAAATTCAAAGGGCTAGTACCCTTTTTAATATTCGAAAGTGATTGGAGGGCAACTAGCCCCCCACGCCCATTATTCCCCCAAATATATCCAATCAAAATTGTGAGATAGCCATTTTTGTTCAGCGTACTTGATTTCCAGATAGAAAATATGTTTTTGAGGACAGCACTCCCCCACAACACTCAGGGCAAGGGTTTTAAGTTATGCCCTGGGGGCATATAAGGTTTTATAGAAACCGTTGTCGTAAAAACTTCAAAACAGGCTCATTCATTTGGAAATTCAAAGGGCTAGTACCCTTTTTAATAGTCAAAAGTGATTGGAGGGCAACTAGCCCCCCCGCCCACGCCCATCATTCCCCCAAAAACATCCAATAAAAATTTTGAGATGACCATTTTGTTCAGGGTAGTTGATATCCAGAAAGAAAACATAATTTTGAGGTGGACACTCCCCCACAACCCTCAGGGCAAGGTTTATAAGTTATGCCCTGGGGGCATATAGGGTTTTTATTGAAATCTTTTTCGTAGAAACTTGAAAAAGGACTCATTCAATTTGAAATTCAAAGGACTAGTACTCTTTTTAATAGTCGAAAGTGATTTGAGGGCAACTAACCCCCCTCTCACGCTCATTTTTTCCCCAAACACATCCAATCAAAATTTTTAAATAGCCATTTTATTCAGCGTAGTTGATATTTTGTTCAGCGTAGTTTATATGGGTTACAAATCAAACATTTTCATGTCTTCCTCCAAAATAACGTCGAAAGTATTTTTCATAGGCAGCGCGCTAGCGCTGCCTAAGTAAAGAACGATGTGGGTACAATATGTTGTTTTTTGGTTCTTTATACCCGGGCACTTCGTATCGAAGGAGTTATCGCAGAAACTTCGAAAAGGGCTCATTCGATTGGAAATGGGAATAGCCAGTGCCCTTTTTAAACGTTGAAAGTGATTGGAGGGCAACTAGCCACCCCCCCCCCCTACGCCCATCATTTCCTCAAACACATCCAATCAAAATTTTGAGCTAGCCATTTCGTTCAGCGTAGTTGATTTCCAGATAGAAAATATGTTTTTGAGGAGGACACTCCCCCACAACCCTCAGGGCAAGGGTTTTAAGCTATGCCCGGTGGGCAAATAAGGTTTTTTACAGAAGGTGTTGTCGTAGAAACTTCAAAACAGGCTCATTCGATTGGAAATTCGAAGGGTTAGTACCCTTTTTAATAGTGGAAAGTGTTTGGAGGGCAACTAGCCCCCCGACGCCCATCATTCCCCCAAATACATCCAATCAAAATGTTGAGATAGCCATTTTGTCCAGCGTAGTTGATTTCCATATAGAAAATAGACACTATAGACACTCCCCCAAAACCATCAGGGCAAGGGTTTTAAGTTATGCCCTGGGGGCATGTAAGGTTTTTATAGAAGGAGTTGTCGTAGAAACTTCAAAGCAGGCTCATTTGATTGGAAATTCAAAGGGCTAGTACCCTTTTTAATAGTCGAAAGTGATTGGAGGGCAACTAGCCCCCCCCCACGCCCATCATTCCCCCAAATACCTCCACTCAAAATTGTGAGATAACCGTTTTGTTCAGCGTAGTTGATTTCCGTATAGAAAATATGTTTTTGAGGAGGACACTCCCCTACAACCCTCAGGGCAAGGGTTTTAAGTTATGCCCTGGGGGCATATAAGGTTTTTATAGAAGGCGTTGTTGTAGAAACTTCAAAACCGGCTCATTCGATTGGAAATTCAAAGGGCTAGTACCCTTTTTAGGAATAGAAAATGATTGGAGGTCAACTAGCCCCCCCGCCCCCCCCCAACATTCCCCCAAACACAACCAATAAAAATTTTGAGATAGCCATTTTGTCCAGCGTAGTTGTTTTCAAGATAGAAAATATGTTTTTGAGGAGGAAACTCCCTCACAACCCTCAGGGCAAGGATTTTAAGTTTTGGCTTGGGGGCATATAAGGTTTTTATAGAAGGTTTTGTCGTAGAAACTTCAAAACAGGCTTATTCAATTGGAAATTCAAAGGGCTAGTACCCTTTTTAATAGTCGAAAGTGATTTGAGGGCAACTAGCCCCCCCCCCGCCCATCATTCCCCCTATTAAATATAATCAAAATTTTAAGATAGCCATTCTGTTCAGCTTACTTGATTTCCAGATAGAAAATATGTTTTTGAGGAGGACACTCCCCCAAAACCATCAGGGCAAGGGTTTTAAATTATGCCCTGGACTATATATGGTTTTTAGAAAAGGTGCTGTCGTAGAAACTTCAAAACAGGCTCATGTGACTGGAAATTCAAAGGGCTAGTACCCTTTTTAATAGTCGAAAGTGATTGGAGGGCGACTAGCCCCCCCCCCCCACCCATCATTCCCCTAAACACATCCAATAAAAATTTTGAGACAGCCATTTTGTTCAGGGTACTTGATTTCCAGACAGAAAAAAAACATTTTTGAGGAGGACACTCCCCCACAACCCTCAGGGCAGGATTCTAAGTTATACCCTGGGGGCATATAAGGTTTTTATTGAAATCATTTTCGTAGAAACCTGAAAAAGGGCTCATTCGATTTGAAATTCAAAGGACTAGTACCCTTTTTAATAGTCGAAAGTAATTTTTATGGGCAACTAACCCCCCTTTCACGCCCACCTTTTCCCGAAACACATCCAATCAAAATTTTTAGATAGCCATTTTGTTCAGCGTAGTGGATTTCCAGATAAAAATATGTTTTTGAGGAGGACACTTCCCCACAGCCCTCAAGGCAAGGTTTTAAGTTATGCCCTGGGGGCATATAAGGTTTTTATAGAAGGCGTTGTCGTAAAAACTTCAAAAGAGGCTCATTCGATTGGAAATTCAAAGGGTTAGTACCCTTTTTAATAGTCGAAAGTGATTGAAGGGAAACTAGCCCCCCCCCCACCTATCATTCCCCCAAACACATCCAATCAAGATTTTGATATAGCCATTTTGTTCAGCGTAGCTGATTTCCAGATAGAATATATGTTTTTGAGGAGGAAACTCCCCCACATCCCTCAGTGCAATGGTTTTAAGTTATGCCCTGGGGGTATATAAGGTTTTTAAAGAAGGTGTTGTCGTAGAAACTTCAATAAAAGCTCATTCGACTGAAAATTCAAAGGGCTAGTTCGCTTTTTAATAGCCGAAAGTGTTTGAAGTGCAACTAGCCCCCCCCCCCCACATTCCTCAGTACCCAATACACACGAAATCCAAATTTTGAGATATCAATTTTGTTCATGGGAATTTATTTCCCTGCATATAATATATTCTTGACGAGGACACTACCTTCAAAACCTCGCGTCAGGGATTATAAGCTACGCCCTGGGGGTATATAAGGTTTTTATTGAAATCTTTTTCGTAGAAACTTGAAAAAGGACTCATTAGATTTGAAATTCATAAGGATAGTATCCTTTTTAATAGTCAAAAATGATTTGAGGACAACTAACCCCCCTCTCACGCCCACCTTTTCCCCAAACACATCCAATCAAAATTTTTAGATAACCATTTTGTTCAGCATAGTTGATATTTTGTTCAGCGTAGTTGA
Source organism: Artemia sp. Qi Xiang Cuo (assembly GCF_049724085.1). Classification (NCBI taxonomy): domain Eukaryota; kingdom Metazoa; phylum Arthropoda; class Branchiopoda; order Anostraca; family Artemiidae; genus Artemia; species Artemia sp. Qi Xiang Cuo. The sequence continues at coordinate 43,468,852 of NC_142802.1, forward strand.
TATGGGTTAAAAATCAAACATTTTCATGTCTTCCCCCAAAATAACGTTGAAAGTATTTTTCATAGGCAGCGCGCTAGCGCTGCCTAAGGAAAGAACGATGTGGGCACAATGTGTTGTTTTTGGTTCTTTATATCCGGGCACTTCGTATCGAAGGAGTTGTCGTAGAAACTTCGAAAAGGGCTCATTCGATTGGAAATTGGAGTGGCTAGTGCCCTTTTTAGTAGTTAAAATTGATTGGAGGGCAACAAGCCCCCCCCCCCACGTCCATCATTCCCTTAAACACATCCAATCAAAATTTTGAGATAGCCATTTTGTTCAGCGTAGTTGATTTCCAGATAGAAAACATGTTTTAGAGGAGGACACTTCCCCACAACCCTCAGGGCAAGGGTTTTAAGTTATGCCCTGGGAGCATATAAGGTTTTTATAGAAGGTGTTGTCGTAGAAACTTCAAAACAGGCTCATTCGATTGAAAATTCAAAGGGTTAGTACCCTTTTAAATACTCGAAAGTGATTGGAGCGCAACTAGCCCCCCCCCCCGACCCGTATTCCCCCCACTACCACCAATCACAATTTTGAAATAGCAATTTTGTTCAGCGTAGTTGATTTCCAGATAGAAAATATGTTTCTGAGGAGGGCACTCCCCCGAAACCCTCAAGGCAAGGTTTTTAAGTTATGCCCTGGGGCCATATAAGGTTTTTATAGAAGCCGTTGTCGTAAAAACTTCAAAACAGGCTCATTCGATTGGAAATTCAAAGGGCTAGTGCCTTTTTTAATAGTTGAAACTGATTGGAGCGCAACTAGCCCCCCCCCGCCACGCCCATCTTTCCCCCACACCATTTTGGCCATTTTGTTCAGCATAGTTGATTTCCAGATAAAAATATATTTTTGAGGAGGACACTCCCCCACAACCCTCAAGGCAAGGTTTTAAGTTATGCCCTGGGGGCATATAAGGTTTTCTATAGAAGGCGTTGTCGTAGAAACCCCAAAAGAGGCCCATTCGATTGGAAATTCAAAGGGCTAGTGCCCTTTTTAATAGTCGAAAGTGATAGAAGGGAAACTAGCCCCCCCCCCCGCCCATCATTCCCCCAAACACATCCAATCAAGATTTTGATATAGCCATTTTGTTCAGCGTAGTTGATTTCCAGATAGAAAATATGTTTTTGAGGAGGACACTGCCCTACAACCCTCGGGGCAAGGGTTTTAAGTTATGCCCTGGGGGCATATAAGGTTTTTATAGAAGGTGTTGTCGTATAAACTTCAAAAAAGGCTCATTCGATTGGAAATTCAAAGGGCTAGTGCCCTTTTTAAAAGTCAAAAGTGATTGGAGGGCAACTAGCCCCCCCCCCCCGCCCCACATTCCCCCAAACACATCCAATAAAAATTTTGAGATAGCCATTTTGTTCAGCGTAGTTGTTTTCAAGATAGAAAATATGTTTTTGAGGAGGAAACTCCCTCACAACCCTCAGGGCAAGGATTTTAAGTTATGGCTTGGGGGCATATAAGGTTTTTATAGAAGGTTTTGTCGTAGAAACTTCAAAACAGGCTAATTCGATTGGAAATTCAAAGGGCTAGTACCCATTTTAATAGTCGAAAGTGATTGGAGGGCGACTAGCCCCCCCCCCCCCGCGCCCATCATTCCCCCTATTACACATAATCAAAATTTTAAGATAGCCATTCTGTTCAGCTTACTTGATTTCCAGATAGAAAATATGTTTTTGAGGAGGACACTCCCCCACAACCATCAGGGCAAGGGTTTTAAATTATACCCTCGACTATATATGGTTTTTAGAAAAGGCGCTGTCGTAGAAACTTCAAAACATGCTCATTCGACTGGAAATTCAAAGGGCTAGTACCCTTTTTAATAGTCGAAAGTGATTGGAGGGCGACTAGCCCCCCCCCCCCACCCCCCATTCCCCCAAACACATCCAATTAAAATTTTGAGATAGCCATTTTGTTCAGGGTAGTTGATTTCCAGAAAAAAAAATATTTTTGAGGAGGACACTCCCCCACATCCCTCAGAGCAAGGATTATAGGCTATGCCCTGGGGGCAGAGAAGGTTTTTATTGAAATCTTTGTCGCAGAACCATGAAAAAGGGCTCATTCAATTTGAAATTCAAAGGTCTAGTACCCTTTTTAATAGTCTAAAGTTATTTGAGGGCAACGAACCCCCCGCTCACGCCCACCATTTCCCCAAACACATCCAATCAAAATTTTTAGATAACCATTTTGTTCAGCGTAGTTGATATTTTGTTCAGCGTAGTTGATATGGGTTAAAAATCAAACATTTTCATGTCTTCCCCCAAAATAATGTTGAAAGTATTTTTCATAGGCAGCGCGCTAGCGCTGCCTAAGGAAAGAACGATGTGGGCACAATGTGTTGTTTTTGGTTCTTTATATCCGGGCACTTCGTATCGAAGGAGTTGTCGTAGAAACTTCGAAAAGGGCTCATTCGATTGGAAATTGGAGTGGCTAGTGCCCTTTTTAGTAGTTAAAAGTGATTGGAGGGCAACAAGCCCCCCCCCCCTACGTCCATCATTCCCTCAAACACATCCAATCAAAATTTTGAGATAGCCATTTTGATCAGCGTAGTTGATTTCCAGATGGAAAATATGTTTTCTAGGAGGACACTCCCCTATAGCGCCCGGGGCAAAGGTTTTAAGTTATGCCCTGGGAGCATATAAGGTTTTTATAGAAGGTGTTGTCGTAGAAACTTCAAAAAAGGCTCATTCGATTGAAAATTCAAAGGGTTAGTACCCTTTTAAATAGTCGAAAGTGATTGGATGGCACCTAGCCCCCCCCCACGCCCAGTATTCCCACCACCACCTCCCTTAAAAATTTTGAGATAGCTATTTTGTTCAGAGTAGTTTATTTCCAGATAGAAAATATGTTTTTGAGGAGGACACTCCCCCGAAACCCTCAAGGCAAGGTTTTTAAGTTATGCCCTGGGGCCATATAAGGTTTTTATAGAAGCCGTTGTCGTAAAAACTTCAAAACAGGCTCATTCGATTGGAAATTCAAAGGGCTAGTACCTTTTTTAATAGTTGAAACTGATTGGAGCGCAATTAGCCCCCCCCCCACTTCCATCATTCCCCCAAACACATCCAATCAAAATTTTTAGATAGCCATTTTGTTCAGCGTAGTTGATTTCCAGATAGAAAATATGTTTTTGAGGAGGACACTGCCCTACAACCCTCAGGGCAAGGGTTTTAAGTTATGCCCTGGGGACCTATAAGGTTTTTATAGAAGGCGTTGTCGTAGAAAGTTCAAAAAAGGCTCATTCGATTGGAATTTCAAAGGGCTAGTGCCCTTTTTAATAGTCGAAAGTGATTGGAGGGCAACTAGCCCCCCCCCCCACGCCCATCATTCCCCCAAACACATCCAATCAAAATTTTGAGATAGCCATTTTGTCCAGCGGAGTTGTTTTCAAGATAGAAAATATGTTTTTGAGGAGGAAACTCCCTCACAACCCTCAGGGCAAGGATTTTAAGTTATGGCCTGGGGGCATATAAGGTTTTTATAGAAGGCTTTGTCGTAGAAACTTCAAAACAGGCTCATTCGATTGGAAATTCAAAGGGCTAGTACCCTTTTTAATAGTCGAAAGTGATTTGAGGGCAACTAGCCCCCCCCCCCCCGCCCATCATTCCCCCTATTACACATAATCAAAATTTTAAGATAGCCATTCTGTTCAGCTTACTTGATTTCCAGATAGAAAATATGTTTTTGAGGAGGACACTCCCCCACAACCATCAGGGCAAGGGTTTTAAATTATGCCCTGGACTATATATGGTTTTTAGAAAAGGCGCTGTCGTAGAAACTTCAAAACAGGCTCATTCGAGTGGAAATTCAAAGGGCTAGTACCCTTTTTAATAGTCGAAAGTGATTGGAGGGCGACTAGCCCCCCCCCCACACCCATCATTCCCCCAAACACAGCCAATAAAAATTTTTAGATAGCCATTTTGTTCAGGGTAGTTGATTTCCAGAAAAAAAAATATTTTTGAGGAGGACACTCCCCCACATCCCTCAGGGCAGGATTATAAGTTATACCCTGGGGGCATATAAGGTTTTTATTGAAATGTTTGTCGTAGAAACTTGAAAAAGGGCTCATTCGATTTGAAATTCAAAAGACTAGTACCCTTTTTAATAGTCGAAAGGAATTTTTATGGGCAACTAACCCCCCTCTCACGCCCAACTTTTCCCGAAACACATCCAATCAAAATTTTGAGATAGCCATTTTGTTCAGCTTGAGCTAGTTGATTTCCTGATAGAAAATATGGTTTTGAGGAGGACACTTCCCCACAGCCCTCAAGGCAAGGATTTTAAGTTATGCCCTGGGGGTATATAAGGTTTTTATAGAAGTCGTTGTCGTAAAACTTCAATAGGGGCTCATTTGATTGGAAATTCAAAAGGTTCGTGCTCTTTTTAATAGTCGAAAGTGATTGAAGGGAAACTAGCCCCCCCCCCCACCTATCATTCCCCCAAACACATCCAATCAAGATTTTGATATAGCCATTTTGTTCAGCGTAGCTGATTTCCAGATAGAATATATGTTTTTGAGGAGGAAACTCCCCCACATCACTCAGGGCAAGGGTTTTAAGTTATGCCCTGGGGGTATATAAGGTTTTTAAAGAAGGTGCTGCCGTAGAAACTTCAATTAAAGCTCATTTGACTGAAAATTCAAAGGGCTATTGCCCTTTTTAATAGTCGAAAGTGATTGGAGGGCAACTAGCCCCCCCACCCCCATCATTCCCCCAAACCCATCCAATAAAAATTTTTAGATAGCCATTTTGTTCAGGGTAGTTGATTTCCAGACAGAAAACATATTTTTGAGGAGGACACTCCCCCACATCCCTCAGGGCAAGGATATATGCCCCTGGGGGCATATAAGGTTTTTATTGAAATCTTTTTCGTAGAAACTTGAAAAAGGACTCATTCGACTTGAAATTCAAAGGACTAGTACCCTTTTTAATAGTCGAAAGTGATTGGAGGGCAACAAGCCCCCCCCCCCCACAACGTCCATCATTCCCTCAAACACATCCAATCAAAATTTTGAGATAGCCATTTTGATCAGCGTAGTTGATTTCCAGATAGAAAATATTTTTTTGAGGAGGACACTCCCCCACAACCCTCAGGGCACGGGTGATCCGCTATGCCCTGTGGGAATGTAAGGTTTTTGTAGAAGGTGTTGTCGTAGAAACTTCAAAACAGGCTCATTCGATTGAAAATTCAAAGGGTTAGTACCCTTTTTAATAGTCGAAAGTGATTGGATGGCACCTAGCCCCCCCACGCCCATTATTCCCCCAAATACATCCAATAATAATTTTGAGATAGCTATTTTGTTCAGCGTAGTTGATTTCCAGATAGAAAATATGTTTTTGAGGAGGGCACTCCCCCGAAACCCTCACGGCAAGGTTTTTAAGTTATGCCCTGGGGGCATATAAGGTTTTTATAGAAGGCGTTGTCGTAAAAACATCAAAACAGGCTCATTCGATTGGAAATTCAAAGGGATAGTACCCTTTTTAATAGTTGAAACTGGTTGGAGGGCAACTAGCCCCCCCCCCCCACTTCCATCATTCTCCCAAACACATCCAATCAAAATTTTTAGATAGCCCTTTTGTTCAGCGTAGTTGATTTCCAGATAAAAATATATTTTTGAGGAGGACACTCCCCCACAACCCTCAAGGCAAGGTTTTAAGTTATGCCCTGGGGGCATATAAGGTTTTTTATAGAAAGCGTTGTCGTAGAAACTCCAAAAGAGGCCCATTCGATTGGAAATTCAAAGGGCTAGTATCCTTTTTAATAGTCGACAGTGATAGAAGGGAAACTAGACCCCCCCCCCCCGCCCATCATTCCCCCAAACACATCCAATCAAGATTTTGATATAGCCATTTTGTTCAGCGTAGTTGATTTCCCGATAGAAAATATGTTTTGAGGAGGACACTGCCCCACAACCCCCAGGGCAAGGTTTTTAAGTTATGCCCTGGGGACATATGAGGTTTTTATAGAAGGCGTTGTCGTAGAAACTTCAAAAGATGTTCAGTCGATTGGAAATTCAAAGGGCTAGTGCCATTTTTAATATTCGAAAGTGATTGGAGGGCAACTAGCCCGCCCCGCCCACGTCCGTCGTTTCCCCAAACACATCCAATCAAAATTTTGAGATAGCCATTTTGTTCAGCGTAGTTGATTTCCAGATAGAAAATATGTTTTTGAACAGGACACTTCCCCACAGCCCTCAGGGCAAGGGTTTTAAGTTATACTTTGGGGGCATATAAGGTTTTTAAAAAAGATGCTGTCGTAGAAACTTCAAAAAAGCTCATTCGATTGGAAATTCAAAGGGCTAGTGCTCTTTTTAATAGTCAAAAGTGATAGGAGGGCAATTAGCCCCCCCCCCCCGCCCATCATTCCCCGAAACACATCCAATCAAAATTTTTAGATAGCCATTTTATTCAACTTAGTTGAAAGTTTTTAATAGTCGAAAGTGATTTGAGGGCAACTAGCCCCCCTCTCTTGCCCACCTTTTCCCCAAACACATGCAATAAAAATTTTAGCCATTTTATTCGGTGTTGTGGATTTCCAAATAGAAATTATCTTTTTTAGGAGGACACTCCCCCACAGCCCTCAGGGCAAGGGTTGTAAGCTATGCCCTGGGGGCATATAAGGTATTTATAGAACGCGTCGTCGTAGAAACTTCAAAAAGGGCTCATTCGATTGGAACTTGAAATGGCTAGAGCCCTTTTTAATAGTCGAAAGTGATTGGAAAGCAAATACCACCCCTTCCACGCCCATCATTTCCCCAAACATATCCCATCAAAATTTTTAGATAGCTATTTTTTTCCACGCAATTTAAAGTTCAGGAAATTATACCTTTGAGCAGGACACTCCCCCCACAGTCTTCAGGGCAAGGGTTATAAGTTATGCCCTGGGGGCATATAAGGTTTTTATTGAAATCTTTGTCGTAGAAACTTGAAAAAGGGCTCATTCGATTGAAAATAGAAAGGGCTGATGCCCTTTTTAATAACCGAAAGGGATTGGAGGGAAACTAATCCCCCTCTCATGCTCAGCCTCCCATTTGACTTTATGTTTAAAAACTAAATGTTGCTATAAGATTAAATCAAAATGCCTTGTGTTAATGTTAATTCCCAATAAGGCATCTCAGCAGTATCCCTAGAACGACTGAGGGTATTATGTTCAAACTTTCGGGGCTGCTTCTACTCTTAAAATGTAACCAAATCAAAATAGCGTAAGTGTATACAAGCTATCAAAGAAAGTAAACAGATTTTTTTGAAAATGGTATCAAGTTTTCCAATTCAGGTCAACTAGAGGAGGTACGAAACTAAATTAAACATTAAGCCTTCTATTTGTGTCGAGATTTTAAGAGAGTGTTTGTTGTTAAAAGTTGCTGAAAATGTTTCTCAGGCATAAAAATTGCAGATCAAACTTTAATTCCTTAAAAAAACGAAAATGTTGAAGGTATTATTTTCTTTTCCCCGATAAGAATATGTCGATATAAAACGAATAGAAATAAATTTAAAAACCTTTTTCCACAAAAAAGTTTTTTTGAAGAAAACTAAAGAATTCCATTCAACCAAAAATGACCAAAAATTAAATCAAAAGATCTACCAAGTGTCAAACTACTACAAAACAGCATTGATTAATAAACAAATCCTCAAACGATCAGAGATAAATAATTAACCGAGTGAAACTGAAAACGAGCAGAAATTAAAATAAGTTGGGCTCAAACCCCCTATGCCTTGCCAAGGCCAGAACATAATTTGCACTTTACTGAAAAAAATATAAATGTTTTTACTTTTATAACTTTAATATATCAAATAATATTTACATTTTGATTACTAAATATTAGTTTATGTATTTTAAACTGACAATGCATATTCATTTGTATTTTTTTCAGTAAAGTGCAAATTATGTTCTGGCCTTGGGAAAGCATAGGCGTTTTGAGCCCAACTTATGCACAGTTTTATAGATTATGAGCAAGCGTTCGATTCTGTTGATAGAGGAGCTTTAGTAAAGGTTTTATCCTTGTATGGTATACCAGACAAATACATTAAAGTGATTTGTGCTATGTACGAGAATAACACTGCTGCGGTTAAGGTAGGAAATGAGGTTAGCAGCTGGTTGTGTATTAAATCTGTAGTTAAGCGGGCCTGTGATCCATCCCCCTCAATCATGATTATTTTGATGGACTTTGTTTTGAAGAGCACAGAAAAGGCAATGGGATAACATGGAATCAAATGGAGAAGAAAAACTTTCCTGAAATTAGGTAATACTGATTATTTAAGCATTCTTGGTGAAAGTGGGAGCAAAATGAATGAAGTTTTAGAGGTTTTGCGAGTTCAGGATGCTAGTATTGGTTTGAAAATTAATGTTAGGAAAACTAAGTCACTAAGGCTAGGAATAAGTGAAGATGAAAAGGTGACGTTGGGTAATGAAAAGATTGATCAGGTGGGCAGTTTCACTTACCTTGGTACTATTATTAGCAAACATGGTGGGAGCAGTGAAGATGTTAAAAATAGAATAGACAAGGCTCAGGGTGTTTTTTTCACATTTAAAAAAAAGTCTGGAAGAATAGGAAGATAAGTCTGCAAACCAAGATTACAATATTAAAAGCTACAGTGATGACAGTGTTCAAATATGGCTCTGAAGCATGGACGCTACAAAAAGCGGATGAAGATTTGCTAGATGTTTTCCAGAGAAATTGCTTAAGGATTGTTCTGGGTACCCGGCTGACTGACCGTATTTCAAACAATAGGCTATACGAAAAATGTGGTTCAATACCGTTTTCTAGGTCTATAATGAAAGAAAGGTTGAGGTGGTTAGGGCATGTTGTGCGGATGAAGGATCACAGATTGCCGAAGATTGTTCTTTTCGGCCAACCATCTAGGGCTAACCGAAAAGCAAGTCGTCCCTGTCTGGGGTGGGAGGACGTCATAAAAAAAGATTTAACGGAAATGGGAACTTCGTGGGCGGGTGTAAAAAGGGAGGGTTTAATAGATTGGGGTGGAGGAGGAGCGTGCGTAGCTGTGTTGGCCTCAGGCGGCTTGGTGCTGCGATGAGTTGTTAGTAGTTATTAGTAGTAGTATAGTATAGTATAGTATAGTATAGTATAGTATATCTATTGAATGGCTCGGGGCATTAAGTTGAAATACTCAGGGCTACTTTTACAGATATTGCTACTACTACTTTTACTGCTACTGCTACTACTACTATTACTATGAATAAAATTGAACTAAATTAAATGAGTGTAAATGTATGCAGCTTGTCAGAATGGCATGAATCTAATGTCTCGGGAACAGAATAGGGCATTAAGTTGAAATCTTATAGAAAAGTTGAGAGGGATCTAAAACTAAATTAAAAGGTACTATATGCATCCAGATTGTCAAAAGACGTCCGTGCAAACATCCCAGAAACAGCTAAGGGAAATACGTTGGAACTTCAGGGCATGGTGTTGGGATGTTGAACTAAACCAAAAGAGACTCTGTGCATCCAGGTTGTCAAAGGGGCTTGTCCGCAATATCTCTGAAATGGCTAAGGACATTAAGATTTAGCTTTCAGGGAGTGTTGAGGTGTATATTGAGCTAAGTCAAAATACACTGTGTGCATACAGGGTGTCAAAAGGATGAATCAGTAATATCTCATGAACAACTTAGTGTGCTATGAAGCTGAAACTTTCAAAGCCACCACTGCTGCTACTACTGCTACTACTATTACTACAAATTCTACTACCATTACTACGGCTACTAATTTTCTACTGCTTATGACACTAACTATTTGTGACTGCAACTATGTGTGACTGCAACTATTTGTGACTGCAACTATGACCACTTGTGACTGCGAATACGACTAATTGTAACAGCGACCACTTTCTACTGCTTGCGAATGCGACTGGGATCGTTTATAACTCAGACTGTGATTAACCTACTTGCGATCCTGACTACTTGCAACTAATTGCATGTTGAAAAGATATTCGTATAGAAGAAAAATGAAAATATTTCTAGCCAGTTAAAATGAAAAATAACAGTGCAAATATTTCGCCATCTTCAGTGAAGAAACAGAAAAACCAACCGCAAAAAAACACTATTAAAATACGTGAAAAAAAAAACTGTTGTAAAGCAACTACTAAAATATAAAATGATCCATTCCACTTAACAGTGAACGGGTAACTAAATAAAAATCTTATGCTAAATGACAGCTCAGTATGCCTAATCAGAGAACATTTTATTTGATATTTTTTCAATGCTAATCGCTTTTCAGGTAAATCTGAGTTGATAATTTCAGTATAAATGGGGCTCAGATAAGTTTCTTCTGTAATAAACAGTTCGTAGTAACAAACTGTAACTAAGGAGTGACTGGTTCAATAGTAACCGAAATTCAAAAAAAAAAGGAATTTTAATGTCATTAGATCAAAAGAATTGGCTGTTATACTGGTTCCAAATATATAAGATTCATAAAGTTTAGCTTTACCAATCAAAGCTACGAGCCTGGGCAAATTTTTCTGATTTTCTAAAAAGGGGGAAATATCCCCCAAAAGTCAAGGAATGTTTATAAAAATGCACCATTAGCGGATTATCAGCGGATTCAGGCTCTTATCTTTAAAGATGTGGAATTTTGAATTTTTTTGCCAGAAGACAGATCACTGATGCGTGTTTTTTTCACGGGTAATGCTATCGAACCAGTAGTCCTAAAATATTACGAGACTACTCATTAAAATAGAAACTAAAAGTTCTAGTCAATTTTTTATTAACCGAAAAGATTGGAGGGCACCTAATCCCTACCAAAGCTTCTTTTTTCCTCAAAATCGCCTGATAAAAATTTTGAGATAGCCCTTTTGTTCAAAAGTAGTAATGCATCTATTCACGCGAAAGTTACATCGAACGATACATCGTATAAAGTAATCAGAACAGGTTATGTTCGGGCCAAAAGTTGTATGTGCCATGAAAGATACATCATATAAAGCAATCAGAACACGATCCGGCTATTGTTCCAAATTTTGAAACCTGTATTTGTAGGCTATAGTGGTGAGCTAGAGATTAAGATATTCAAGCTGGAATAGCATATACTGGTTCTTATTTCCAGTATAAAATAATGCTCAGCTATATGTAAATTATTCAGTCTGAATATCAAACAGTTCGTAGTAACGAACTGTAAGTACGGAGCAACCCGGCTCAATAGTAGGCTAATCGAAACTCTAAAAAACGGAATTTTTGATACCAATAGATACATCAAAAGAATCAGATTTTTATTCTGATTTCAAATATGTAAGTTTCATCAAGTTAAGTTTCATCATTCAAAGCCATCAAGTTTAATAGTCTTACCCATCAAAATTTACGCGCCTGAGAAAATTTGCTAAAAAAGGGGGAAACTAACCCCTAAAAGTCATAGAACTACAATTAAAATCATGCCATCAAATTCAGCGTATCAGAGAACCCAACTATAGAGGTTTCAAGCTCGTATCTGCAAAAATGTGGAATTATGTACTTTCTGCCGGAAGAAAGATCACGGATGCGTGTTTATTTGTTTTTTTTTTCAGGGGTGATCGTATCGGTCCATTAGTCCTAGAATGTCGCGAGAGGGCTCATTCGAACGGAAATTAAAACTTCTAGAGTCCTTTTTAAGTGACCAAAAATATTGGAGGGCAACTTGGCCCCCTCCTATGCTCATTTTTTCCCCGAAGTCAGCCAATCAAAATTTTGAGATAGCTATTTTGTTCAGCATAGTCGAAAATCTAATTAATATGTCTTTGATGATGACCTAATCCCCCACTGTTCCCGGGGGAAGGGCTGCAATTTATAAACTTTGCCCTTTGTTTACATATTGTATTGGTTATTGGGATGTATACAGGAGTTTTCAGGAGTAATTTTTTTCTAGGGGGGGGCTTGGGGTCAGAGTAGGGGTTACGGGGAAGGATCTTTCCATGGAGGATATTTCTTTGGGGGAAGGGACATTTCTATGAAGAATTGCCAGATTTCCCTGCATTATTTAAAAAACGATCAGAAATTAAATAAAAAAACAAGTTTTTTTCAACTGAAAGTAAGAAGCAATACTAAAACTTAAAACGAACAGAAATTATTGCGTGCATGAGGGGGTTCGTCCCCTAGTCAATAGCTCGCTCTTAACGCTAAAGTATTTTTAGTACTTACAAAAGAGTTATCTATTCTAATTAACCGGCCTATTCTAATTAGCCGGATTACTGGGTTTGTGAGTCGAACAAAATTCGAACTTTAGCGTAAAGAGCGGGTATTGACTAGGGAGCGAACTCCCTAATATATGCAATAAAAACATATGAATATTCAAATTCGTTACGTAAGTTAGTTCGTAAGTTACGTCAAAACAAAGTTTCGAGAAAGCCAATTAGCCAAAAAAAGGAAAATTAATATGCGAATTTCGTTTAATTATTCATGTACGGTGAGCCAAAATCAAATCTGAATTAATTCAAAAACGTTCGGCAATTAACTAAAAAAACAATTTTTTTAACTGAAAGTAAGGAGCGACATTAAAACATAAAACGACCAGAAATCATTTCGTATATGGAAGGGGCTGTCCCCTCCTCAACGCCTCGCTCTTTATGCTAAAGTTTGACTTTGTCTCACAACTTTATTTTTTAAAACAATAAAAACTTTAGCGTAAAGAAAGAGGCGTTAAGGAGGGGACATCCCCTTCCATATACGGAATAATTTCTGTTCGTTTTAAGTTTTAATTTTGCTCCTTACTTTCAGTTAAAGAAACTTGTTTTTTTTAGTTAGTTTTTGCATTCAAAGACGAACCCAGTATAGCTTAACATTAAATGGTCTGAAGACTCTTTACTCAGGACATGAATATCCAGATAAAACCAGATGATAATATTAAGATTTTTTTATTTGGATTGAATGAAACAGCAAAAGGGTTGAAATTGCTTACAAACAAAAGGTAAATCTGAGGGAATGGTGACTCCTATGGTACGTTATATAAATATCGTAGGCACGAGGAAAGAAATTTAATATAGAAATCCAGAACAATCCTTAGAAATCCTTAGAAATCAACTACTGAGATGTTTATGGATTTCAACCACCAATGACCCCAACCATCTTGGACCCCAACAACCAAGGAATCCAACCACCAAGGAACCAAACCTCCAAGGCTCCCAAAACCCCCTCCCCAAACTTTTTGCTTTCAAAAATGAACTACAAAGGGATGAGTCTTATGTAAGGATGGCGCAAATCTAACGTAACAGCAGTGCACACATCACTGTCACATAACACTTTTTAGGTCATTTTATTTTTCCTCGAAACGTTCAAGTCATTTTTTCTTTCTTTTAACTTAATGACGGCGCACTTTTTATGTAAGGTCAGAACACGTTGCGTAATCATGGCACACATGTGTTGTAATGACAGCGCACATATTACTGTCACATATACTTCTTCGACATTTTATTGTTCGGCGAAACGGTCAACGCGTTTTTGTTTTTCTTTCAAGGCGTTTATTTTTTATTTTTTCACTGCTACATAACACTATTTTAGACATTTGGCACAATGTATTATTTATTTTCTGGTTTTGGCCAGGGTTTCGTATCGAAGGAGTTGTCGTAGAAACTTCGAAAAAAGCTCTTTCGATTGGAAATTAGAATGGCCAGTGCCCTTTTTAATAGTCGAAAGTGACTGGAAGGCAACTAATCCCCCTCTAACGCCCACCAATTCCCCAAACACATCCAATGAAAATTTTGAGATAGGTATTTTCTTCAACGTAGTTGAAAGTTCTGGAAATTATGTCTTTGAGGATGACAAACCCCCCAAACCCGTCAGTTCAAGGATTGTAAGTTAAGCCCTGGGGGCGTTTAAGTTTTTTTTTATAGAAAGTGTTTTCGTTGAAACTTCAAAAAGGGCTCATTTGATTGGAAATTGAAAGGGATAGTGTCCTTTTTAATGGCACAAACACATCAGATCCAATCATCCCAAACACATCCAATCAAAATAATTAGATAGCCATTTTGTTCAGCGTCGTTGATTTCCAAATAGAAATAATGTTTTTGAGGAGGACATTCCCCCCGCAGTCCTCATGACAAGGGTTGTATGTTATGCCCTGGGGGCATATAAGGTTTTCATAGAAAGCGTTGTCGTAGAGACTTCAAAAAAGGCTCATTCGATTGGAAATTCAAAGAGGTAGTCTACTCTTTAATAATCGAAAGTGATCGGAGGGCAACTAACACCCCTATCACTCCCACCTTTTCCCCAAACACATCCAATCAAAATTTTGAGATAACCATTTTGTTCAACGTAATTGAAAAATCTGGAAACTAGGTCTTTGAGGATGACCGCCCCCCCCCCCCCGCAGCCCTCACGGTAAGGGTTGTAAGGTATGCCCTGGGGGCATATAAGGTTTTTATAGAAAGTGCTGTCGTAAAAACTTCAAAGAGGGACCATTCAATTGGAAATTGAAATGGCTAGTGCCCTTTTTAATAGTCGAAAGTAATTACAGGGCAACTAACACCACTTCCACGCCCACCATTTCCCCCAACACATCCAGTCAAAATTTTGAGATAGTCATTTTAATCAATGCAGTTGAAAGGTCCGGAAATTATATCTTTGAGCTGAACACTCCCTCCACAGTCTTCAGCTCAAGGATTGTAAGTTTTACCCTGGGGGCATATAAGGTTTTTATAGAAAGTGTTGTCGTAAAAACTTTAAAAACGGCTCATTCGATTGGAAATTCAAAAACCTAGTGCCCTTTTTAATAGTTGAAAGTAATTCGAGGGCAACTAACCGCCCTCTCACGTCCACCAGTCCCCCAAACACATGCGATCAAAATTTTGAAATATCCATTTTGTTCAACGTAGTTGAAAGTTTTGGAATTAGGTCTTTGGAGGATGATAAGCCCCTCAGAGCCCTCAGGGCAAGGGTTGTAAGTTATACCCTGGGGGAATATAAGATTATTATAAAAAGCGATGTCGTAGAAACTTCAACAAAAGCTAATTCGATTGGAAATTTAAAGGACTAGTGCCCTTTTTAATAGTTGAACGTGTTTGGAGAGCAACTAATCCCCCTCTCACGTCCAATTAAAATTTTGAGATAGGCATTTAGCTCAACGTAGTTGAAAATTCTGGAAATTATGTCTTTGTGGATGACAAACCCCCCACCCCCTCAGAACCCTCCGGATAACCCCCTCAAGGCCCCTCAAAACCCCCTCAGAGCCCTCAGTGCAAGGGTTGTAAGTTATGACCTGGGGGCATGTAAGGTTTTTATAGAAAGTGTTGTCGTAGAAACTTCAAGAAAAAGATCATTTGATTGGAAATTGAAAGGGCTAGTGCGCTTTTTAATTGTCGAAGGTGATTGGAGAGCAACTAATTCCCTTCTAACGCTCACTATGTCCCCAAACACATCCAATTAAAATTTTGAGATAGGTATTTTCTTCAACGTAGTTGAAAGTTCTGGAAATTATGTCTTTGAGGATGACAATCCCATCACATCCCTCAGGGCAAGGGTTATAATTTATGCCCTTGGGGCATATAAGGTTTTTTTTTTATAGAAAGCGTTTCCGTAGAAACTCCAAAAAGGCCTCATTTAATTGGAAATTGAAACGGCTAGTACCCTTTTTAATAGTCGAAAGTGATCACATCCAATCAAAATTAGGAGATAGCCATTTTGTTCAACGTAGTTGACAGTTATGGAAATTAGGTCTTTGAGGATGACAACCTTCCCACAGCCTTCAAGGCAATGGTTGTAAGTTATGCCCTGGGGGCATATACGGTTTTTCTTATAGAAAATGTTGTCATAGAAACTTTTAAACGGTTCATTCAATTCAAAATTGAAATGGCTAGTGCCCTTTTTAATAGGCTAGTCAAAACTGATTGGAGGGCAACTAATCCTCCTCTCACGCTAACCATTTCCCCGAACACATCGAATCAATTTTGAGATAGCCATTTTTTTCAATGCAGATGAAAGTTCTGGATATTATGTCTTTGAGGATGATAAACCCCCACACCCCTCAGGGCAAGGGCTGTAAGTTATGCACTGGGGGCATACAAGGTTTTTATAGAGTGCGTGGTCATAAAAAGTTTGAAAAGGGTTCAATCAATTTGAAATTGAATGGGATAATGCCCTTTTTAATAGCCGAAAGTGATTGAAGGAAACCTAACATCCCTCCCACGCCTACCATTTCCCCAAATACATTCAATAAAAATTTTTAGATACCTATTTTGTTGAACGTAGTTTAAAAGTCCGGAAATTATGTCTTTGAGGATGGCAATCCCTCCAAAGCCCTCAGCGCAAGGGTTGTAAGTTATGCCCTGGGGGCATATAAGGTTTGCATAGAAGGCATTCTCGTAGAAACTTCAAAAAGGGCTCATTCAATTGGAAATTAAAAGGGCCACTGCCCTTTTAATAGTTGAGAGTGATATGAGAGTGATATATTTATATATATATATATATATATATATATATATATATATATATATATATATATATATATATATATATATATATATATATATATATATATATATATATATATATATATATATATATATATATATATATATATATATATATATATATATATATATATATATATATATATACATTTTGAAAAAGCATTGAGTATCTTCCGCTAAGTTTTCCAGAGCCCCAAGTTTTCCCAAATTAAGTAACTGTAAGGGGCATGTTCATTTTTTAATATAATTTTAAAAAAAACACGCTATAGTCAGCATAACTAAAATAAAACATTCCAATGTTCGGACCTTTTTAATAGTCCAAAGTGATCGGAGGGCAACTAACGCCCCTCTCACACCCACCATTTCCTCAAACATATCCAATCAAAATTTTGAGATAGACATTTTGCTCAACGTAGTTGAAAGTTATGAAAATTAGGACTTCGCCAGCGTTGTCGTAGAAACTTCAAAAAGGATTCATTCAATTGGGAATTGAGAGCGATAGTGCCCTTATTAATAGTCAAAGGCAATCGGAGGGCAAATGCCTTCCTCCGTCCGTCATTTCCCCAAATACTCCCGATCGACATTTTGATATAGCCATTTTGTTGAACGTAGTTGAAGTGTCCGGAAATTAGATTTTTGAGTATTACAACCCCTCACAGGCCTCAGGGCAAAGGTTTTAAGATATGCCCTGGGGGCATATAATGTTTTTATAGAGAGTGTTGTCGTAGAAACTTCAAAGGGGTCTTTTTCGATTGGAAATTGAGAGGGCTATTTGCCCTTTTTAATAGTCGAAAGTAATCGGAGGGGAAACGGTCTGGAAATTATGTCTTCGAGGATAACTGACCCCCCAGCCCTCAGAAAAATTGTTGTAAGTTATGTCCTGGGGCATACAGGGTTCTTATAGAAAGTGTGGTCATATAAACTTCGGAGGGAGCTTATTGGATTAGTAATCAGACGCTCTACTGATTTTTTTAAGAGTCAAAATGATCAGATGGCAGCTACCCCCTCCCCTACACACACTTCGTATTTTCCCGAAATGCGTCTAAATGAAATTTTGAGATAGCCATTCTATTCAGAATAGTCGAGATATCATATAACAGGCTTTGGGGGTTGAAACAAACCCCAGAGCTTAGGGACAAGAGTTGTAGTTTAAGCCCAGGGGGTATTTTAAGGTTTTTATGGAAGGGATGGTTGTTTAACTTCAGAAGAGGCTCATTCTTTCTCCCTTAAAAAGACTGTTTAAATATGAAACTAACAGAAATTAATAAAAAAAACATTTTGCACAAAATAGGTTTCTCAAAAAAGAAAATAACTCAATTAAACAAAAAAATAACAAAAACAAACTAAAATAATATACCAAAAATACATATACCAAAAATCAGTATTAATAAATAAATGAAACCCAAAATAAACTGAAATTAAAAAAAGTCAAACTCAAAATCAGCAGAAATCAATCGGAGTGGGGTTCTAAACCCTATGCTTTCTAAAAGCCAGAATATAATTTGTACTTTACTGAAAAAAATTCTTTTAGATGTTTTACATTTATAACTTTAAGAAATCAAACATTAATTAATATTTCAAGGAATAAATATCAGCATATGTAGCCTATATTAAACTGACAATGCACATTTTTTTCAGTAAATTCATTTGATTTTTTTTCGAGAGAATGTAACATAAGTCTACGTTTAAAAATGAAAGAAGATTGGAGTTTTACCACTTTGTTTTAATATTCAGTAAACCACAAAATTTATGCTCTGGCATAGAGCATTTGAGCCCTGCTCTTCTTACTTTCTGCTTGTTTTGAGTTTTACTTGGTTATTTATTGTAACTTCTGTTTGTTTGGGTTACATTGATTTATCAATGCTGATTTGTGGTAGTCTTGCGCTTTGAGGTTTTATTTGAATTTTGTTTTTGTGCAACGTGGTTTAATGGTGTTCTTTGATATTCTTTGAAAAACTGGGATTTCGTCTTAGGACACAAACCTTCTAGAGTTTCAGAGTTTGACTGTATTTTTACATCGTTTTAATATTCAATACCTGCAAATTTATGCTCTGGCCTTGGCAAGGTAGAGGCTTTTGTGCCACACTCTTTTTAATATCCGCTTAATTTAAGTTTTACTTGGTTATCTACTGTAATCTACGGTCGCTTTGGGATTTCATTTATATACCAAAGCCTATTTGTGGTAGTTTTCCGCTTGATAGATTATTTGATTTGATTTTCTCGTCATTTTGGTTTAATGGATTTCGTTTCTCTTCATTGAGAAAATTAATAACTGAAGTGGAACTTTTTTTCTCTTCTTTGGAAAAATCCAGAATTGAGCTGTAACTTTTTTTCCTCTTCCTTGAGAAAATTCAGAAGAGTACTTGAACTTTTCTTCACTTCTTTGAGAAAACTCCGAATTAAAGTGGAATTTTTTCTCTTCTTAGGGAAACGCTAGCAAGTTAAATGTTTAGAATGTTTAAGTTTTTAAAGGGTAGTATAAATGGCTTGAAAAAATTGACACGATAATACTACTAGTACTAACAACTCACAGCAACACCAAGTCACCTAAGGCAAACATAACTATGCCTTGTAAAGAAAATATATGAAAATATGTAGGCTATAGAATGAACGGCTAGAAAACGATAATAGTACTAGTACTAATAACTCACCAAAGCATTGTTGCACCTGAGGCTAACACAGTTACGTTTTATTAAGAAAATATCCGAAAATGTTTAAGGTGTAGCATGAATGGCTTGCAAAAAACAAGAGAATACTACTACTACTACAAACAAATCACTGCACTACCAAGCCACCTGAAGTCAACACACGTACGATTTATTAAAAAAATATCTGAAAGTGTTTAAAATATGGTGTGAATGGCTTACAAAACATGCGAAAATGTTTAAGCTGTAGTACAAATGGCTCAAAAAAACACATAATACTACTATTACTACTAGTAACTCACCGCAGCACAATGCCACCTGAGGCTACCATAATTGTGTTCTGTTAAGAAAATATCTGAAAATAATTATGTTATAAAATTAATGGCTTGCAAGAAAAACACTAAGATACTACTACTACTAACAACTGACTACGCTAAAAAGCCACTTAAGGTGGATATTATGAAAATATCTGAAATTTTTAAGGTACAGCATGAATGGCTTGCAAAAAAAAAAAAAAATAAACACGAAAATAGAACTAATACTAACAACTCACTGCAATTAAAACCACCTGAGCCCAAAAAAGGTACTTTTTATCGTGAAAATTTCTGAAAATATTGAAGGTATAGTAGAAATAGTTTACAAAGGTAAAACACGAAGATACTACTACTACTGACAATCTACTATACTACCAAGCCACCTGAGGTCAACAGCGGCATGTTTTATGAAGAACGTATCTGAAAATGTTTAGGTATAGTATGAATGGCTTGCAAAAAAAAAAAGACATACTATTACTACTACTAACAACAACTCACTGCAACCTAAAGCCACCTGAGGTCGACAAAGGTACGTTTTATCAGGAAAAATATATGAAAATTTTTAAGGTTTAGTATGAATGGCTTGAAAAAATAAACATGATAATGCTACTACTACTAACAATGCAGCGGAACATCAAATCACCTGAGGCCACCACAGCTACGTTTCATCAAGAAAATATCTGAAAATGTGTAAACTGTTGTAAGAATGGCTCAAAAAAACATAATAATACTACTATTACTACTAGTAACTCACTAAAACACAATGGCACCTGAGGCTAACATAATTATGTTCTATTAATCAAATATCTGAAAATATTTATGGTATAGTATGAATGGCTTGCAAAAAAAAAAATACAAAAAAAAAAAAAATACTGCTACTACTAGTACTAACAACTCACTGCAACATAATGCCACCTGAGGTCGACAAAGGTATGTTTTATCAGAAAATATCTGAAAATGTTCAAGGTATAGTATGAATGGTTTGCAAAAAAACACAAAAATCGAACTACCACTAACAACTCACTGCAGAACCAAGTTAGTTGTCAACACTACAAAAATATCCTTAGTCATATGTTTACGGATACCTAATAGTGAACTTTAAGCAATAAATAACTTTAAACTTAACATTTTCCTTTATTTATAGACTTGTCGCCAAAAGCAATCACACTGATAGTTTCAAATTAAGTTATGATAAATGAAAATATTGAAATGGGAATAGCTTTTTATGTGAATATAATTAACTGCCTGTAGTATTGTCCCTGGGGCGGGGGGGGGGGGGGGTTCGTAGAAGAAATCCTCATGGGGTAATTTTACACTGTAGTAGCTTTCCACTGAGGGGATTTCCAGAAAAAAATTTCTACGGAGTAGGGGGATTACCGGCATAATTGGAAAAACGATCAGAAATTCAAATCTTTTTTATGTGAAAGTATGTTAATTAGAATTTTTTAGGCGGAATCGTCTTCAAGAAATTTTCCGAGGGGATTTCTCAGCAAGGATGGAATTGTCAGGTGGAATTTTATGGATGGGGATATTTTAGGTGGAAGGAACTTTCATGGACGAATTTTCTGTGGGGGGGGTAGAATTTCTAGGCAATATTAAAAGAACGAAACTAAATGAAAAGAAAACAAGTTTTTTCAGCTGAAGGCAAGGAGCAACATTAAATATTAAAACGAATAGAAATTATCATCTATACGAAGGAGGTGACCCCCTTTTGAATGCAATGTTTTTTACGCTAAAGTTGGACTTTATGTCCCAATTCTTTAAGAACGCTTCCTGAAATGCAATGGCCGTTTAATTAGAGTAGGCTAAGTATGTTTCTCAAAAGTACTTAAAAACTTGAGCGCGAAGAGCGAGGTATTGAGGGGGGCAGCACCCCTCACATACAAAAAGTTTTCTGTTCATTTTAAGTTTTAATGTCGCTCCTTACTTTTATCTGAAAAATAATTTGCTTGTTTTATTATTTAATCTCTATGTAGGGCTAACGTTTGGTGAATATATTCCTTAATTTCGACAGCTTCTCTGAAAATTAGCATTATACCTTTAACAGAGGCAATAATTGATGTGCTTTAACAAAAAATGAAGTGGTATTGGTTATCGTACGCGTATTGGACAAAGGCAGAATCAAAATTCTCAGGCTTTTGTAGTAGCTTTATAAATCCGTCGATTGAAAATTTGTAATCCATAACCTCCCCCCCCCCCAATTGCAGGTGGGGTCCATCCAACATAGAAACAACCACAAGAACAGGGGATCCTATAAACGCCACTAACCAGAAAAGGGCTGGTTTAATATTTGTCATATTTAAAAAAGTCTTTATCGGGTCTTTATCGGGTATTCGGGTATTTGAATGCAACGTTCAGGTTGTATCTTTTTAAATGTTTCTCCATCGGTCACCCAATTTCAGAAAGTAAGGCAAAAGTTTTTCTTTTTGCCAGCCAATGGGACGCTTTGCATTATAGATTGTGCTCTGGTAGTATCTTATACTGCTACTTTTTACCTTTTCTATAACTGATTACAGTAAATTTCTTGGGTATTCATTGCAAAATAGAATGTCTTTTATGCAGTCAAGGGCCTAGTTGAACTTCAGTATATATCTGTATCATCCGATCAACTAACGATATAACCACTTCCATTTTTACACAGTGCGGGGGGAGGGGGTAAAGAGAAATGCAAATATCTGTCGTTATGTTTGGATTTCCTTTAAATGAAAAACTCAAGGTTCGGAGACTTCTTTAAAATTAAAAAGTTTTAAAAAGGCAGTCTATGATTTTCTTCTAAAGTGCCAAGACTCTAAAGTGTTTAGAATGTGCAAAAAAAATGGTAAGTGAAAACTATCCATAATCCCGAACGAAAACAACGTCATTCACAAGCTGATCTCAACAGCGGTGCTTCAAAGGCAACGTTTTTAGTACAGAGGTTTCAATATATTCAATGTAAAATGGACATGAAAAGGTTAAAGGGTAAAAACAAAGGGTCGTAACCTTTCAATGGTATTTTACTAATTGTGACTGCAACTACTTGTGACAATGATTACTTGATACTCCAACTAATTGTAACTGTCACTGCTAGTACAACAACTACTTGCGATTGCAACTGATTGCGACTGTTACTGTAACTACTTGTGACTGGGATTGCGACTACTTGGGACTGCGATTACGATTACTTATGACTGCAGCTACTTTTGACTGTGACTGCGACTAATTGGAAGTACATCTGCGACTACTTGCGACTATGACTGTTTTTAATTTTGACTGCTTGTGATTGCTACTACTTCTACTTCGACAGTGGCTGCTACTGCTAATACTACCGCTGCTACTGCTACTACTATTGAATTAAACCAAAGAGTGTAAGTGCGTTCAGGTTCTTAAAGGGCGAATCCGCAATATCTCAGGAATGAAATAAGGTGTCAAGTTGAAACTTAAGGAAAACTTGAGGGGGATGTAAAACTAAGCTAAAAAACACTCCGTGTATCCAGGCCGTCAAAAGTTCGTCCGTACAAATTACCAGGAATACCTAAGGATATTATTTTGGAACTTCCAGGTCATTTCGCTGGAGACGTTGAATAAAACCAAAGAAACTATGTGCACCCAAGTTCGTCAAAAAAGGGCGGATCAGCGATATCTCAGGATCAGGAAGGACTAAGGATACTGAGTTAAAACTTTCAGTGCATGTTGAGGGTTATACTGAACTAAATCAAAAGAGAATATATGCACCCAAGGTTGTCAAAAGGGCGTACCTGCGATTTCTTAGGAGCGGTGAAGCGAATTAAGTTGAAAATTTCAGGGCATGTTGAGGTGGTTTGTTGATTAATATCTGTATATAGCCTACACATGGTTATAACATGGTGGGGGTCAGAACTCCTTCATCCCGTTATAACTCCAAAGATTATGCAGAGTTACAACCCATTTTTGAACAATATTCCCCGTACCCATCCATCTAAAGTACGGTAGTAGAACTATTACTAAAATTTGATGGAAAATTTCATCCAAAATATAAATAGTATGCCAAATTTTCAATTCTTATGGAGAAAAACCGAAAAAAGATTTAAAACTATTCTTTTACTAACCAACGAGGAACTTTCACTTAAAAGCAAACAGAAATTAATTAAAAACTTTTCCCACAAAAGAAGCTTTTTAAAGACAATCGTTAAATGAAAGATGAACAGAAATAAGTCAAACATTAATTCAAGTGTAACTCAAGTGTAATAGTAATTCAAGAGTAATTCAAGTGTAAAACGACCTTAAAGTATAATCAATAAGTAACTGGAATCTAGAACGAACAAAAATTGCAAAATTACCAAGAACCAAGTCAAACTTAAAAAGGAACAGGAATTATGACGAACAGGAGTAGAGCTATGCCTTCTTAAACCTAGAACCTTTTTTTTTTTGCTTTATTGAAAACAGTATATCTTTTAGGCGTTTTCTCTTTTTAATGCTAGCAAATCCAAAATTTTTTAGACTTCTAGGAATTACTATTAACATACATTAAATTATCAATCCACATTCAATTGTTCTTTTCAGCACTCTATGTTATTATGGTGATTTTCTTATTTCATAATAAACAAAAAACAAATAGATCGAATTAAAAATGTTTTTCAATAAGGGGCAAATGACGCTCTGGTCTATAGAAGACATATAGGTCTTCGGCCTACTTCTGTTTTTGATGATTTTTGTTCGTTTTAAGTTGGACTTGGTTATTTATTGCAATTTCTGTTCATTTTGGGTCCACTGTACTGATTGATAGTGACTTATGGTCATTTACACTTGATTTGCTATTTGAATGTATTTCTGCTTGTCTTTGGTATACTCTAGCTCTTTAATTTTCTTTGAGACACGTCAGGTGTAAGAAAAAACTTCATTTCTAATTAACAAGTTAAAAACACCATTCAAATTAGACTTGAAAAGCCAGATCATCATACTTATTCAGAAAAATCATTTAAATTTGTAAGACATTTACTTCTAAGACATTTAAATTTCTGCAATATAAATTAACAACGCTCACGTTTCATCGAGGGATAAAGTAATATATTACTATCCCAAGAAGTTGAGAGCTGTCCCTAAACGAAGAAGGTTCTTTTTTTACATTCTCAGAATTCCTCAAATTCCTATTTTTTACTTTACTTTTATTTAACATAATAAACGAAAATATAAACCATTACAATTGTAAATCACTAAGTTAGGGGGAAAAAATGATGCTAACCAGATGTTGCTTTCACATATGCATAGCCTAGTAAACTACACAGGTAATTCACATGAATCAATGTGACATCATTCTAGACTAGAAGGAAATACTTTTTACCCAGTTTCAATTATCGGTACTGTTCTATTAGCTGCAACCCACACGGGAAGTGAAGTTTGGTTAATGCTAATGAAATAAAACAAAACATGATGAAAAAATAATAGTTTAAAACAAATTTCGGCTATATATTTGCACATTAGGGGGGTGGGAGTAAAGCATAGCATATATTAAATGCGTAACCTAACCTAGGTACCTTTTCTTCCCCTAAACCACAATGTTTAAATATTGTAAAAACCACTGTTCCCAATCTCGGCATTGGATTTTTCCGTAAAGAAGAACCAATTTGACTACTTTCTTTAGCATCTTCCCTATACAATATATCACGTGGGTTGCAGCTAGTAGAACAGTACCCAATTATCAGTATCCTTACAATTACATCTAAAAGATGTCGTTAGCTGATGTTCCAAAATAATATATAGTCCTTTTATTATACTGTAACTTAACGTCAACTAGCTACAGTTTAATATGTATGCTTTTTATTTATTTTACCCCTTTTTCTACGTAGCCTTCAATTAGATTTTGGCCTCCAGATGTGCGTTCAATTACAATTTGAACCTTGAAAAGGAATGAGTTTGACACTTCTGGTCCAACTTGTTCAAATTTTCTTAGTGAATGTATAATTCCCCCTTAGAATATCTAAAAGCAATCTTAATCATCAATCAGCTTCTTATTTCTAGTTAGTTTTCCGGCAAAGAGTTCATCTCCAGGAGAGACTCACGATGTTCCACTGCCACCCGCTTTTTGTCAACCGATCCATCTTCTAAAGTGTCACATATCACACACAAAACCGTCAGCTATATCAATGATTCCGGAATGCCACGCGCCTTGGATGTGTTTCATTCTAAGGATGTTCTAATTAGATGATTGGCAGGAGAAATCTAGGGCCACCCGGATTGTGGGAATTCATCTCTAAAAAGTCTTGTAAAACAATTATCCAAGCGCTTGCCGACGTCGCTTAGAATGAAATTGGATATGAAAGAGACGCCATGGATGTAATAAAAAGATTATGAGGGTTGTTGAGAGTATATCTCCCTATCCAAATTGGAACTACCGAAAGGAAAAAAACTTCAAATAGCAAGCCTTGGATTACATTTGTATAAAACAAGGGTACAACATGAAATATATTTTTGAGGAGATTAAAGTGTTTTTAGTTTTCAATCTTCAGAGGGGGTGGGGGTGGATTTAATGAATAAATTGTGGTTAAAAAGTTTCGAAAATAATAAAAGGCCTCACCAAACCCAGCACATGGAGTAAAATTGACCTGAACTTGAAGAAGGAGAAAGTAAATATTAAAAGTCCCATGTCCCTTTTTGAAGCTTCGAATTTTTATTTTTGGCTACGTTGTTCATCATGGGAAATGCAACAAAGGGTATTTACAGAAACATTATATACTGTCTTAAGCCGTCCTAGCCGAGTGGATAGCACGCTAGCCTTTAAATCCTTTGTCCATGAGGACAGGGCTTCGAGTCCTGGTTTCGCTGGTTATTTGATTTGGAACGGGGGTCTGTGGCATGACTCTGTAAGATCAACCAGAGTCGACCCGGTTCCAAAAGGATACCTGGAAAAATTTGGGGAAAGTGTGCAGGAAGGGGGTACGAAAGCACAGGATGGCACTGGAATATTTCACCTTCAGCTGGTTTTGAAAAGCGGCTACATTCTTTGCTACCATAAACGTTGCCTTCAGGAGTAAACTCTTCAAGTTTGCCAGATACCTTAGGTACGGAGCATCAACATTAATCCACATTTTCTTCCCTATCAAATTTTCTTCCTGACCCTTCGATTCGCTACCAACTGCAGTAGTTCCACTTTGATTATTGGATAATTCTAAATAATGTATCTTATTAAACTGTTCAAATCCACTGGAGACACAATAGTCCGGTTACCCATGCTGAAATCTGAGGACTCTCAGTTGTCAGGATAGGAAGCTTTAAACCCCCAGCTTAAGTATTTTTGGCCAAGAAAATAGATTTACTCTCTCAGAAATTGTATCTTTCGGCATTTTGACTGAATTTGGGACGACGTTGATGCGTTGCGGCAGAAAACAGCTCTGTTTTTGTGCGATCAATTTTGTTACGACCACCGGTTCGGTACGGTCACCTCTGGGGAATTGACGAAAATGCTCCCGTGCAAAATATTATTATCCTTCAGGGTAATAGGAGAGCAAACCATCAGTTCAGGACTTTGGCAACGGCAATTTTATTGTTACAGTTTTTATTTTGACCGGACATGTTTCATTCGTTTTAGGATCTGTTTCAAAAATTTCGTCTTTTAATTACAAGCTAATGTTCAGTTGAGTAAATATGTAAGATGTTATTTCCAAAATATAATTTATGAGAAATATTTGTCAACAGACAGGCAACAGACTCCTGGAGACTTGGGGCCTTGTTAGTGGAGGTCACTCAAAATGTACCAGAGTTTTGTTTCAAATTCGAGTACCCTACAGAACTTCGAGAACTTCTTTGACATAAATCATGCTACAGAAAGTTTTTACTTTCCTTAAGCTCTGATAGTAACTTTAGATGACATAACGTATGAATAAAAATGAATGTACGATGTTTTAAACAATACTTAGTCGTCAAAAGTATATCTTGAATTACATTATAAAAATAAAGCTTTAATGTGTTTTAGTAAGTTGACACTCGATCAGTGTTGTAGCCACGGAATATGTTGGGGCCCAGAATAAGCTGGTTCGTCGAGGGTAAGTATTTTTTTTTTGTTTATGCGTCGTACAGGTCAGTATTCTAGGCCCAAGCCCACGTCGAATCTTAAGAATCTTCACATTAAATTCAACATTTGTCATATAATCCTCACATATATATATATATATATATATATATATATATATATATATATATATATATATATATATATATATATATATATATATATATATATATATATATATATATATATATATATATATATATATATATATATATATATATATATATATATATATATATATATATATATATATATATATATATATATATATATATATATATATATATATATATATATATATATATATATATATATATATATATATATATATATATATATATATATATATATATATATATATATATATATATATATATATATATATATATATATATATATATATATATATTTGCATTTTAGATTCACATAAGAATACATGCGCATGTTCCTCGATAAGAATCTGTCTCTGAGTATGAAAAAAGTAACAAAGAACCTCGATTACATTTCTTGAATTCAGTATAAATAACAGTTCAAATAGGGATCAATACTTTTATTAGATAGTGAAAAACAATGTCATAAAAAATCCGGCCGTCATGTGCTTCCGCTGATGATGTTTGTTTTACCTGCTGACGACGGTTACAGTATATGTGATCGAAATATTCAGATTTTTCTTGTCATTATCTTTCACAGTCTAATAAAAGGCTTTATTCCTGTTTGAATTGTCATTTGTATGTCATGGAAAGGCGGTGTGGTCTTAGAAAATACCTGCTTGGATTCAGTGCAAAAGCTTGACCAAAATCAAAATCACATTTATCTAATAAGCCAACAATTGTGTTTATCAGTGTGTTTCTACAGGTTTTAACATTCGCTGGAAATAATGTAAGCTGGTCGCTGAGTGGATGTTGACTTTCAGCTTTTTGTACTATTAGGCTTGATCCTCTACTTGTACAACTTGCTACTCACCCCATACTTAATCAATTGTCTGAAAGATAACAATATACGTTTCCGATTTAGTCATCCAGAAATCATTCGGGGACCACACATGACTAGTCTTTGATTTATTCTATGCTTACAATACAAGGGTGCGCTCGCCCTCCCAACACCCTGTTGTCATAACAAATAATCATTTAAGCGAAATCAGGAAACCAACACGTATCCAACCCACAACCTCTAATCATTCATCTTATATCTTCGTTAATTGAAGTAGTCATTAGCGGTATAAATCCATCAATCGAGCGTGACGCATTTTCCCCGAGTTCCGTTCTCATTTCTGATATCCGAATTCAAATGCAATATCCTTCTTGTGGGTGGAGATTTTTGCTTATGAAAGGGTGTACTGTAGGCTACATATGTTAAGGAGAACGTCACTGCTGTGGCAGAATACGCACATAATAATGCACAGGGAGTACAAAAATACCTGACACTGCAATGTATTGCACAATCGATAATCTTTCAGAGGTAAATTCCAAGTTGGGTTACTTGTCTACAAATTAGTTTCGTTCCTTCCTCTCAGCATAAAATCATTATATGCTGTGAACAAGGCCGTATCCAGAGGGGAGGGGGTAAGCATGTTGGAACACGTTAGTAACTCTACTGAAGATGATGACCGAATGTGTCATCGAAATATCTAGAGCTAAGGCCGTATCTAGGGGGGGGGGGCAGGGCGTTTGAACCCCCCACCCAGAAATGCCCGACACGTAAAAACGTAACAAAAATGAATATAAGCGAATTTTTTATACATTTTTGATTTTTTGGTAAATTCCCCTCCCCCCGAAAAAATCCTGGATACTGCCTTGGCTGTGAAACTGCAGAAAATTATTTTGTGTTGTTGATAATTACATGAGCCTATTGGTGAGTATACGGCCTGGACAATGTGTCCTAGCTCCTCTGCCGTCGCTTCGCCACAAACAGCTTAGTATAGAAAGTTCCTACTAATAAAAAAGAAAAAAAAGAAGCAAGGTATAAGTTTGCTCTATAAACCAGGTCAAGTCCTGGGAATAATGATACAAACTCACAAGGGCGGATCCAGGATTTTTTTTCGGTGGGGGGGTTACTAATTTTTGACTCAGTTTTCGACTAATTTTACTGATTTTTACCTAGGTTTTACTAATGTTCGACTTGTTTTCGACTCGGTCAAAAATTTCTGGAGGGGAGTTCAAACCGGGTAACCTTCCCCCCCCCCTGGATACGGCCTTGCAAACTTATAAAAATTTAGAGGACAGGGAAACGACATTTTTCAAACTCTAAGGGGTATATTTTTTCATAATAAAAACAAAAAAGGTAATTTTTTCAATAAAAATGGTGAACACAGCTTTTTTTGTAACATAGCAGGAAGTGGGATGGAGAGGAGGGGAGAATCTAGGAGGAGATTCTCCTCGCTGGTCTCCAGGCCCAGACCAGCTCGGCCTGGAAAACTTTCGACAGCAGTTTGGTCTTCTCTTTTGTGCTATTAAATAGAATTTAACAAAAAACAAATTTTTTGGAACGAAAAGTAAGAAGCAGCATTAGAACTTAAAGCAAACAGAAATTATTCCGTATATGAGGGTGGCTACCCCTTCCTCAACCCTCACTCTTTACGCTAAGTCTGAAAGTTCTTTAAAAAGACTTATCATTCAAATTCAACGGTTCTTGTGTTTGAACAACCCTTCTTAAAGAGTTGTGACATTTTAAGAGTCAAACTTCGGTGCAAAGAGCGATGGTTGAAGAAGGGGTAGTCACACTCGTTTACAGAATAATTTCTGCCCGTTTTAAGTTTCAATGTTGCTCCTTACTTTGAGTTGAAAAAAACTTCCTTTTTTATTTAATTTGTGAGTGTTTTCAAATCGTGCCACCAAAACCCCTCCCCTCCCCCTGCAAAATCCCCCGGAATCATTCCTTGCCATGAAAAATGATCCCCGTGTGAATATCCCTCCCGCTGAAATTTCTCCTTATGAAATTTCTGTATATAATCCCAATAACAAATACTATACTTGAACAATGGGCAAATTGCGTAGCTTATAGTCCTTTCCCTAGGGATTATTGGCGTCTTGTCAAACCTCAAAGGAATAGCTATTGGACCTTTCAACTATGCTGAACCAACTCAAAATTTTTATTTTGAGTTAATCTCAAAATCAAAATTTTGATGTCTCCCATCTCAAAATTTTGATTGGATGTCTTTGGGGAAAAAAGAGGGCGGGAGGGGGCTAGTTGCTCTCTAATTTTTTGGGTCACTCAAATGGCGCACTAGAACTTTTTATTTCTTTTCAAATGAGTTTTTTCCCGATCTTATAGGACCATTGGTTCGATGCGATCCCCACTGAAAAAAAAAACAATAATAAACACATATCCGTCATCTTTCTTGTGGTAAAAAAAAACAACAACAAAAAAATCCACATTTTTGAAGATAGGAGCTTGAAACCTCTACAGTAAGATTTTCTCATATGCTGAATCTGATGGTGTGATTTTCTATAAGATTGCTTGACTTTTTGGCGGCCCTCTTCTTTTTTTGATATCAGGCGAATTTTCTTAAGCCCTTAGCTTTTGACGGGTAACATAAAACTGTAGGAATTTTAGATATTTAGAATCAGCATAAAAAGACAATTCCTCTGATGTTTCAGTAAATATAAAAATTCTGTTTTCTAGAGTTTCGGTTGCTATTGGACCGAGTCGCTCCTTGCTTATACTTCCCTACCGCTAGCTGTTCGATACAGAAGTGTTGTCGTTGGTCGTCTCTTTAGGCTATTAAATAAAAAAAACAAGTTTTTTAAACTGAAAGTAAGGAGCCACATTAAAACTTAAAACGAACAGAAATTATTCCGTATATGAAAGGGGCTGTCCCCTCCTCAACGCCTTGCTCTTTACGTTAAAGTTTGACTCTGTCTCACAACTTTATTTTTTAAAACAATAAAAAACTTTAGCGTAAAGAGCGAGGCATTGAGGAGGGGACAGCCCCTCTCATATACGGAATTCTGTATCTAATTTCTAATTTCTAATTCCTGTTCGTTTTAACTTTTAATGTCGCTCCTTCCTTTCAGCTTAAAAACTTGTTTTTTTTATTTAATTTCAGATCGTTTTTTAGTTAATGCAGCTTTTATTTTGGCTCACCGTCATTGAATAAGCAAACAAAATTTGCATAAAAACTTTACTTTTCTTTTGCTAAATGGCTGTCTCTAAATTTGATTCTGACGTGATTTACAAATTAACTTACGTAACGAACTTCTCTATTCGTATATTTTCTACTGGCAAAAATTACAAAGTTGCAGATATTAGCACATATGAGTTTGAAACCTATGTAATAGGTTTTTCTGATACGCTGAATCTGACGGTGTGATTTTCATTAAAATTCTTTCACTTGTAGGGGATGTTTCCCCCCTCTTTAAAAAATCAGGTAAAGTTTCTCAGGCTCGTAGCCTTTGATGAGTTATACTAAAACTTAATACAATTTATATATTTAGAATCAGCATCATAAGCCCATTCTTTTGATACATTTATTGACTTCAAAATTCCGTTTTTAAAAGTTTCGATTACTATTGAGCCGTATCGCTTGTTTTTTTATTGTTTTGTTTTTATTACGTATATGTTATTACGTATATGAGGGGGTTTTCCCCTTAGTCAATACCACGCTATTTACGTTAAAAATAAAAAAAATTTAATTCACAAACCCCTGAATCACAAAGGCCGTTTAACTAGAATAGGTAGCTCTTTTGAAAGCACTAAAAAAAATCTGTAGCGTAAAGAGCGAGGTATTGACATGGGGGAGAACCCCCTCATATACGTAATAATTTCTTTTCGTTTTAAGTTTTGATGTTGCTCCTTACTTTCAGTTGAAAAACTTGTTTTTTTTATATTTAATTTCTGATCTTTTTTTAAATAATGATGGGAAATCCGGCGTCCCCTTCATAGCAATGTCCCTTCCCCCATGAAAAGATCCTCCCATATAACCCCCGACCCACCCCCACTCCCCCCTACTACCAGAAAAAAATTCCCCCTGAAAACGTCTGTATACTTCCCAATAACCAATACAATGTGTATGCAATGGGCAAAGTTCAGAACTTTCAGCCCTCCCCCTGGGGGTTTTGAGGGATCAAGTCATCCTAAAATACATATTTATTATATTTTCGACTATGCTGAACAAAATGGATATTTCAAAATTTTAAATGGGTGACTTTGAGAAAAAATGAGCGTGGGAGGGGGCCTAGTTGCCCTCCATTTTTTTAGTAACTTAAAAAGGGCACCCGTTCCAATGAGCCCTCCCACTATATTCTAGGACCACAGGGTCGATACGATCACCCCTGGGAAAAAGAAAAAAAAACAAAACAAAAAAAACAAATAAACACGCATCCGTAATCTTTCTTCTGGCAAAAAATGGAAAATTCCACATTTTTGTAGATAGGAGCTTGAAACCTCTACAGTAGGGTTCTCTGATACGCTGAATATGATGATGTGGTTTTCATTAAGGCTATATAACTTTTAGGGGGTCTTTCCCCCTTTTTTCGAAAATCAGCCAAATTTTCTCAGGCGCGTAACTTTTGATGCGTAAGATTAAACTTGATGAAACTTATATATTTGAAATCAGAATTAAAATCCAATTCCTTTGATGTATCTATTGGTATCAAAATTCCGTTTTTTAGAGTTTCGGTTACCATTGAGCCGGGTCGCTCCTTACTTACTGTTCATTACCACGAACTGTTTGATTATTAAAAATTGAAAATCTAGGTACTTTGCTTCATGAAATAAACTTTATATAGGCATATACGTATGCAGAAACTTGTTCCGAGGATTGGGTGGAATCTTCGAAAAAAGCGACACATGAGAATTATGCAAATACTACATTTTTTTAAATGTTGTAACCCCGAAATTTCAGGGGGATACGGGTCTAGAACCCGTTCCTTTGTAAATGCCATTTAATAGATTTGCTACTGTACTATAATTGCAGCGGTAGCTACAACCTAGTAAATAGCGAACCCCGGCCCATAGTAACCAAGCGTTTAAAAACACGTTTAAGAAAAACTGCCTAGTGAGAAGAAAATTTCTGATTTTAGTTGATTTGGGAGTGGTAATTATCATGTTAATTAATCTTAATAGTAAAAACACACTGCAAAAACAGACTGATTTGAATTTTGAAAAAAAGCATACCCCTCAAAAATGGTGTCTGATCAAACTGAAAAATACACCATAAAAATCGTCATCGTTTAGAACCTCGCACATAAAAATTACAACCACACGCCTTGAGCAGTAATATAAGGAATTTTCAATTTTTTGAATGGGAAGCATTGATGTGTCCCTTTTTTCTTTTTTTTATCGTCTCTACTGGTGTACTTTTTTTTATATCTACTAGCATTTTATAAGTTTGACATGACAATACCATCATGAAGTACCATATGGTATCCGAAAAGTGTACTTTGGGTGCCATTTCTAGAGTGGAAAGGAAGGGAAGCATAAAAAGGGTACCGTCAAAAATATTACACCTCAAGTTTACCTTATACCCCCGCCCTTTAGTATACTATCCTTCTCAGTCTGCTTAATAATTTTCGTAAGTCATGTGCTGACTAACAGAACTAGGCTAATTCTAATGGCTAGGCTAGTGGCCTCAATCTACAAACATTTTGGGGGCGGGAGCGAAATGTATTTTAAATATCTAGAGGGATGCATTTTTTTTTCAGTTTTTCGAAGAAAATACCAAAAACCGACATTTTTCAATGAGAATACCAAAAAGCGATATTTTTCAATGAGAATGCCAAAAAGCGATAGTTTTCAATGAAAATACCCAAAAAGAGGGCATTTGAAGGTTTAGGTTGGGGTGAAGAACTAGGGGGTTCAAAGAACTCCTGCCCCCCCCCCCGCCACTGGCGACACTGCAACTAACAGGCAGCTACAACATTGTAGAGATATGTTTAAAGTATCAATTCAAAGTTATTGATAGTTTCAGCTTGCTTTTTGGCAGATTTATTATAAAAAAGAGCATAAAAAAGCCATATCGAGCAATGATAGAACTTTGAAGTTTAGGTTATCTTATTATTATAAATTTATATCATGTAATAAACAGGTGATTGTGATCAGGAACAATTATAAAACCAACACTAGTAAATAAGACTTGGTAGTGTACCGGTAAGGACACATCGGGTATCGGTAGCGGTAAGGAGAAATTTCTTGTCTTTTTTTAGGAACTTTTTAAGAGAGATACGAAATCAAACATATATATATATATATATATTTAATGATTTATTTTAGCGAAAGCTCATGTTGACTTCTATGATTTATCTACCTAAGTTGGAAAAAGATCTTCTTATATGATTTTTTGCCTTTATTTTTTAAACCTAACAAACGCACAAAAATTAATTTCTAAAAACGAAGTTTTTCTGATGAAATCAAAGAGCTAAGATGAAACTTGAAACGGAACAAAATTAGTACTGCTCAGGGTACTTGACGGTTATTGGAAACACATTCAAGAATTTCGCTTAGGATACATCTCAGAAAACCGGTTTCATGGCTACAAAAACAAGTGATGGAAGATACAATGCATTGGACTTAGACAGAATGCATTATACCCGTTTAATTTGGGCTATATATTTGCAAATTAGTCGTGGGGGGGGGTAAGTTCGGTTACGTTGGGTTAGGTTTCTATAGTCTTTTTTCTAGAGTATTATTTTATCATTATGTTTTGTTATTTTTCATCAGGATTAACCTAACTTCACTTTTTGGGTGTATTTCCAATAACCGACATCTACCCTGCGCAGTTTATGTAGCATACTTTAGAAAAAAAAATTTCAGACAAACTTCCTCGATATATTTTCACGTATTTGTAGAATTCTTAAATAATGGCGCAATAATGAAAACACAAGACTCAGACAACAAAACATGATTAGAAGCAAAAAATCCTTAAGTGACCTGCAGAAAATCAAAGAATAATCAATAAAGCTCTCAATAATCTTTCACCGACCATGAAATTAATTAATTTAACTACGCATTTTTAATTCTCTACAAAGCTCAAGCAAGCTTGGTTTTCAGGAAACCGATAGTTTTTCAGAATTCTACAAATATAGGGAAATATCACGAGCCAGTTTGAAATAGTTTCTCAAAAATATGTAGTATAAATCACGAAGCAGCAATTTTTGCTCGGTTCAAGTTTCAGCTTCTCGTTGGGCTCTCATCAGAACTTTGTTTTTCAATTATAATTAAGCATAACAATTACCTAATGCAGGGAAGATTTGTTTCAAAATAACTGATAAGAAAGTTAACTTACTTATACGTTTTAAACGAAAACATCCCCTTCATGTACACTTCCCACGAAGCCTGCAACGTAAAGAATTCCACGGAAACCAAAAGATGACAAATATAGCGATTACAAGTGAATCCAATTGTTGGTCAGACATTAGGTCCCATTGGGCAAAAAAGACCAAATTCTTGTCACATTCTTGAGGTTACCTTAAATTGCCACAGTCGGGACACCCATACCATAAAAGTGTTACATGTATATTGCTGTTTTGTTATAAAGAACCATAACCCCTAAATTTTCTCAGTTTCTGCGGTAGAGGGGTATAAGTGGCGTGAGAAATTTGTTAGCACAAAAATGCTGGGCGAAATAAACATGTCTCAATGGTTGATGTTTTTAGGATAAAAAAAAGTTCTTGAAAAGGAGAAGAACTAATTCTTAACTTATCTCAAGCTGATGGACGGAAAGATATATGAATGGTCTCCCATACTATGGATTGTTTTGTCGATATTCAGCATTTCACCCTATTCTCATAAAATGGTTAATTCATGTATGTATCTTTTAAACGATTGTCTTCCTATCAGTTGCACCTCAAAGAACTTTAATATGCTCGTATAACTTTTACAAGTAAACTCACTAAATATAGGTTATAAGCGGTAGCAGGGGTTTGGCAAGGTTAGATAAATAAAGCAACCCTTCCCTAGACAGTCAATTTAGTCACTGTCATAACTTTCAACTGAATTTATTCACTGTCTCAACTGAATTTATTCAATTACTTTTATTTAACAAATATTATTAAATTTTCACCTAAAAAATGAAATTTATAATTTACTGTCAATGATAATGACAATCATCGTCAAATCATCACCAACGACAGAAAACAGTGTTAATTCAATCTGTAATAATCGTTATTTATTCCTAGCGCAAAGATTTTGCTGGCTTCCGTTAAACCTTTCTACGAATAATTTGAACGTTTTAACATGATTAATTAAAAAAAAAACTTTTTCCACAAACCAAGTTTTTCAAAGAAAATTAAAAAGAGTTTTCTTTTCAAAGAAAACTAAGCGCTCCTTCTCAAGACCAGAACATAATTTGCACTTTAATGAAAAACAAAACAAATGACCGCGGATTATCAGTTTAATATACATGAATTAAAAAAACTTTTTCCACAAAATAAGTTATTAAACAAAAAATGAACTCATTAAACAAAAAAGGAGTAAGAATAAAATCAAATAATCTACCAAGTGCGAAACTACCACAAATCAGCATCGATAAATAAATGAAACCCAAAACTAACAGAAATTACAATAAATAACCGAGTCAAACTCAAAACGAGCAGAAATTTACATAAGTTGGGCTCAAAACCCCTATGCCTTCCCAAGGCCAGAACATAATTTGCACTTTACTGAAAAAATTTTAAATGGTTTTACTTTTATAACTTTAATAGATCAAATAATACTAACATTTTGATTACTAAATATCAGTATATTTATAATTAAACTGACAATGCACATTCGTTTGTATTTTTTTTTCAGTAAAGTGCAAATTATGTTCAGGCCTTGGGAAGGCATAGGGGTTTTGAGCCCAACTTATGTTAATTTCTGCTCGTTTTGAGTTTGACCCAGGGCATAACTTACTACCCTTGTCCTGAGGGCTGTGAGGGGGTTGTCATCCTCAAAGACCTTATTTACAGAACTTAAAACTACTTTGAATAAAATGGCTGTATCAAAATTTTGATTGGATGTGTTTGGGGAAAAGATGGGCGTGAGAGGGGAATTAGTTGCCCTCCAATCCCTTTCAACTATTAAAAAGGGCACTAGCCTTTTGAATGTCCAACAGACTGAGCCTTTTTCGAAGTTTCTACGGCAACACCTTCTATAAAAACCTTATATGCTCCCAGGGCATAACTTAAAACCCTTGTTCCGAGGGTTGTGGGGGAGTGTCCTCCTCAGAAACATATTTTCTATCTGGAAATCAACTACGCAGAACAAAATGGCTATCTCAAATTTCATTGGATGTGTTTGGGAGAATGATGGACGTGGGGGGGGGCTAGTTGCCCTCCCATCACTTTCGACTATTAAAAAGGGCACTAGCCACTCCAATTTTCAATCGAATGAGCCCTTTTCGAAGTTTCTACGCAACTCCTTCGATACTAAAGGCCCGGGTATGGAGGAAAAAAATTAAATAGAACGTGCCCACATCGTTCTTTACTTAGGCAGCGCTATTGCGCTGCCTATGATGTACTGATATTTATTCCTTAAAGTTTTGATTGTTTTTATTTATTAAAGTAAAAAAAAGTGAATACATTTTAAATGTATTTTGTTTTCAGTTAAGTACAAATTCTTTTTTGGTCTTGAGAAGGCATGGAGGATGTCTGCAGTACACTTGTTAATTTATGCTCGTTTTGAGTCTGACTCGATTGTTTATAGTAATTTCCCTTCGTTTTGAGTATCATTTATTTAGTAATGATTGCCTTTATTTCTGCTCATTTTTGGCTTATTTGAGCTCTTTACTTTTCATTGAAAAACTCGTTTTGTAGAAAAAAGTCTTTTAAAATGAATTTCTTTTCGTTTTTTATTGACATAGTTTATTTCATGGAAAAATATTTCATGTCTTTTTGCTTTTTTCTATAAGAATCGATAATTTGGCTTACTATTTGTATGTTGGAGAAACTTTTTCAACCAAGATCCTAACACAAATAGTGTTCTTTTATTTAAGTTTATACCTCCTAAACTTGACCGGAAAATAAAACTTAATATTATGCCAAAAAAATTCTATCTATGCTCTTTGACAACCTGAATACACTTATGCTTTTTTGATTGATTTAAATTGTAGCAGCAGAAGCAGTAATTGTAGTAGCGTCAAGAGTTTCAAATTAGTACCCCCGTCGTTCTCAATATATTGCTGAGGCTTTTTATTAGCAGCCATACACATAGTGCCTTTAGATTTAGTTTTAACCCAACATTTAGTTCAAAAGCATAATGGGCCAATTGCATAATTGTGGGGGGTTGACATACCCGATATTCCTAGAGAAATAGCCAGAGCTGCTGGAGTCTTCTACTACGCTGAACAAAATAGCTGTCTCAACATTTTGGCTGGATGTGTTTTGGAAGATGGATGAATTTGGAAAGAGGGCTGCTTGCCCTCCACTCTCTTTTTTACTCTTAAAAAGGGTACTAGAGCTTTTAATCTTGAATCAAAATGGCTCCTTTGAAAGTGTCAGTGATGTTTCTAGCTATTATAGAACAGCACTGCCTATGATATTGTTTACATGCCCCTTTGAAAACCTGCGCGTATATAGTTGGTTCGTTTAATTGAAACTCCCGCTAAACATTCCCTAAGAGTTTCACCTTAAATACCTTAGTGTCATTAGTTACAGTAACTCTAGTAGTAGTAATAATAGCATATGTATTGCCTTTTGGTGATTTGAACGTCATTCTCATCGAGTCCTTGAATTTTCAACTTAATACAAATAGCCGTTACTATGACATTGCTGATATATCCTTTTGATAACCTGTTTATTTATATTATTTTGCGATTTTCATTTTAATGCTCTTAGCCTTACAAGTAGTTGCGATAGAGGTAGTGGTGGAAGTAGCAGCAGCAGTAGTAGTAATAAATGCAGCAGCGGTAGTACCAATAGTAGTAGCATGCACATACTGCCTTTTGGTCAATTGATCTTCCCTTTTAAGCATTTTCTGAAAGTTCCAACTTAATAACCAAATCCATTCTTGAGATATGCTCTTTTGACCATGTGCAGGCACATAGTGTCTTTTTTATTTAGTTCATATTTCCCCTCGATATTTTAAATGTATTACTGTGGTTGTAGCAGTAATAGCAGTGGAAGCAGTAGCAGTGATGGTTGTTGTATTAGTAGTAGTAGCGTACAAATATTACATTTTTTGTGATTTGATCATCTCTCTTATTATTTCCTGAAAGTTCCAAATTAATATACTTAGTCATTCCTGAATTACGCCCTTTTGGCAGCCCGTATACACATGACGTGTTTTGACTTAATTCAACACTCCCCGTAACCTTTTCTGAAAGGCTCATCGGAATGCCCTCTGTATTTCTGGAGAGTAAAGGTCAAACATGCATACCTTTCCCTGTGAGGGTAGTGACGTCCCCAAAGGCGTAATTACAGGATCTTTCAACAATTCTGAAGAAAGGGGATGTCTCAAAATTTTGATTGGATGTTTTTTTGGAAAATGATGGTTGTGGGAGGGGGACTGGTTGACCTCAATTCACTTTTGACTCTTAAAAAGAGCCCTATAACTTCCAATTTCCAATTAAATGAGCCCTACCTAAAGTTTATACAACAACCCATTCCATAAAAACCTCATATGCCTTCGGGGCATAACTTACAACCCTCGCCTATCATATAAAAAAGGCATTCGGGGTCAAAATAGCCCCTAATGACCTCATTAGGGGCTATTTTGACCCCGAATGCCTTTTTTATATGATCTTCAGACTATTCAAATTTTTTATCGGATGCATTTGGGGGAAAAAAGACATTGAGTGGGGCTAGTTGCCCTCCTATCACTTTTGACTCTTTAAAAGGACACTAGGCCTTTTGATTTCCAATGAGCCAAATTCGAAGTTTATAGGACCTCTGGTTTTTATGGGTTTTTTTTTCATAAAAATGTTGAATGATAACAATGGACAACTAATATAACTTATAGCCCTTGCTCTGAAGGCCACCGGGCGGGGGGGGGTTGTCATCCCCAAAGACATGATTACTGGAACTTTCAAATATGCTTAGCAAAATGGATATCTCAGAAATTTGATTGGATTTGTTTGGGGAAGAGATGGGCAAGGAAGGGGGAGACTGATTACCCCCCCCCCCCCCAATTACTTCCAACTATTAGAAAGAACAATTTGAACTTGCATTTTCTAATCGATTGAGCCCTTTCAAAGTTTCTACGACAACTGTTTCTATACGAAGGGCCCTGGTCTAAAACCAAAAAAGCGTGTGACCGCTCTTTACTTAGGCAAAGCCATTGCGCTGCCTACGATAATATTTATTCCTTTCTTTTTCAGCATTAGCGGTGAGTACTGGAATTATTAAGCTGGTCCTGAAAAAAGTTGGAATGTCAAAATCAATCGATCAATCAAAACTGACTAATTGATGATCATGCACCCAAAAGAAGCAGATTAGACTTTTTTTTCCTGTGGCTGCCCAAATGCTTCTTTTTCGTAATGAATAACCGTTGTTTTACTATCAAGCTTTTGAGTCTAATTACCAGTCTCAATTTCGGCTAGTTTATCGCGATATCTGACTCTGGGTGGTCTCTTTGAATGTCATCTTTTCATTTTAAAGACAAGGCATTGAAGCGCGAAAGTTTTTTCGCGTTTTGTTTTATTGCTCTTTCATTGATTCCAGACGAAATCGTTTAATTCGGTTGAGTTAGTCCGGCTGTTACAAGCATGAAGGTGCAATACTGGTATTTTCATAAATGTGCGACAGTGCTTAGTATAAAAAGATCAAAATGCTTAGAGCGAAACTAAGTTTACAAATCAAACAGTTCGTGATAACGAACTGTACGTAAGGAGCGACCCGGCTCAATAGTAACCGAAACTAAAAAAAACAGAATTTTGATACCAATAGATACATAAAAAAAATCAGAGTTTTATGCTTATTTCAAATATATAAATTGCATCAAGTTTAGTCTTACCCATAAAGCTTACGTCTGAAAAAAATTTGTTTTATTTCTGAAAAAAGGGGGAAACGCCCCCTAAGAGTCATATAACTTCAATGAAAATCACACCAACATATTCAGCTTACCAGAGAACTCTACTAAAGAAGTTTCAAGCTCCTATCTGCAAAAATGTGGAATTCTGTATTTTTTGCCAGAAGAAAGATCACGGATGCGTGTTTATTCGTTTGTGGTTTTTATTCCCAGGGGTGATCGCATCGACCCAGTGGTCCTAGAATATCGCGGGAGGGATCATTCGAACGGAAATAAAAAGTTCTAGTGCCCTTTAAAAGTGACTAAAAATGGAGGGTATCTAGGCCCCCTCCCACACTCATTTTTTTCTTAAAGTCACCCGATTAAAATTTTGATTCAGCATGGTCAAAAATACAAAAATTATGTCTTTGAGGATGACTTAATCCCCCACAGTCCCCGAAGGAAGGTCTGCAAGTTATGAACTTTGCCCAATGTTTACATATAGCATTGGTTATTGGGAAGTATACAGAAGTTTTCAGGGGGGATTTTTTCTAGTAGTTGGTAGATTTTATGTGGGAGGATATTTCCATGGAGGAATTTTTCTTGGGGAAAGGGACATTGCTATGAAGGGGGCACCGGATTTCCCACCACTATTTAAAAAAACGATCAGAAATTAAATTTAACAAAAATGAATTTTTCAACTGAAAGTAAGGAGCAACATCAAAACTTAAAACGGACAGAAATTATTTTGTATATGTTTGGGTTCGCCCCTAGTCATTACCTCGCTCTTTACTCTAAAGTTTGTTTTTGTACTTTCATCAGAGCTATTTATTCTAATTAAAGGCCTTTTTGATTAAGGGGTCATTCTTAAAGAATTGGAACAAAATTTGAGCTTTAGCGTAAAGAGCTAGGTATTGACTAGGGGGCGAACCCGCTAATATACGTAATAAAAATATACGAGCATAGAAGTTCGTTACGCAAGTTAATTCGTAAGTTACGTCAGAACAAAATTTCGAGAAAGCCATTTAGCCAAAAAAAAGGTAAAATTAATATGCAAATTTCGTTTTAATAATTCATGCACGGTGAGCTAAAATCAAAGCTGCATTAATTCAAAAACGTTCGGATATTAAATAAAATAAAAAAAAAAGTTTTTTTTAACTGAAAGTGAGGAGCGACATTAAAACTTAAAACAAACAGAAATTATTCCATATATGAAAGGGGCTGTCCCCTCCTCAACGCCTCGCTCTTTGCACTAAAGTTTGACTATGTCTCGCAACTTTATTTTTTAAAACAAAAAAAAACTTTAGGGTAAAGAGCGAGGCGTTGAGGAGGGGACAGCCCCTTTCATATATGGAATAATTTCTGTTCGTTTTAAGTTTTAATGTTGCTCTTTATTTTCAGTTAAATTTTTTTTTATTTAATCATTTTTAAAGAGCGAAGTTATCATTATGTTCAAATACTGCACCACCTAACAGCTTACCACTAAACAATATCTGGTATGCCATTTCATGTTTCTCTGGGGAGAAGCAGAAGCTAGGAAGGAGAGACAAAAGCCAATAAAAAAAAACATCCATTTGATTCTTCTATTGAAGAATTAATTGCATTAAGTAAGC
The DNA here is from genome assembly GCF_049724085.1 of Artemia sp. Qi Xiang Cuo. Lineage (NCBI taxonomy): Eukaryota > Metazoa > Arthropoda > Branchiopoda > Anostraca > Artemiidae > Artemia > Artemia sp. Qi Xiang Cuo. Next base: position 43,511,718 of record NC_142802.1, read on the forward strand.
AGCCCACGGGCAGTTTACTTAATAAGGTTTTTAAACATAAAGGTTTTTATGGAAGGGGTGGCCGTAAAAACTTTAGAGGAGGCTCATTTGATTGGAAATTGAAAGTTCCAGTACCCTTTTCAAGAGTCAAAAGTGATCGGAGAGCAACTAGCCCCCCGCTCTTTTTTCCCAAATGAATCTGATTATAATTTTGAAATATCCAATCAGTTCAAAATAGTCCAAAGACCGAAAAACCATCCCTCCAGGGTTGAAAAAAGCTCACAACCCCCGAGGGAAGGGCTGTAAGTTATGCAAGTTTTCGCATTGCCCCCGGGCATCAGAATAGATTCATACAGGGTTTTAATGGGAAAGGTGGTCGTATAAACTTTGAACAAGGCTCATTTAATTAGAAATTGAAAGTTCTAGTACCCTTTTTAAGAGTCAAAAGTGAATAGAGGGCAACGAGCCCCCTTCCCCCCACATATCCTTTTTTAATTTTAAATGCATATGATTAAAATTTTAAGATAACCATTTTGTTTGAAGTAGTCCAGGAGACAAATAACCATGCCATTCTTTACGATGATGTTTAACTTTCTTTTAACAATGCTTAGGGGATAATGGGGTCACATACATACGCTTTACGCAATAAAGCGTAAAATAAATAAAAAACAAGTATTTTCAACTGAAAGTAAGAATAAACATTAAAACTTAAAACAAACAGAAATTATTACGTATATGAAAGGGATTGCCCCCTCTTCAACACCTCATGACTCCTGATACAGAAGAAGTGTTTAATTAAAATAATAAGCTTTTTAAAAATTCAAAAACAATTTAGCGTTAAGAGCAAGGTACTGAGGAGGGGCAACCCTTTCATATATGTAATAATTTCTGTTTGTTTTAAGTTATAGTGTTTCTTCTTACTTTCCGTTGAAAATAATTGTTTCTTTATTTAATTTCTGATAGTTTTCTAATTAATACTGTGTATTCCAGCTCCTCCTCCCATGGGAAACTACGACCCCCAAAACTCCTCCGTGGAAAGATCCTCCCACGTAAGCACCCCCACCAGAAAACCCCACACCGAAAATATCCTTATGCTCCCCAATAGTCAATGCTATATGTAAGCAATGGGCAAAGTTCATAGCTTGCAGCCCTTCCCCCAGGGGCTGTGGCGGGTTAAGCCATCCTCAAAGACATAGTTATTAGATCTCGACCATGCTGAAGAAAATGGCTATCTCAAAATTTTGATTAGAAAATTTTGGGCTGCCCTGCAATATTTTTGGTCACTTAAAAAGGGCACTAGAACTTTTGATTTACGATCAAATGAGCCCACTCCCGATCTTCTTGGATCACTGGTTTGATACGACCACCCCTGGGAAAAAAAAAAAAAAAAAAAACACGCATCGACCTTGCTTCTAGAAAACAATTCAAGATTCCACATCTTTGTATATAGGAGCTTGAAACCTCTACAGTAGCGTTGTCTGATATTCTGAATCTCATGGTGTGATTTTCATTAAGATCACTTAATTTGTAAGGGGTGTTCCCCCGTTTTTCAGAAATTAGGCAAATTTTCTCAGGCTCGTAACTTTTCATGGGTAACATTAAACTTCACAAATTTTGTCTATTTTGAACAATCATAAAAATTCGATTCTTTGATGTATCTATTATTATCAAGACTCTGTTTCTTACAGTTTCGGCTACTTTTGAGCCGCATCGCTGCTTACTTACACTTCGCTACCATGAACTGTTTGATAAGTGATTATTTTCTTACTAATAAGGCTATTTTTTAGGCTTCTTTTTCATAAGTATATCCATGGTGAAAAACAATAAATGAGATCATTGGTGCAACGGTCGTAATATCATGATAGTAAGGGTGTGCGAAAGCACAAGATGGCTGGCCCCAATTGTACTTCCTGGCTGATGGGCCTTGAGACGGAGATCAGCACCACCGTTTCGGACTTTAAGGAGTCTAGTGCCGTATCCTTTACCCTTTTTACCTTTATAATATCATGATAGATCTTATGTGGACAGGTACTTGTAAAAAAACGCATGTGATTATGCTCTTATTTTTGGAAGGTGGGGGGGGGGTGTGAACGAGTATATGGGGAGACTATCCTCCTAGCTCATTTTGTGAGGTCGTAGGAGATGCGATTTAAATTCTCATCTCAATATTTATATGAAGTAGCTCTCATGAAATGTTTGAAAATTTGGGTTTGTAAAGACACCTTTTGAATCTCGAAGAGTCCTCCCCTTCCCGCCATACAAATATTTAAAAAGTATTCCCCTTCATCAACTAACCCTCCTCTCATGACCTTCTTTTCCCCGAACACATCCAATCAAAATTTTGAGATAGCCATTTTGTTCAACGCAGTTGAAAGTTCTAGAAATCAGGTCTTTGAGGATGACCCCCCCCCACAGCCCTCAGGGCGTAAGGTTGTAAGTTATGCCCTGGGGGCATAAAAGGTTTTTATTGAAAGCTTTGTCATGGAAACTTGACAAAGGGCTCATTCGATTGAAAATTCAAAGGGCTAGTATCCTTTTTAATTGTCGAAAGTGATTGGAGGGCAACAGACCCCCCTCTCACGCCCATCTTTTCCATAAACGCATCCAATCAAAATTTTGAGATAGCCATTTTGTTCAACGTAGTTGAAAGTTCTAGAAATTAGGTCTTTGAGGATGACACCCCCCCCCCCCCAGCCCTACAGGCAAGGGTTGTGTGTTATGCCCTGGGGGTATATAAGGTTTTTATAAAAAGCGTTGTCACAGAAACTTCAAAAAGGGCTCATTCGATTGGAAATTGAAACGGCTAGTGCTATTTTCAACAGTCGAAAGTGATTGGAAGGCAAGTAAGACCCCTTCCAAGCCCACCATTTCCTCAAACACATCCAATCAAAATTTTGAGATAGCAATTTTGTTCAACGCAGTTGAAAGTTTTGGACATTTTGTATATAAGCAAGACCAAGGCCGTATCCAGGGGGGGGGAGTTAACCAGTTTGAACCCCCCCCCCCCCGAAATTTTTGAGCGAGTCGAAAATAAGTCGAAAATTAGTAAAACCTAGGTAAAAATCAGTAAAATTAGTCAAAAACTGAGTCAAAAATTAGTAACCCCCCCCCGAAAAGAAATCCTGGATCCGCCCTTGAGCAAGACACTCCCAACACAGTCTTCAGGGCAAGGGTTATTTATAAGTTATGCCCTGGGGGGCATATAAGGTTGTTATTAACAGTTTTGTCATAGAATCTTGAAAAAGGGCTCATTATTGGAAATTCAAAGGTCTAATGTCCTTTTTAATAGTCGAAAGTGATTGAAGGGCAACTAGACCCCTCTCACGCTGACCATTTCCAAAAACACATACAATCAAAATTTCAAAATATCAAAATAGGGTTTTTATAGAAAGCGATGTTGCAGAAACTTCAAAAAGGGCTCATTCGATTAGAAATTGAAAGGGCTAGTGCCATTTTTAATAGTCGAAAGTGATTGAAGGGCAACTAACCCCCTCTCACGCCCACCATTTTCCCAAACACATCCAATCATAGTTTTGAGATTAGCCATTTTGTTCAACGTAGTTGAAAGTTCTGGAAATTATGTATTTGAGGATGACAAACCCCCCAGAGCCTCCAGGGCAAAGGTTGTAAGTTATGCCATGAGGGCATATAAGGCTTTTATAGATAGCGCTGTCGTAGAAACTTCAAAAGGGGCTCATTTAATTAGAAATTGAGAGGGCTAGTGCCCTTTTTAATAGTCGAAAGTGATTGGAGAGTAACTAACCCTCCTCTCACGCCCACCATTTCCCCAAACACATACAATTAAAATTTTGATATTGTCATTTTGTTGAACGTAGTTGAAAGTTCTGGAAATTAGGTCTTTGAGGATGGCAACCCCCCCCCCCCCCCAAAGCCCTCAGGGCTAAGGCTTTAACTTATACCCTGGGGGCATATGATGTTTTTATAGAAAGTGTTTTCGTACAAATTTCAAAAAGAGCTCATTTAAAAATTTCAAAAATTCTTTTAAAGGCTTTCCCTTTGCTAATTTTAAGAAATCAAAAATCAAATAAGATTTTAAGGAATAAATATCAGCATGTGTATATAATAAACTGATAATGCAGATATTTTTCAGTAAATTCGTTTGAATTTTTTTCAGTAAAGTACAATTTATATTCTGGCTTTTAGAAAGCTTGGGGCTTAGAACCCTACTCGTATTAATTTCTGCTCGTTTTGAGTTTGACTCTTATTTATTTTAATTTCTGTTTGTTTTCGGTTTCATTTATTTACTGATACTAATTTGTGGTATTTGTATTCTTGGTAATCATTTGATTCTATTTTTGTTTAATAGAGTTCTTTACTTTTTTTTAAAAACTTATTTTTTTGAAAAAGTTTTTTTAATTAATCCCCAGGAAATATGGATGGTCCTGTCCTCCCCGAATGTATAGTTATGAGCCTTTCAACCTTTCACCAATACTGAATCAAATGGCTACCTAAAAATTTTGATGGAATATCTTTGGAGAAAAAAGGGGCATAGAAGGGGGGGCTAGCTACCCTTCAATCTTATTGGCCACTTAAAAATAGAACTAGAACTGTTGATTTGCTTTCGAACGTGCCCTTTCCCGAGCTACTAAGACCCTTTCTCAATGGGGTCACCCCTTGGGAAAAAACAACAAATAAACACGCATCACTGATCTTTCTTCAGGCAAAATATACCACAATTCCACATTTTTGTAGATAGGAGCTTGAAATCTCCACATATAGGTTGTCTGATATCTGATGGTGTGATTTTCCTTAAGATCCCTTGGCGGCTCGGGGTTCTTTCCTTCTTTTTTTCGAAAATCATGTAAATTTTCTCAGGCTCGTTGCTTTTGATGGGTAGATACTAAACTTAATGAATTTTATGTATTTAAGTCAGCATAAAAAGCTGATTCTTTTGATATATCAATTACTATCAAATTTCCGGTTTTTAGAGTTTCTGTTGTTATTGGGCCGAGTCGTTCCAGTACCACGAGCTGTTTGAAAAGCTCAGACATTTGCAATTATGTTTAGTGAAATGCAAGGCGTTAGAATAAGAAATTGAATTCATTGGGTCTGCAGCTCTGATACAATGACTTAACATTAAAGTCTGGGATATTGAAAACTTGGAATTCAAATTGGAAGAAGTAAGACCCGGGGTAATGAGACAATAACATGGTTTAAAGCCGACCGCGTCAGCCTTAGTTACGCGAACAGTAATTTGGAGCTGTATCAAAAACTACTCAAGAATGTAAATTCAATGGAAGTGTATTTTTTCGGGGGGGGGGGGGGTGATCTAATATTCTCTTTTTTCGAATGAATTGAATTAATTTCTGTATATTTCATTTTTCACACCATCGCCCGAAAACTAATCATAGAAAATACCTTATTTCCGTAAAATAAGTCAGGGGGGTAACGTTTCCTGTTAAGGAGCGAGTGGTGTTAATGAACAACAAGCCTAAAATTCTACTTTGACGATAGATGGCTTTGAGAATTATTTTTACGGCACCTTAAAATTGTGTCACGTTGCTGAAACCATACATATTATTAAGCCCCTTGTAGTTCTATGTTTCTTTGCTTCTAAAGCCTTTTATGTTGAATACTCTTCATCTGCCTTTTAACTCTATTGTGGTAAATATTTTCCTTCTAAACGTGCTTATCTGACTAAATATTTGTTTTTTCAGTCGGCTATTTAGCTTTCTAGTTTATCATTATTGCAAAAATAGAAGATTATTCATCTGTACATTAAAAATAAACCACCGATTTTAGTCTCTCGCTACTGTCAAATTCCTGTCGGATAACTGTTGGAGACATTAAACGAATTCGCTCTAAACTAATGGTGGTATAAACATTGCTTATAGGGGACGAAAAGAAGAAAAAAAACGAATGGGGTTGTCCACATACTTGGAAGTGTTTTCAGGGACGCCAAGATCCCCGTTCAAGACATCGTGTGCACCAACAACTAAATAATTTTCTTTTTGTAATTTGCAAGACTGTTGGTGTTTAAGTAACAGTCCGTTTTTTATTGTAAGTGGAAGATTTTAAAGAGAAATAAATAAATAAGATATATATATATATATATATATATATATATATATATATATATATATATATATATATATATATATATATATATGCGCGCGCGCGCGCGCGCGCGCGCGCGCGCGCGCGCGCGCGCGCGCGCGCGCGCGCGCGCGCGCGCGCGCGCGCGCGCGCGCGCGCGCGCGCGCGCGCGCGCGCGCGCGCGCGCGCGCGCGCGCGCGCGCGCGCGCGCGCGCGCGCGCGCGCGCGCGCGCGCGCGCGCGCGCGCGCGCGCGCGCGCGCGCGCGCGCGCGCGCGCGCGCGCGCGCGCGCGCGCGCGGGCGCGCGGCGGCCGGGCAGCACCCGCCGCCCGAGGCCAACACAGCTACGCACACTCCTCCTCCACCCCAATCTATTCCAAGCCTCCCTTTTTACACCCGCCCACGAAGTTCCCATTTCCTTTAAATCTTTCTTTATGACGTCCTCCCACCCCCGACGGGGACGACCTGCTTTCCGTTTAGCCCTAGATGGTTGGACGAAAAGAACAATCTTCGGCAATCTGCCATCTTTCATCCGCAAAACGTGTCCTAGCCACCTCAACCTTTATTTCATTATAGCCCTACAGAGCGGTATTGAACCACATTTTTCGCATAGCCTATTGTTTGAAATACGGTCAGTCAGCAGGGTACCCAGAAGAATCCGTAGGCAATTCCTCTGGAAAACATCTGGCAAATCTTCATCCGCTTTTGGGAGCGCCCATGCTTCAGAGCCATATTTGACCACTTCATCACTGAAGCTTCTAATATTCTAATCTTGGTTTGCAGACTTATCTTCCTATTCTTCAAGACTTATTTTAACTGTGAAAATGCACCCTGAGCCATGATTATTCTATATTTAACATCTTCACTGCTTCCACCATCTATACTAATAATACTACCAAGGTAAGTGAAGCTGTCCACCTGATCAATCTTTTCATTACCCAACGTCACCTTTTCATCTTCACTTATTCCTAGCCTTAGTGACTTAGTCTTCATAACATTAATTTTCAAACCAATTCTAGCACCCTGAAATCGCAAAACCTCTAAAACTTCGTGCATTTTGCTCTCACTTTCATCTAGGATGCTTAAATCATCAGCATAATCCAAGTCCAGGAGACTTTTTCCTCCCCATTTGATTCCGTGGTCTCCCATTGCCTTTCCTGTGCTCCTTAAAACAAAGTCCATCAAAATAATCCATATAAAGGGGGATACGAAACCAGCTGCTAACCTCATTTCCTACCTTAACCGCAGCAGTCTTATTTTCCTACATACCATTACCCACTCTAATGTGTTTGTCTGGTATACCATATATTGATAAATCCTTTGTTAAAGCTATTCTATTAACAGGCTTAAAAGCATGGTCACTACCTATAAGCATGAGGGCTAAGGGAGTTTGAAAAGTCAGGCACTTCTCAATTATTAACCTAAGAGAGAAAATTTGGTCTACACATCCCATACCTTTTCTAAAATCGCACTGCTCTTCTCTTAAAACTTTTTCTACGGCATCTCTCAGTCTAAAAAGTATCATATTACTAAGTAATTTACTACCTACAGAGACCAGACTAATGCCTCAATAATTACCACATTCACTCTTATCACCTTTCTTATACACTTGTTTAATTAAGGTTTTCCCTAAAATCGTTAAGTACTTCCCCCTTTTTCAAAAATCATATTCATAATCTTCAGTAACTTATTTCTAACCTCAGAGCCACCATATTTAAGAAACTCATTTACCATCCCATCAGCACCTGGAGCTTTATTATTCTGTAACCCTTTTAGTACTGTTGCTAATTCCTCCTCACAAAACAAATCCTCCTTCACATCCAAGGTATCACAAACTTTTTCATTTTCCTCTATATTTTTTCCTGCAACTCTATCACGGTTTAGCAAATTCTCAAAATGTTCAACCCATCTCTCTTTAGTCTTTTCCTTATCGCTAATTGCGACCCCATTCCTATCTTTAACTGGGCCAAGTCCGGATTGACTACTCCCTCTCAATTTGTTAACGTGTCAGTACAATATTTTACTATTATACCGTCTAGCTGCATCTTCCAGATCCTCGGCAATTGTATCCATGGCCTCCACTTCACACCTACTTAGTTCAAATTTTAATACTTTCTCCACTTTCTTTACATTTCTTTTGTTTTCATACGATATATCACTCAGATAATTCTTGTACAAGTCCTTTCTCCTTTTTATTAAACATAAAGCTTTTTCACTAATATTCTTAGCTGCAGTTCTAGCTTTCTTCCCTAATACACCTTCAGCAGCTTCACAAATTATTTTTCTAAAATTATTCCAACCATCTTCCACATTATCAAATTTTAAACTCTTAAGTTTAGTATTCAAGTGTTCCTGGAAAGTTTCTCTTAAATTCTCATCCTGGTGTCTACCAACATCATAACTTCCCGGGAGGTAGTTGCCCTTCCGATATTTCAGCTTTAAATTAACCCTTGACACTAATAGATGGTGATCTTTACTTTTAACATCAATAACAGCACTCCTATATACCCTAGTATCTTGTATTGATCCTGCCAGTCTTCGGTTTACTATAGCATAATCAATAAGGTTTGCTGTCTTACCATCACCTGAATACCATGTTAACTTATGAGCCATTGTATGACCAAACACCGTATTGGTTATAACTAGATTGTTATACCTACAAAATTGCAAAAGTCTGTATCCATTACTGTTTTCTTTTCCTACACCAAATTTACCTAGGCTGGAATACCATCTATCTCTTTTTCTACTAACCTGGGCGTTAAAATCTCCCAGTAATAACATCATACTTCTACCTGGGACCCTGTCTATTTGCTCCTGTAACTGTAAGTAAAATTCATCTGAGTCACTAGTAGTGACTGTAGAACCCTCAATCGGTTCTACAGGGGCGTATACTACTATAACTGATACCCTGAACTTTTTAGTCATAAAATGATCAATTAGTATTCTATTATTAATACCTTTCCAGCCTAAACAATACTTAGCAGCATCTTTATTCATCATGAGCCCTAATCCCTGTCTATGCACCCCGTCCTTCCTGCCAGAGTAAGCAAATTCTGAATCACCTAATTTCAGACTTTCTAACCCTGGGATATGATTTTCTGAAACTCCTAATAAACCCAGTTCGAATTGTCTGAACTCGTCAGTTAAAATGTCGATACGATAGTCCTTTTTTTAACGTCGTAACATTCCAAGTTCCAATTTTCATGTCCTTTAAATCATTGAAATTATTTTCGCCTCAGGAAAGGCAATGATCCCAGATACCAGTGTAGGACGGGGATCTCATATCTTCTCAAGTCTACACCAAAGTGCTTAAGCCGGCTTAGAACCGGACAGCAAGAAGTCCCTGGGACTTCCATGAATGGAGGCTTTGTGCAATCCTGGGCCCATCTTGGTCACAACATGGTTTTCAACTCTTGGCGATGATCTTCTATCAACAAGAGTCGAAATCCTGCACAGACAGTCTCAGGCCTATTACCTCCGACTCATAATAAATTCATGCCTACAAATATTATGCTACTACGGGGAGGCAGCCGATAATAGATAAATTAGCTAGGAAGAGGTTTTTCAGCCCAAAGACGCCCATCCAAACATACCAAGCCCAGAAAAATTGTCTATTAGTCAGAATCCCGTGCGAATGCTGTGTCGTTTACTAGGCTATAATTTCATCGACGAGCGCCACTTCTCAAGCGGGAATAAAGTTGGTTGCGGGGTTCCAAGTATTGCAAGTACCCTCAAGAGGTTAATACAGCGCACTATCCAAGCCTCTCCTCATAGATTTGGGTCTTACAATCTGCTGTCGTTGTTTTCCTAGCGAAGATCCTCTTGCGATTGTATTATGTATCACCACTCAGTTTAATCTAGTGCTGGCAGAAGGTTTGTAACAACTCCTTGTACGTGTGGACAAGTCATTGGGTACTTTTGAACGTGAACTTGCGGGGCATTCTTCTTCCTCCACATGCATTTGTGACCCTGGGCCAACGTACCCCAGTGTCTATTTTGAACCTCCAGGGACAAGACCCCTCCTTTGTCTGTGCCTCCTGAGGAGTTACCCTATATATCTGTAGGGTGTTCCCCTATCGCCACCTGGGGACACGCTGAATGGCTTGGGGGAGCCCAGGAACATGAAAATGAAATTAATTAAAAATATTATGGAAAATTGCTCCAGTAAAAATCCCCCCCCCCCCCAAGAAAAATGTATGCGTACTTCTCAATAACAAATACTATAAATAAACAATGGGCACATTTTATACCTTAAAGATATTTCTCTAAGGGCCATGGGAGGGAGGAAGGTTATGTTACAAGGGCGGATCCAGGATTTTTTTTCGGGGGGGGGGGTTTACTAATTTTTGAGTTTTTCGGGGGGGGGGTTTACTAATTTTAGACTCAGTTTTCGACTAATTATACTGATTTTTACCTAGGTTTTACTAATTTTCGACTTATTTTCGACTCGGTCAAAAATTTCTGGGGGGTGTTCAAACCGGGTAACCCCCCCCCCCCCTCTGGATACGGCCTTGGTATGTAATCTCCAAAGGCACAGTTATTGGACCTTTCAGCTATGCTGAACAAAATGGCTATCTCAAAATTTCAATTGGACAATTTCGTCTCCAAATCAATGAAAGTGCAGTGTCATCACTTGTGTATGTGCAATTTCAATCTTTGAAATTACAATAAATAAATGATATAGTACTCACTTTTTATTCCCCTAAGTAAAACAAAAATGGAAAGATCCAGACAACCTCATCTCTAAATCAACAAACTATGACTACTACAACTGCTATGACTAGGCATACACACAACCACTTTGATATCTCTTAGGCTATTTCTAATAAGGGTTGCTGCCTGTGGCATGAAAGTGCTATTTTAGCACCATTTCATTATGTGTAGCACTGTAGCATGTACTTAGGGTGGCCACCTGTAGCATGACAGTCCTATTTTAGCTATTACAGTCAATTTCTTGACTCTAGCATCAAAAATTGTTATGTAGCATGCAAACTTGGGCAAATTCTGCATCTTTTACAGGTAAATTACAAAACAATTTTATGTCCTTTCCAAAAAGAGATGGTTCCAGACGAAATTGGAGTATTTGACCTTGTTCTAATCTATATTAATCTATATTAATCTATAATAAATCTATCTATATGAATCTATATTAATCTAATCTAATCTATGTTCTAATCTATATAATCTTTATGAAATGAGTTTAAATCATTTCGAATCCAGTTTCCCACTTGCAATTCCTTACATCATTCGTAGTCAAGAATTTTATTTTCAATTTGAATAGAATTGTAGAACGCATTCACTACATTCACTACAGTTGGATTTTAAAATTGATAGTAGAAAGATCGTTTCTACAGCTGAATTGTAAGTTTGCATATTTTTTTTTCTTTTGCTGTTTTTACATAAGATTTTCTTAATGTTTAATACTCAATTGTTGAGCGCCTGATAGATTAAAGAAAATAAAATCTTCGTTTTGAAAAATTTTACCCCCCCCCCAAAAAAAAACTTATGTTGTGACAAAATTTATCTATATACAAAGCGATGTACAAGGTTGGATAATTAAAGATTGAAACGGAAGTTACCCCACAAAAATATGATTCATAATAAAATTGTAAATTATTGCCTATTGGGGGGGGGGGGAATAGCGGGCTATCATTTTTAAATGATAATAACTCATTTTTTAGATTGAAAGTAGGGATACCAAAAATATATTTATTTTTTTAATTTTAAAGCGGAGATGGAAGAAAATACTATCAAATTCCCTGGGAAACCATTGAAATATTTTTGATAGACACAGGGCCCCCCATTGAGACTTGTTCATTGTCTTGGGTATTTTGCGATTTCTCATAGGCTACTGGCCTAATTTGGCTTTTGTGTGTGCTCCTTTTAATTAGATTCTTTGGATCTTATCGAATGCCACGGCGAATCTATGACTCAGTTTTCCAATAGTTTGAGGTATATCTGAATAATTTAACCTTTTTTGTTGTTGTCTTTGTACCCCTTTACTCATACCCTCAATTTTTTTTTTTTCAAGGAATACTAAGCTGTTTAGCGTTATTTCGCGCGTTTGTTTGAACCATATAGTGACCTAGTTAATTATTAAATAAATTATTTTTTTAATGTAAAGCTGAGACGGTATCCTAGCAGGGTGGTATCCAGAGGGGGGGGGGGTAAGGAGGTATTATATTTAAATGTTAATATCTCGAGATTTTTTTTTTAATGAAAGCAGGGATGCAAAAAAGTTAATTTTTTTTCTAATTTAAAGCAGAGACGGCATCCTATCAAGGTGGTTTCCAGAGGGGGGGGGGTGTTGGGAGCTATCATATTTAAATGATAATACCTCAAATTTTTTTTTAAAGCAGGGATGCCAATAAGTTAATTTTTTTTTTTTATTTAAAGCAGAGACGGTATCCTATTAAGATGATGGTATCCAGAGGGGGGGGGGCATAGGGAATTATTATATTTAAATGATAGTACCTTGATTTATATATATATATATATATATATATATATATATATATATATATATATATATATATATATATATATATATATATATATATATATATATATATATATATATATATATATATATATATATATATATATATATATATATATATATATATATATATATATATATATATATATATATATATATATATATATATATATATATATATATATATATATATATATATATATATATATATATATATATATATATATATAGTATATATATATATATATATATATATATATATATATATATATACACGCGCGCGCGCGCGCGTATATACATATATGTATATGGGGGGGGGGCATAGGGAATTATTATATTTAAATGATAGTACCACGCTTACGCATGTGTATATATATATATATATATATATATATATATATATATATATATATATACGTACGTACGTAGTGTGTGTGTGTGTGTGTGAGTGAGTGAGTATATATATATATATATATATATATATATATATATATATATATATATATATATATATATATATATATATATATATATATATATATATATATATATATATATATATATATATATATATATATATATATATATATATATATATATATATATATATATATATATATATATATATATATAGCAAACCGCCTGCAAGACCCGGGAACTTGTCCTTCCGTGCCTTCCGACTGGATGCTACTGACGCTAGTGGGTTTAGGACATATGAAAGGCTGATTTTGATTCGCTTGATTCTCAAAAGCTTGATTTTGAATCTTCTCCTTCTAAACCCTTCAATTTTAGTTTTGAATGGTAGAAATATCTTAGCTGGGAATCCAAATTTAGATGTATCTACGCCAGTATCAGTTGGGGGATGGTAGGGGGATTATTTGCCCTCAATATATGTGAAAGTACCTTTTTAAAGGGTATTTTCATTGGAAATATCTTATTTTTATATTTTCATTGGAAAGTTGAAAATAAGACGAATCCCCCCCCCCTAAATACAAAAAGAATATTTCCCCCTTAAATTTTCGTGAATTGACACCACTAATCTATGCACAGCTCCAAGACTTAGTTTATCTCCTATGTAAATCTATCATTGTTGGAATTGGATTTAAGGTTACTAAATTATTTCTAATCATTTATTTGTCAAAGCTTGGAGTATAAAAATGACCGCCCTCTTTGATATCTAGGAGGGAGGGGAGAGAATCACTCTGAAAAGGTCAGACTTGCCTAAAAAAGATGATCTGCTTCCTCCTCTAGTCCTCTCCCTGTTTACTGTGGAAACATTCATATAGAATTTTGAAGGTCGCAAAAAAAAAATGCACGGATATCAAAAAATAAATCTCGAAGATATGTTTAAACATATCAGAGCCATTTTTTTTTTTTTTTTTTGTATTTTTTGGTGACGCGAAATACGACAAAAATATTCCTGCGAAAGTGCGACTTGATAATGAACGCATTTTCCATTGGATTTATGCTCTTCAATATTCCCTGGGAATGATGATTTCAAAAGGCACAATTATTCAGTACTTAAATGCAGCTCTTTTTCAAAATATAATATTTACATTTTCAAAATATAGATAATTAATCAAAGGTGACGCGAAATACGACGAAAATATTCCTGCGAAAGTGCGACTTGATAATGAACGCATTTTCCATTGGATTTATGCTCTTCAATATTCCCTGGGAATGATGATTTCAAAAGGCACAATTATTCAGTACTTAAATGCAGCTCTTTTTCAAAATATAATATTTACATTTTCAAAATATAGATAATTAATCAAAGGTGACGCGAAATACGACAAAAATATTCCTGCGAAAGTGCGACTTGATAATGAACGCATTTTCCATTGGATTTATGCTCTTCAATATTCCCTGGGAATGATGATTTCAAAAGGCACAATTATTCAGTACTTAAATGCAGCTCTTTTTCAAAATATAATATTTACATTTTCAAAATATAGATAATTAATCAAAGCCGTTTTATTTATTGTTGAAATTCTAAATCGCTCTGTAAAGCAGACTCACTGTATGTTAGTGAAAATGTCGTTGCGGTTGGATACAATGGAAATGGAATAAGGTATATTTCCTGAAGCTGTTAAGACAATTTGAGAATATATTGTTTGAAATAAGAAACAAATTAGATTTTTAAACGGAGAAATAAATCGATATCAATAGACATGTATTGACAAAACAACATAGAAATACATTTAAATAACTTCGTCTCGGAGATAAAATCGCAACAGTCATGTAAAGCATCAAATTATATACAGGATTATGTACATATCAAAATTTGGCACAAACAGTGTAATCACTCCAAAGCAAAGATGATGCGGAAGAATACGAATGAAGCTCTCATTCAATCCTGAAAAAAAAATTAAAGAAAACTTAGTTTAATTGTACTAAAATGAAGGTGTACACACACATAGATAAACGCACATAAGGACCCTCTTCCCTCGCTAGTTTGGTCAGATGAAACCTAGGCCCTTTTGAGCAAAGTTTAAATGTATTGGTATTTTTATATTTGGCCCAAATAACAGTACCAAATTCACAATATTTTAAATTATTCACCATATTTTAGTGGCTTTTTCACTGTAATCCACTATATTTTCATTTGTTAAATTCTGTAAAACAACAGATGAAATGATTCTGACACTCTCTTCGGACAAAACTTCTTAAATCCTTTTGGGTTAACCTATGCATAAATTGCAAATGTATATTGCTAGAAACCTTAGGTAAACATTTCCAGCACTTCATTGGTCGTTTTTTTTTTGTTCTTGATGCGGTAAGATAGAACAATTGTATTGATGTTTTTAGAGTCAGGATTTGGTAAGAGTCTGAATTATTTTGTGGCAGGAAAGGAGGTGGTTCAAACATGAAAAAGATTTTTCATAGATATTATGCAACCAAAAAGACAACATTCATAGAGAATTTTCCACCTTTGACGGAGAAATGTTTAAATCCAAGGCAATCTCTTATATTGGCACTGGAATACGGAACCGTCAACGCGTCTTATAACATAATTAAAAAAAAAATTGAAAGTTTTTTTGTGACTAATAGAATTTTTACCCACCAAACCAGTTGCATCAACCGAGTGTGGGAGGGGAGTGCAATTGCCCCCTAAGATTTTGGCGTCCCCAAGATTTTCAAAAATGCCGTCTTTTGGTATTTTTACTGAAACAATCGAAAAAGCAACGAAATTGTCATTCTCCCTAGATTTGAAAAATTAATTTTGCCACCTCCCTCAATTACCGTGAATTAAAGCAACTGTGTCAGATCCATCTTTCTACAATTGGCAACCTTAATTGATTCCAGCATATGCAGTATAACGTAGAGTTCCCGTAAAATCCTGGAAATTCGAAAAAATAAGCATAGACACTTATAGAATTCACCATTTAAAGTCCTGGGATTGCCTCCATTAAGAGGCACCCAATGCCTTCACGAGGCCACATCACTGAACTTCACCAAGTGCCAATAAGTAGATACATAGTAAAAAAAAAGAAGAAAATCTTGTATAACGATTATATTTTTAGCGGAAATCTCATTAGAATATGCATGCACAATAAAGCCCATGAGTATCATAACAGGGATTGATTCTTATTGTGAAAATACACCATCACTAGGATTCAAACCTGATGGCCAGTTTTTACGTTTTTTTTTTTTACAACCATTTCGTATTATTAGCGTAAAAAATATAGAATACTGACTGAGGTCAGAGGATAGCAACCTACCTAGTTTGTGGTGACGAAGAGCTAATTTCATCATCTTCATCATCTTCTGTAGGTATTGTTGAATGGTTGTAAAGCCCTTGCGCCATTAGTTGGAGTGCGAGGGGATTTTTTTGCCCGGAAGATTTTTTCAATTTAGCTCTTTTGTTTTGAAACCAGATTTTAATCTGATTTTCATGAAGACCTAATTCCCGCGCTAAATCCTGTCGTCGACGTTCGGTTAGGTATCGATTTTCATTAAATTCCTGTTTGAGGCGACTCAGTTGCTCCGCAGTAAATGCAGTTCTTGGCCTTTTTTCGTCAGGTGGTATGGCTTTATCTTTTTTCATTCGGCGACATCGAGGACCTATAAATAGAAACCATAGTATTTTAGAAAAAAAATATGTTACTGCACCAATAGACAGCCTTGTGCAGTTACAAATCTGTGTTTAAACATACAAACTCTCTTTTCACTTCCTTTAAGTCGGATTTTATAACATTCTATCACTGAAAATCTAGCAATGTTGAATTTGCAATTTCATGAGCTCTTGATATAGACATCAAGCATTGTCCTATATGTGCTCCTAGTACTTTAGCAATTCCTTTATGGATTAGTTGTAAAACCAGTGTAATTAAAGAGAGCTTCTAGAACATTTTGATCCATCTTTGGATCACCAAACTAATTAAATCCTACTTCTTCGATGAGAAAAACAAATTCTGAAGATACCAGAAAACTAAGATCTTTTAGGTACGAGACGCAAGTAATGTCTCTTAGCCATCACCAGGGGCATAGCTAGGATTTGGTTTTGAGAGGGGCCAAAAGCATATCGGGGGTGTAAATAGGAAAAAAAAATCTTTTAAATGTATAACTTCTTTCTGCTCTGATGTGAAGCGCAAAGACTGAGAAAATCGCAAAAGTTCTCATCAGGGCCCTCTCCTATGGGATGAAGGATACTTGTGAAAGATAAAGCAATTGGAATACTTTTTCTTATAAAGGCGAATGGTATTAAAGACTATATTACCTTTGGTGATTTTGGCATTTATGACTGAGAGTTAAAACCTCAGTACCAAAAGCGAAACAAAGCATTTCATTATAAAAGTGAGGCCTTATTAAAGCTCAAAATATACAATTTTTGTAATAGAAGTGAGCTTTGGCGAAATCTTGAATATTTTAACTTACGGTCTTTAGAATAGGTAGGCCTACTCTTAACACGTAAGATAAAATGATAAAGATTTTCCAGAGCCTTTGAATGCATATACGCCGACGACAATTGTCGGCGTGTCAGTTGCCAAGTCTTTTTTAGAGGGACAGGTAGTAAGCCTGTCGCCCCGCCTTGCAGCAGCTGGGATCAAGCCCAGGGTCCCCTTCTTGCCAAACAGAGATCAATCCACCGCGCTGCCACATATTGTAATTGACACGTACCTATTTGTAAATTTAATAAGAGGAGAGGGGATCACCTTAACTTAGCTTTAAAACAAGCACGCATGCAGGGTTGTGTTTCGAGGGGGGGGGGGGGCTGATTCCAAAATAGCAAATTATGTGAGAATAAAAATTATCGGAAAAATTACAAAAATAGTTCTGGAGATTGTGAGCCGGAAGACCCTTTCTGTGTCTGGGCCTGGAAGAAACAATAAAATCGCTTGTATCTGGAGATTTTACAGGGATTGTACTACCGTCTTTAAACTTTAAAATATTCTATCTATGTAACCTTAAACATATTAGTACATTACTTTTTTTGAGCGAATACCTTGAAAGTAGACACGTATTTCTTATGTTAATAATGACCATTTTTTGTAATTAGCAAGTAACGTGCTTACAAATTCAACAACAAAAAATGGAAAATCATCTTCGCCAAGTCCTAATATGTTTTTTAAGTTTTTTTGTTTGTTTTGTCCATTAGTATTTTCATTGAGTTAATGAAATAAACTTCATCGTTTAAAAAATGATTTTGTGATTCATGAAGCGTTTTCTGGTGTCCAATTTTTTTTTTTTTTTTTTTTTTAGCCAAAAGGAAGGAAAAAGCTGAAAAGAGTTGTTGATATATGGCGTCAGATCAATTTACCGCCAACACGACTAAGCAAATCTTAGATTATTACCACGTTATTACCTCATACTAGACAAAAGAAAAACTGAGAAAAACGCATGCGTGTTGCATTAGGATTAATATATAAACGGACAATTAATCGGTTAAATTTTTCAAAGGCAGAACATTTATCAGAGTCATCCATTTAGAGGTGAATAAAATGGGAGAAGAGTCAGATGAATAACAGACAAATAGAAAATTGTGACACAAAGCCATCAGGACGCCGCAACTCCAGCCACAAAAACTACCCATCAGTCAAAGTTAGCAAAAAGATACATCCTGTATTTTTCAGTTCTTTGTTTGATGACGTAAGAATACCAATTGACTCGTCACCAAGACCACACAGATGCAATAACTTGCAAAAAACCTAAGACATCCCGTCACGGGTAACATTGATCACATCAAAAGTAATGTATTGTGACTGCTGAATTACCTCGAAATAGGGTGGTGTGTATTCTGAATCTCAACGACAACAACATAAATATCCTAATTTAAATTTGGACTTCTACTTTTTTTCCAGTAACAATCGCCCGTAAAACAGAAAAATAATAACTAAATTTTGGTGATTTAGTGGTATTATGAACGTTAAGCAAATGTTTTTTCTCTATGTATTCCAGTCTAATATTCATAAAAGACAACGGGTGGTCAGAGAAATAACATAATTTACTACCGGTTTACAACCAGCATATGTCATTTTATCTTTCAGAACTTATTCGAGTTTATGCTGATAACAAAAGTTGATGTAACCATAATACCATACAAAATCTCCAGCAATCCAGTTGCAAAAAAGTTTTTGATATGTTTCTCGTCATTCATGAATTTTGGGACCTCACATAGTGGTATACTTAAGGTTTCAACAAAAGAGAAGAAGATCTTCAGAAGGCTGAGCGGCTCAGACGTATTTTGGCTTGAATTAAATCAGATGATTTAAGCAGATGTAAAATAAAAGGAGCGGTGCAGAAGCCAAAACTATGACTTTTAAGAGTTCTTGAAATTTTCGGGCTAAGGTATTAGATTAACCTTTAAAGATGTCAATCCATAGACTATTTCACCTGAATGTGGTTTACGAGAGAAATGATTCTAATCGTTAAATAAAAGGTTCTAGATGCCAATATGACCAAGGCCTTACTAGTTATCTTTACACATGTTTTTTGTATTCAAAGACTCAAGCCACAAGAAAACATTTCGAGCCTTTTCCCTGTCAGATAATGAAAATATGCAATACTTTTTTTTTCAGCGTGCCTACTGTAAACTTTGAATGCAAGTCTTAGAACAGGAAACATGCCACCTAATTTTAATGCAATGTGGATCAGTTTTATCTTGTAATGTATATTGGGCTCTAGAATCCTGTAGGACACGAGTTTATAGAATTTATGATGCTTTGTCCTTTAGAAGTGGGAATAATAAAAACTAGATTTATAATACCAGAAAGTGAAACTCAGACAATTTTAATATAGTAGAACCTGTTTCTAAGAACCTTGGAAATCATTTTATATACGGATTTCCGAAGTGTTTAAGTTAGTTTCTCTCATTCTTCTCTTGTGTTTGTTTTCAAACCATATATATAGACTTTGTAGAATAAATGAATAGTTTATAGTAAAGACACTCTTCTTCTAACTCCTCTCAAGTGAGCCCTTAGCTCTTGAAAGTTTGCAGACATCACCAGAAAGGAGTGGTGAAGGTTTACACTGCCTACCCGTAATATCTAGTTCCAGCAGGAAAAAAATAACTAGCCTATCAAAAGGTGATCATTGAAAAAAAAGACAACAATGAAGGGTTTCGTCTTTCGGTAAATATTATTTTCCACGAATTGATAACATAGGCTTGGCCTGTCCTTACAGACGGCATCATCTTTACATAAAAAAAAAATCACGAAATAAACAACAGCCCAAACTGAGGATCTACAGGGGAGGTCGTATATGCCTCTTTTATAAGAAAAAAACATGTATTCAAAAACGACAGTTTTTATTCGATAAAGAAAAACAAATATTTCCATATCTTTGTCTCCCTTACATAGAAAAATCGTAAAAGCTCTATTCCTCTGCGAAAAGAAGCGTGATGGATCTTTAATATAAATAATTTTTTTCAAGAAAAATTATAACACATTAGGCATTTTTAAGAGAATAAAATAATCTTTCTAGGTAGGAGAAAAGGGAAGGAATTTGGGAAAAATAAATAGACAGTAAGTTCATAACGTATGTAACCTATATAAAACGTTGGATATTTTCGGGCCCCTAATTTCAGACCCTGAAGCCTCCACTCCCCCCTTTGGACAGATCGCTGATTGAATTTGTAAGAATAAATAACCGACACTTTTCACAGAAAAAATAAATCCTAAGAAATAAGTTTCAATACACCTGTTACATAAGCAAAACATCATAGAATGTTTATCCTGAATAGCTTTTCTGGGAAGACAAAATGTTGCAATTTACTTCTTAACGGTTAAAAGTAGTAGGAAAAATTATAACCCAACCACATGTTTTAGTAATCGTTCTGCTTATGATTTAGTTAAGCATTATTTTTTCTCTCTTTCTCTCTGTCTTAGACCGTATACACTGTGTGAGGTCTCAGTTATGGATATTAAAACCAGTACTCGGACAAGCCAAAATGACTTTATTACGCTATAAATTTAGAAAGTTTCCAGTCCAGCGACAGTCTAAGCGACTGATTTTTCACTTTAAATCACCATGTCAACTATAGCTAGGATGACAACTAATGTACCATGCCTCTTTTTATTCGTCTTTTATTGACGATGCCATAGCGGGCAACTAGATACAAATTGCAAGTTTATAGAGCTCCTTTCTTACACATTATAAATATCACAATACTTTCTTATTTTACCGTATTTAGGCCTATGAGGAACTAGCAAAAAGGCCATTCGGACGATAGCCATAAAAAAGACGTTGCGTATACTCTTATGTGAGGGCGGAAAATAAATATTTTGCACATTTCCCAAAACACAAATTACAAGTTCTCTACCCCCCCCCCCCCAAAAAAAAGATATCTTTTTTTTGTAGGTTTCAACTCAATCCCCTAGTCGTGAAAAAAGTGCTACTCTGAATCATTCCGACCAAATATAAGAGCGTTGCCGAGAAATATTAGCTTCTGCTATCCGTTGTTTGTAACTTCACATGATAGGCAAGTTTCACAGACACTTGCCAATTATATAAAGTAACACGTAGAAAATGCACTGCAATGAATCATATCTCTTTGACAATCAAGTGCCATCATACGCAGGGTACCTGAAGATATTATTTGTCTCATAATATTGAAGGTTTTGGTAAAATTTTAAGACGCGCTTACAAACATCAGATTTGTTTGTAGTTATTACAAAAGTAATTAACGAGTGAATACAGCTTAAACTTGTTAAATAATTTTGAGTGATATGGGCCGAGCCGCGGCACATCCAAACGAGGGGGGGGTTGGGCCTGGTGGATTTTGTCGGCATATTGTATATAACCCCAAACTCAAACCCTAGCTTCACCTCTGAGGCCGGGAACTGAACTAAGAGGGTGGCAAAATCCCATAGTCATGTACCCAGCCAGCTTTAAGGAGCGGAGTTTCGCTCCTTCACTGACCTTTAAATGAACTTATTAAATTATTATATTTAGATCAAAAACATTCTATTAATGCACTGTAAAAACTATGAAAATTTTAATGCCTTTCGATGTTATCAACAAAAATAACAATTGTTTCGTCCTTTCTGTTTCGGGGACTATACAACTGATTCAAAGAAAAATCAAATCTTCTAAAGAAAATATATTAACAAAAAAAGGCCACGGACATCAACGTTAAAAGCGTAAGGTGATGCTGAAATAAAATGACAAGCGTACGAGGACCGAAGGACCGAGCATCAGCCTATAGGGAAGGGCAAATAACCTCATAAAAACAAGCACTTGAGGGCCGAAGTCCTGGTTGAAGTGAAGTCATGTTTTTGAGGGGCAATGGCCCGGGCGTCAAGGAAGATATAAATAAAATCCTGTGAAGGGGACTTTTTGGATAGTTTTATAATAAGCAAAGATCTGTAACCTAGAAGTCGGAACAGGGCATGTAAAAGAATTGCCCCCTTCTTGTTCGAAGAACCCTTACTAAGATTTCCATATTCTTTCTTGAAAACTCGGAAAGGCTTATGCCCCCCTGCTCGTGAGCCCACACTAGAATCATAGACTGTTAATAGATGCACAAAATTTGACGCATTTCATTAGTTCCTGCGTCTATTTATAGGGTAGAGTGGGTACAGGTATAGAGGGCCAAACAAAGCTAAAATGCTGTCCATACGGACTAAAATTTAAAAAGCATTAAAGCTTAAATATTATTAGTGGTGCTATTCTGGGGCTCAGATCATTTTACCCTATTGCCATTGGAGGCAAAATCTTGAAAGAAGGGTATGGCACTGAAGCTCCTTCAGTGTGTCCTAGTCTAACTTGTAATTTCCTGCTATTCCCTCTCTCTTTGTAGGTCACTTCGTAAAAATATTCTTTTCATTTTAGTCCTTTTTTGATCCTGGTATTTTCGTTCTTTACGAGATTAATTAAAAAAAACAAGTTTTTTGAACTGAAAGTAAGGAGCGACATTAAAACTTAAAACGAACAGAAATTAATCCGTATATGGAAGGGGCTGTCCCTTTCCTCAACGCCTCGCTCTTTACGCTAAAGTTTTTTATTGTTAAAAAAAAATAGAGTTGTGAGAAATTCAAACTTTAGCGTAAAGAGCGAGGCGTTGAAGAGGGGACAGCCCCTTCCATATACAGAATAATGTCTGTCCATTTTAAGTTTTAATGTCGCTCCTTACTTTCAGTTTAAAAAACTTGTTTTTTTTATTTAATTTTTGAACGTTTTTGAATTAATGCAGGTTTATATATTGGCTCACCGTACATGAATAATTAAAACAAAATTTGTATATTAATTTTACTTTTATTTGGTTAAATGGCTTTCTCGAAAGTTATTTAATTTATTTACGAACGTTTTTATTAGTAATAAATATACGTAAATTACAAATTAACTTACGTAGCGAACTTCTATATTCATAGATTTTTAATACGTATATTAGGGGGTTCTCCCCCTAGTCAATACCTTGCTCTTTAAGCTAAAGTTCGAATTTTGTTCCAATTCTTTAAAAATGACCCCTTAATCACAAAGACCGTTAATTAGAATAAATAGCTCTTATGAAAGTACTAAAAATCCGTGGCTTAAAGAGCGAGGTATTGACTAGGGGGTGAACCCAATCATATACGTAATATTTTCTGTTCGTTTTAAGTTTTGATGTTGCTCCTTACTTTCAGTTGAAAAACTTTTTTTTTTATTTAATTTCTGATCTTTTTCTTTAATACTGATGGGAAATCCGGTACCCCCTTCATAGAAATGTCCCTTCCCCATGAAAACTTCCTTCATGGAAAGATCCTCCCATATAACGTCCGACCTCCCCCCCTCCACCTATCAGAAAAAATCCCCCCTGAAAACGTCTCTATACTTCCCAATAACCAATACTATATGTTAACTTTCAGCCCTCCCCCCGGGGACTTCAGAGGATTAAGTCATCCTTAAAGACATAGTTATCCTATTTTCGACCATGCTGAACAAAATGGCTATCTCAAAATTTTGATCGGGTGACTTTGGGAAAAAAATGAGCGTAGGAGGGGGCCTAGGTACCCTCCATTTTTTTGGTAAATTAAAAAGTGCACTAGAACTTTTAATTTCCGTTCCAATGAGCCCTCCCAAGATATTATAGGACCACTGGGTCGATACGATCACCCCTGGAGAAAAACAAAAAACAAATGACCACGCATCCGTGATCTATCTTCTGGCAAAATATGCGAAATTCCACATTTTTGTAGATAGGTGCTTGAAACTTCTACAGTAGGGTTATCTTATACGCTGAATATGATGGTGTAATTTTCATTAAGGTTCTATAACTTTTAAGGGGCATTTCCTCCTTTTTCCGAAAATCAGCCAAATTTTCTCAGGCGCGTAACTTTTGATTAGTAAGACTTAACTTTATGAAACTTATATATTTGAGATCAGCATTAAAATATGATTCTTTTGATGTATCTATTGGTATCAAAATTCTGTTTTTTAGAGTTTCGGTTACCATTGAGCCGGGTCGCTCCTTACTTACAGTTCGTTACCACGAACTGTTTGATTGTAGCGACTCTTTCAACGAAGTGGAAAGGATCAACTAAGAAATTTTATGGAATGAAAAATAAAACTTGTTAACATTTGCACATTTTTTTCCTTTTGAGGCTATTTATAATGGATTTTTTTTTCTTATCTTTCACCATAATTTACTTATGTAGCAAACCCTTGACTGAGGGTTAAGGGGGTACGGTTCTTCTATATACCAAGTTCGAACAATAAGCATTTTAACTAAGCCATGTTACCTACTTAAGATACCTTTTTACTTTGTATAAAAGTTGAAATAATTTCTAATCGAGGTGTTATGTGGGCTTTCCAATCAGGAATAAGGTCGATTGATTCTAAGAAGGTCCTTCTAATATCCAGACCACACAAGTGACGACTTAAACAAAGACACTGTATTACTAGAAACTATTTTTGAATATGGTAAGTTAATGTTTCCATAGGCTTTGAAAAGCTTGTTTATCCTATTCTAATTTTCAGCTTTTTTTAGAACAAGCGTGGCGTTTAACGAGCAATATGGATCATTCATTCCATTGGAGTGAGTGATTTTGATTTTTGTGACTTCACAAGGGGTCACACAGAAAAAGCCCTGGAATGCACGGCTGGGGTTTCCCATTACATTATTATTGTTCTTGTTTTATTAAGACCACGACGTCAGGCCCCACGCAGTGAGGGCTGCACAAGGCCCCGCCCACTGGTAAGGCCGCCTCTGCATTCCAATTCCAAAATTTACCTTACAGTCATTTACTCCAGTTCTTTCATTCATTATTCTCGGCTTTTGAAATTTAGATTTTCTTTTTCCGTTCAACGAATATTCCTTTCAAGCCAAACATTTATCGTGATTGTAGTTCCGCTCGAGAATGATCCTCATAGGTGAATCTTAGGTTTACCCTCAAATTTTATCAATGTATTAATGAATTAAGTTGATTTAGACTTTTAAAACAAAGACACAAGGACGAATACTGAGACCCAATAAAAAAAATTATTGGACGAGCAAGTCTTTTTTGGTTTAATTATAATAAGAAAAACATATTGAACTATTTAAATAATTTCCTGATATACGTTAATATTTTGAGGTAGGATAGCTGATGCGATCCTCAACAGATAAATGCGCTGGTGGTCGTCCAAAAAACATTATCTGCCATGGCTGATTGTAACATGAACTATTGAAATATCTTCGAAACATTAGTAACCCCACCCAAATAGACATGTATGCATTCTATAAAACTCTAATTGCATACAAGAAACATTCAATTATGTTATGTTTTCCCAATACTGTAATTACTTTTTGCTGGGTGATGGAATATCTTGCCCTGGTTAAAGAGTAATTAAGGAAAAAAGCTAATTAAAAAATTGTGCTTGATTTGAAATATGGCTAATCGTCTTATAAAAGAACAAGAAGATGAATTTTGATAACAGGCGACAAATATTGTGTTTAACGCTATTTGCATTAACAAATAAGTAAATAAAATAATAATTAGCTAAGAACTCAAATTGAAATATTAAAAAAACAAATTATGAGCATTGGAACTGCTGAATAGGGAGTGTAGAGGGACTGAGCCCCATATATTCAATCCAGCATCCCTTGAAGATTCCTATATTGAGTAAGAGCTGTGCAAATCCGTTTAGTTTATACTTTTAGAGGGGTAAGACAGTAGTAGCCATGCATCAATGCTGACAGTTTGGGTGGGTCTAACAGCACAAAAGTCTGCCCTGTCCCCAAAAGCCAATATCCCCTCTTTAAAATGTGATCACCTTCTCCTTCCAGGGAGATTGGAGATCAGCGCTAGTGTACTTAACAGGAAAGAGCCTACATAGCCTGTACATAGTCAATAGCCTAACCCGTTACCGGTATATCTGTATTTTAAGGAGGTTGTCTATAATTTTAAAATAAGATCGGTTTTGCTTTGTTAGTAAAGTTTATTCATGCAAGGGGCTTTGTTCGGCAGTGGCAAATTAAAAAAATCATAGCAAAATCCTAAGACTTAAACGAAACATATTGTGAAAATTTGCAATATTTCAGGGGACATGACCAAAACTTCCATCCCGGCATGTGAATCCTTTCACAGTCAGTTTGATTAGTCTCAATTAGTTAGTAGCCGTGAACTTGTCTGGGCAAGGTATGACTTTCTATTTGATGCCTTAACATTTATGAATTATATAAAAAAGAAAAAAAAAATTAAAATTATCATATGGCCCTGACACTAAACACCTAAAAATAGAAGGGACACATACAATCTTGTGAATATACTCATAAATATTTAGGAAAAAAAACTAAGAAACCACGAATTATTCGTCGACGGTTTCTAGACTGACCAATGAGCATTAACTTTTGATTGCTAACTTATAATCTTCAACAGAATTGTTTAAATTGCTTTAGAACTCTTGCTCGACTACTTATTTGTTGGTCACCTAGCTTAAAATCAAATACAAATGATACCAACTGAGACTTTAATATTAGGAAATAAACTATTGAAAAGCTAATTGCATAATGTTTTTACAATAAATAATTGCTAGTGTTAGCATGAAAAATATTTTTACTCAGTTCTTTACACTTCTGCAAATTGTCCAAAATATGTCAAGAGATATTAACTACCGTATAAGATCAATGTCCCTCACGAGTAAATTTGGAATTTCTTGTCCACCTAATAGCTGCAAACAACTCCAAAAAAGGACCACAATTAATAAAAAAAAAAAAAACTAAAAGCTTCAATAACTTATGCCTTGACTAATTTTATGTCTTATTACCAAAAGTGTAATAGTTAAGTTGATAACCGCAAAGGAGAGATGCATTCAAACAAAAGAAAGATATGAAGAGATTTAATTTAGTAGATAAGAGACAGACAAAGATGACTATATCGAGAATGCTTTTAACCAGCCAGCCCTCCTAAATTCCTTGAACAGCACAGGCGAAGCAATATTGAGACATCAGATGTCCTAAACTGATGTTTATTGCCTTTACTGGTTTAGTACTTATCGTGTGTGGTCAAGTAAATCCTTCGTTCGGAGGGAGACT
This sequence comes from Artemia sp. Qi Xiang Cuo, assembly GCF_049724085.1. Lineage (NCBI taxonomy): Eukaryota > Metazoa > Arthropoda > Branchiopoda > Anostraca > Artemiidae > Artemia > Artemia sp. Qi Xiang Cuo. The sequence continues at coordinate 43,539,184 of NC_142802.1, forward strand.
ATTTTCATTCCTCTGTCACAAGAAAGTGATACCAATAAGAACCCCCTGAGAGAGACTTATCATAACTATAGACTGACTTTATAATAGACGGTGATATATGAATGTCAACTTTTGTATTGTTATTAATGTATGAGCACATCGTGGACCTTTGAATTTTGCCGCTTCTAGATTCCATAATCTGCGGAAACTATCATTGAATTTGCCGCTCAAAGATCACAGGGAGTGACTAGAAAACTGAATTTCTCATTGATTCCATAATAAAATTTGGACAACAACACCGCTAGTTTCATATTTTACCCTTCTTTGAAATTTATTATTTGACAGCAAACTACACAAAAGTGATGATTGTTAATCTTGGAATTATTGAAAAGAGTCCATATTTAAGTTTGAATATACCTCATATACCCTGGATTAAATTGTATTTATACTTATCCAATTTTAGGCTATTACATTTTGATTATTTAAGAACTATTTTCTTTTGGCCTGATTTTTTCAGAATGCGGTAGGAAATTATAATTCAGGCTACGTCAGACAATCAAAGGCTTTGAATTGTGTGCTGACTGTGTTGTTTTAATTTAATCGGTTGAATCTGTTCTAATTCCCTTGAGTTGAAAAAAAATATTTCAGTAAGTGAATCATAGCCTGATTTAACCAATAAGAAGAAGAAACGGAAAAATGAGATTTGTTTTTCATAAAAAAAACAGGAAGTTTCTGTTTGTTTTAAGCTGGGCTTTATTATTTACCGTAATGTATGTTTGTTTATGAGGTGTTGGTTCATACACACCAATTTCTGTTTGTCTTAGGTTTGACATTATATAAGAGCTTTTCCCTACTCTTTTCAAATTATAAATTTTGCTCTTTACCTTTCACGGAATAAGCTTTTTGTCTCTTTAACCACGTTAGTCATTCAATTTTATAGTACCTTCTATACAAATAGCATTATTACAGACGGACTCACAAGTCTCAGTCGAGGCTCATGCTATATTAATAGTACTTGTGTTGGCTAATAAGTTCAATTAATCTGGAAAATTTTGGAGGACTTTCTAAATAATCCATGGATAATCATTAGCCGAAATGGGCATAAGCTGTCTAGATTTGTAAAAGCAGGGGGGCGGGCTGGAGGTGACACAGACCAAATTTTTTTTTGGCGGGCGGAAACAAAATCTGTTTTAAAGTCTAGAGGGGACTAGCATAAGCTTAAAGGAAGGGACAACTGCACCCCTGCATATCCCCCCCCCCAAAAAAAAATGGCTCGGCTGGTGACATATCTCACATTTTTAAGAATGTGCTTGATGCATTTTAATTGTGCCTAGTATGTTGTAAAATTACTCAGATTTGTCATCAGTAGACGCAAAATCCTTTACCTATCAGCTCTTGTGAAAATAGTAACCTACACTGTTTGTGAAATATGCACTTTATCCATGAAGCTTCAGATTTTAAAAGGAGTATTTTCATAATTTAGGGCCCTTTTTTCTGCGGCTGCACTGATTGTGTCGTCCACAGATGTATTTTTTGGGATTTTGTACCGATTTAATTAAAATGGATATATTAAAATTTTGATCTGATGCCACCTATGGCTGCGGGGAGCTCAGTAGCTCAAGGGACTTTGAAGTAGCGACATGTTTTTCCTGATTCCGCCCAGCTAAAGAATAGGGCATAAGATGTTAAAGCGAGTCTATCCCTAATTTTCTACGATTATCCAGTCTATACAGGGATGTGACCATCCCGGTTCTGTTTATATAAATAAGCCTACACATATACGGATGGCTACTAGACATTGCTACTAGGCATGTAATAATGTTTTAAGAGGGTTGGAGGTTGGAAAGGCCAGCTTATTGGTCAAAAAAGTTTTTTTTCCCGGAATGATGCACTTTTTGTATTATTAATCTTCTTACAGGTTTTTTGCGGTGTGTGCAAATTGTCGCCCGGCCCATTACGGGCGCTACACTGAGAGGAACTGCGAAGGTCAAGTTTGTGTAGATAGTAAGGATTCTGATTGTTATAGTAATCAACAATCTCTACAAGGGCAGGTTATCTGTATTCTGATCAGTGCTCTGTCCATGATTTTTTTTAGCGGGGGGGGGGGGGGGGGGGTACAAAAAAAACCTTTAAAAATCGCATCAAAAATTTGTTTATATTCGTTTTTGTTAAGTTTTTACGAACCGGACTTTTTTTTGGGGGGGGGGGTCAAACCCCCTATCCCTCCCCCCTAACCACAGCCTTGGTTCTGATACTCTTGAGTAAATTCCATTATATTGACAATGATCCATATTCTATTACTTAAGTACAGGACACAATAATGATATACCTTTCAACATGAAATAGTTAGAAACCTATATACTTTTATCTTAGGTAAATAATGTTTGTTTTTATTTTTACGGCTATATCCTGAATCCTATTGTCCTTGAAAATCGAAATTTGATATTAAGCTACACTTATTTGAAGAAAGTTTTTGAGCTTCATTGTTCCACTTTAAGCTGCTACTTCAGTTTTTTTTTTGTCGCAAGAAATAGACTTTCTATTCTGGAAACATTCCTATAGTATCTTTTAGGCTCCAATACACCTTTTTTCTTCAATAGGATCCGACTGGTGGAAGACGGCACTATTGGTACTACCAGCGCGATCGGACTTTCGATCTTACTTCGGATCGACCGTTAGACAAAAGAAGCAATTAGTTAATCATTCATCAATAGGCATGCTTCCTACCTACAACACCCAAGAGGAATCTCAATAGTCGTTTTGTAAAATCCGCTAAACGACAGATTATGTGACCGCAATAAACCTGTCCTGACCACTGAAGTAGTTCAATCAAGGCTAGAGACAGAAAGGCAACCTCCTTTTTTACCAAAATATAACGCCGCCCTTGTCCTTAGGTTCGGCATATCCTTGTCGGCATTCCATAGTATACCATATTAGAATATGAAGAGGTTATATAACACTGGAAATGTTTCCTTGGGTCTGAAAATTTGTCGAAATCTATATTTTGGGCTGGAAAAACTTAAGCCTAAACAGTATTTTCGAATCTTCGACAATCCTTAAAACAATGACAATCGATTTCATCAGCATAAATTCCCGTTTTAAATATACTTTTGCCCATTCTACTGCACAAAAAAACAAGAACACCAGAACTAGAAAAAACTAACTGGAAACAGGCATATACACAGGAGGGCCTTAGAGGATTTGCTGCAGCCGTTTGGCATAGGCTTTGCTGGAAGAGTTCTTTCAGACGTCGACTTTGCCGACGACGTGGCGCTAATATGCGAAAACATTAGTGACCTCAAAACTACACTGGAAACACTGGCCTCTGCCGCTGAGAAATTTGGTCTGAAAATAAATTGGTCGAAGACCAAGATAATGCCCGTTGAGAAAACGCCGTCCAACCCCCTGTCATCTGTGGAAATTTGTGGCCAGACTGTAGAGGTAGTCAAGCAGTTTACCTACCTTGGTTCAATTGTCTGCTCAAACGGAAGCCTAGATGCCAAAATATCAGCAAGAGCGGCAAAAGCAAACTCTGTCTTCGGTCGCTTTCTAAAAACAGTCTTCCATAAACCCCAGATCAGCCGTCTCACCAAAGCACGAATATACTCTGCTTCGGTTGCCAGCATTATGCTCTATTCTGCTGAGACTTGGTCGCTGACTCAGACACAGACGCTGAAGGTAGATGCCATCCAGACGAAACACCTCCGAAAAATCGAACGCTCCCGATGGCCCGACAGGGTACGAAATTCAGAAATCCTCAGGTCCTTCAAACTCCCACCCCTGTCCGAGCAGCTTGAGTCTCGCTCACTGCGTTGGTATGGTCATCTGCTCCGTCTGCCTGCTCAAACACCCGCCCGGCTCATCTTCGATTTCGACCCAGCTGCAAACGGCTGGAGGCGTCCTAGGGGAAGACCACACACCAGATGGGCGGACGTCATCCGTGATCGGCTCGCCTCCAGAAACATCAACCCGGCTGAAGTGACAACCCTCTCCCTGAACCGACCACTCTGGAGAAGACTGACGGCGCTGACGACTGGTTCCCTCTACGCTGGCGACGCTGCCGAGCAAGAGCTTTAAGTAAGTAAGTAAGTAAGCCTTAGAGGAACGGGCTCCATCTGAAATCCAAACTTCAGGCCAGGGGAAAGGGAACGTTCACACCTGTATCATCCCCGTGAAATATGATTTTAATGAACCTTAAATAAAGACTTGACTTAACGAGCTTGGAGATAGAAATAAATGCTGAAGTTGTCTTCGGAATCAGGAAAAAGGAACGTTGTATAAGGGTCAAAATGTCTTTCGATGCTGATAACAGTGAGTTAGGATTTCTTTATTGGCTCTATTAATACGTAAATCTATTAAAAAATTTAAAATATAGTTTTTAGTTTTACCCCTTTTTGTTCTCCTTTCTCTTGCTTACCTTCTTTACTAAAAGTTTAATAAAATATTCACATTATAATATTCGAATATTCAGTAAATACTAATACTGACATATCTTAGGAGTGTTTAGGGTAGGGGCCTAGAACTATTCAGTGCAATTTCGAGGTGATACCAGGATTTGAATATTACCGTCGATGATTGCATCTCATATCCTCACTTACTCAGATAGTATGAAAATGGAGCTTTTAACTACATTATTTTCGAACGACTGATTGTTAAAACTCTTTAAAAAAAAAACACTCGTTTCTTTTGGTTTTCTTGCTCTATGTGTGGTGCAGTGTAACACACATGTCGTGGTAGAAGTCGGTACGGGTGGAGGACGAAATGGTAAACTGAGACTTGCTCAAAATGGCAGAAAGTGGAGAGTCCCTCGTCATACAGAGCAAGAAAATTTCTAGAGTGGCATATGAACCCAAGGAACGACATTATGGGGGAGGTCGAACCATGCTTTTCATTCAGCAAGTACCTCAACCTACTTTGTTTTCTCACGGTTCAATTTCAATTTCGTTTTGACAAGCTGAATCAAAACTTGCGAATATTTATAACAGCTAGTATTTATGCAGGTGACAATCGTGTCACTAAGCCGACATTAAGCCTTTTTATGGTATGGACACTCAATAAGCCCTGACACGATGATAAACAGGTAGCAAAAGTTGACCACTTTGCAATTGAGAAAGTCAAAGATGAATAAAAGCCCATGATGTAGGCTACCGATGTGGGACAATCAAGCACTGTAACCTTTAATCTACCTGTAGTGTATGTAAACTATTCAATCTACAATATTAGAAATAGATTAAAATGTAATAAGTTTTGAGACACGAAAGAGAGGTGTTAGCGCTCAAAACCAGATTAAAGATAAGTGAAAAGCAAAGTTGTGGGGGCGTTCTGCTGTTTAAATGTCACTGCACAGTGCTTTGGCTTTAAGGGGGTGTTTCAAGGAGCCCTACCCCCTTTCAAAATCCAGGAATGCATCACTCTTAAACAAAAAATCTAAGTTTGCTTTCTAAAAAAGAGAAAAATTTTAAAGCTTGGTCAATTCTCGTTTGGCCAGTTATTCGTTGAATAAAATCTGCATACTAAATTTACCCCTCTCACTTCATAATAAAAGAAGACAATGCCAATACAGTTGTGTTAACTCGAAATATCGATGTGAACTATCTCTCAAAGTTAGTATAAAAAAACATGGGATTTCTGTATCCCCATTCTAAAAAAGAACATGACCCTTGGACTCCAAAATAAACAGAAACGGTATATGACACTCCTACCACTTGGCATCTTGGTCTTTCTCCCCTCATTTCATGTAAATAGGCTCCATTTTCTATAAAAAAAAGCAATTCATCCATCACAGTTCAGTTATTCAAAAACTGTGAAAGTTTCTTTTCTTTCTTCTATAATTTTCTGAAATATCGAGCGTAATAAAAGCCATAATTTCCCTTTTCCAGCCATCAGTGTTATCTCGTTTACAGCCTTTGCTTGAAAAGTGATAAAATTCAAAGCCAACATAGCTTCTTTGTTTCATAGTAAGCTCCTAGAAGGTTTGAGAGACACCTCAATTTGTCGCTACATTGCTCCGAAGCACTAGATTAAGTTTGTGGTATGTGACATTGTGGCGATAATTCGCGTTCCGGGGGGAAGATATACGACACTGATAAACCAACATCCATAAATTGAAAAAGAATGGAGGGTAAAAAACCTTCTCCGTCTGGCGTCTACAGATATGGAGAGATTTTAAGTAGAAATTTCTAAATTAGCAGGGAAATTAGAGGACGGGAATGGAGACTGGAATTATCTTTCATGGCCATGAAAGTTAATTTGAAGGGCAGATACAATGGAGAAAGAAAAGAGTTACACAAGATTATATTTATTTTACTGGTTTATTTTATTGTTGCTACATCCATGTTTAGATTTGAGGAAATTTTAGCAGATTTGATTCTCCTTGATTCCATTTACCCTTATTTGATTTTGTTACCTTAAAAAAAAAGGAATGTACAAAAATAAAACAAAAAGGTGCAAATCTGAAGGTACTGTCAGATAAACTGAAAAAAAGAAGAATTTTTGGCATTGAAAAGACAAATATCTAAAAACACTGGTGTCAAATTCTATGTGGCCAACTTATTAAGAATCTTTGTACTATACTTTACTATACTATTGTACTAGAATATAAATGGGTAGACGAAATTGATCGATGCACTCGAGGTGGAAATTTTGTAGATAGCAACGGGACAATGTTTTTAGAGGATTGGGGGAAGAACCTATAATATATCCTCATGCTGAAGAATTTAATAAAAACAAATAGTAGTATATGGAGAGGAGATTAACTTGAGATCGAACCTACCATGGAGGGCATTGAAGTGCTGGTTGCGGGTGCGAGTAAATTATGTGTCATTGCCTAGGGCAGTTGTTCTCAAACTGTGGTACACGCACCCCTTGGGGGTACACAACATTTTTTAGGGGGTACGCAGCCGGCCCCCAAAAAATAAAAAAAAACCTTTAACTCTAGGACTGGCAATTTTATTTGTATTTTAGCTATAGTTTACTTAGTACCGGTAGCTGAGAAGTGGTACGTAAAATGTTTTGTGGGTAAAATGGGGCACAGCGCCTAAATAAGTTTGAGAACCACTGACCTAGGGAATACAAAAGGATATTTTCAGCGTCATGGGCGGGGGGGGGGGGGACTACAAATAACGACTTTAAAAACGCATCAAAAACTTGTTTAAATGCATTTTTGTTACGTTTTTACGAGTCAGAGAAACATTTCGGAGGAGGGGGGATTCAAAGCCCCCAATCCCCCTGGATACGGCCTTGGGTTTCAGGTATCAAGAGCAGTCAACTAATTAATTCTTTTTTCTTTTTTTGAAAACTAAAACTACCATAAAATAGCTCCTTTACTAGCGCGAAGGTAATTGACAGAATCCCAAAATTTATATCGCAGCAAAAACAAAAAGAGTGAAGTGTACCTAAAACGACTTTTAACCCTTGTTAGCTTTAAAAAGAAGCATAAAACCCTTTCTATAAGGGTGGCAAAAAGAATTACCATAATTAAAAACCCCGTCGAATTTTTAGCTTTGACTAACTAGATTCAATATGTATACAAAGACACTACCAGAATTTATAGTACGTCAAAACGATCATCAAAGCTTTTTAGCTGGTAAAGAACATCCAAATAAGTCTGTTACCACCAAAAAAAGGGAATGATTAAAATATTTCAACTTAGACAAAAGCATAGTTCTGAGCTTACAACCACAAGTCGACCACCAGGATTGGTTTAAGCGTGGGTGGTCTTAATGACGCGTGCGCTAGTATTTGGCTAAAACGACTATTTTTGTTTCAAATGAAATAATTAGGATACCATGACTGTGAAATGATTGCAAAACAGAAGAATTTCGGATTTTCCCATAGATAAAAAAATTTACAATACAGTAGCGACAAGATATTTCTCTGGGAGAAAACGGAAATTCATTGAGAATTCTTTTTGTGAAAAACTAGCTTTTAAAAATGCAAAAACTACTGTGACTGAAAAACACAATTTAGAGTTCTTTGGTGGGCTCCTATTAACTATTTGAAAGTCTCTCTTTTTACCTCTGAATTGTTAATTTGAATCACCGTGGGACCCATATTTCTTTGTTGTTCTAAAATGAGCTCACCAAAGTTCTGTTTCGAATTATAGTGATTTTGAATTCACAGCTTAATTTCCATAATTTTACACAGTTTTTTTCATTTTAGGGAATTTACAAAGTTAAGAATATGTGCCCATGAGGGACTTAAGCCGCATAATACCACATCTTGTATAACATTGAAATCATACGAACTTGACACTTTTGATGATGTTAATTTACTATTTTGTGCAAAAACAAACGCCAGATTGCCACTCCAAACACCGTTTTCCCTCTTTCAAGACTAAAAAAAATAAACTAAAATTATGGGCGCGGTTTTCCATAATTTTCTAGAAAATCGGGCTTCCAGATTCTGTTTAAATCAGCCTTGAGCTCCCTGCCCATGCCCAAATTGATGCCACTGGCTTAGATGAGGTGATTCAATTCATATTCTCAGGCAAGGTGAGCAGGAGTAATTCAAGCCCTGAGATAGGCCATGGGCTGGCCGGTACCTTTCAACTAGCTGGTAACCACGCGATATATTGTATAGGGAAGATGCTAAAGGAAACTAGTCAAACGGGTATCTGTCAATAGAGAATTGGGTTGCAAACCGTGGTTTGTCATTGTGTTTACAATATTTAAACTATTTTATTGTGTGGTTTAGTGGGAAAAAAGGTACCTAGGTTAGGCTACGTATTTAATATATAGGCCTACTATGCTTTACCACCCCCCCCTCCACCCCTTAATTTGCAAATATATAGCCCAAATTTGTTTCTAAACTATTTTATTTGCATCATATTTTGTTTTATTTCATTAGTATTAACCAAACTTGACTTCTCGCAAGGGTACCGGCTAATTGAAAAGTACCGGCTGGCCTATCTCAGGCCAGCCCATGGCTAAGGACATCATTCGGCAACGAAGGTGGCGATACCTTGGGCACGTGATCCGTATCAAGGACGACAGGATCCCAAGACAGATCTTGGTATGGCAACCTCAGGGAAACCGCAGGAGAGGTCGATCAAAAAACACCTCGCGTTGCAGATAGGACCGTAGACAGGACCTGTTCAACATTCACACGACGATACAATCCCAATGGTAAGATGTTTTGGCGGCGGCGCACATGCGGAACGACTGGCGGCTCTTCGTGGATGTTATGGGTGCCTCTGGTGGCACAGGAGGATCTAAGGTCTGAGGTAAGGTTTCTTTCCTCCAACATATGTTGCAATGTTTCTTATTATTTCGTAAATATCCATATATTTCGCCTGTTTCTGGCATTTTTTTCAAAGTTTTAGGTCCTTCCCTTCTCCAAAAAAGATAATACTACGAGCAGGACTTTGTAGCCCTTAGATTATATTGTCTATCTGTATGGTTATTTGAGGTGTTACGTACTGGCTCGTTTTCAATGGTAACAACATAATTTAGTCCTGGATACGGGTGCTTAAAAAAATTCGAAACGAAAGAAGGTCAAAAGCACGAGAAGTTGAAACCGCGAAACAATAATTTTTTAATTATTTAAGTATTTTGGTTCCAATAATTCTTTTCCTTTCAACAGAAAATACATCCTTGCATTTTTGGTCTATAAGTTAGCTTAAGTATCTTTATGACAGTCGACTGCGGCGCTGTCTAGACTTGGCCTTTATTAAATAAATTGGAAAGAAAACTGTTACATGGGAACTTTAGAAACCCATGCAAAATGGAAAGTAGCAGTGGTGCAGTTGTGTGTGTATCAAATATATAAGCCTGCGAGAAGGGATGTATGGCACAATTTCCGTAGTCTAAGCATAGAAGAAGCATAGTGCACGAAGCGTATTTTTTTTTAACTTCTAATTCAATTTATTATCAAAGGTTTCTTATTTCTGAATCAATATACTTTCGTATCTAAATCCCGCTATATAATCTCGGACATGTGTCGACTTTTTTGTTTCTGTTTTTCAACCCGAACTTATTATAAAACTGGAACTATAAGCAGCGTGGCCTGCTCTCATTTTTTTATGCAGATCAGCAGCCAGGACTTTTATCAAGAGAATGGTCAAGAAGATAAAACGTATCTTTTTTACCTTCCTTCTTGAACAATCAGAATACCAAACCACAAAAAGTGATAAGTTCCCTATCAGTTTAAGAAATATAAGTTCACATTAGGAATTAATGGAATTTATTTATCAGTCTGATGAAGAAAACAAATCACTTGTATTACGGACTTAATATGTCTTTCATTTTATCATTGATAATATCCAAGTTGTTGTAGCTAAAGCACTCAACAAATGTGGCTTACTTACACAGTTTGTTAGTCGAACTTAAAGTAATTTTTAGTGCATGAAATCAGCATAATGTGTTTCGACATAATGTACGCCTAACAAGTCTAACGATATCCAAGCCTTAAAGTTTGCATATTCCTAAGCAAAGGCGGATCTAGAGCAAAATCTTGGGGGGGGGGGCTATGTGACAAGAGTGACAATAATTGACCAAATTGACAAGTTTATTTAAACAAAAAGTAAAAAAGGAAAGAAAATGGAACGAGGGCACTGGAAAAGTTTTGGAGGGCATGGGGCAGCTGCCCTCTGGATCCACCCTGTTCCTAATCGAATTATTTCGACGAATTGTTCCCCATTTTTCCCATTTATTGAAATCGACTTTTATAATTGATAAATTCCAAAATTTAATTGAAATAAACTTCAAACAGTTGACTGTCTGAATCAGAAATTCAGACACTCAACTAGTTTGGCCAATTCTGTTATACTGATTTAGTCAAAATCATGATCATAGAGAATCATAGAGCTTATCAAGACTATTCCACTGCACAAAGATTGATTAATTGCATTTCTAGAAGGATAGAAATTAGCTCCCAATTTAATAATTCACAAAAGACTTTCCCAAATTTGCTAATGAAGTAGTCTATTTTCATCATATTTTATTGTCACCAAACTCCACTTCTCGAGTGTGTTTTATATAATAGACAAGTACTGTTTTCAGTCCTGTGGCTAGATTATAAAGTTTTTACAATTGGTACAATTTTCTACTAACGATTTTTTCATTTTTTTTTTATCAAGTAGAAATTGGACCAATAAAAAAGAAGAGAGAATAAAAGAAAAACTGTTCAAACGTTCCTCGGAAGCTAGAAAAATAAAGTACGCCTATAGAGCAGGAGAAGAGCAATTACGGCTTAAGTAAACAGACTATGAAATATCCCCCCTCTCACCCCAAAAAAACACTTAGAGTTTTTAAACAGATTTCGACGCATTGCGCTGTTCTTCAAAGTACCCTACATACAAAATATTTCAGTAAATAAATGCAAAAATATTTCAGTAAAACCACAATAGACCACATTATTGTTCACTTGGCTTCATCAAGTTGAAGCATATTTTCAGATTGCATTAAAGCACCAGAAATGTCGGCCAAGCGCCGGCCAAAGATTTTTTGGTACTGTTCTATTAACCGGCCTCTTTTATATAGTGCTAGTTTGGTTAATGCTAATGAAATAAAATAAAATAGGATTAATATATAACAGCTTAGAAACAAATTTGGGCTATATATTTGCACATTAGGGGGGGGGGCCAAATCATACCATATATTAAATACGTAACCTAACCTAACTTAACCTTGGTACCTCCCCCCCCCCCTAAACCCCCCAAAAACAACAATTTAAATACAGTTCTTGCCTTTGTTTATATCCCAGAAGGCACTGTAAACTTGTTTTCATCAGGCGTCTCAATCTATTTCCTGTCTGATATGCATTGCCGTATTCAAAAGAGCCCGGGTAATAGAACAGTACCATTTTTTTTGTCTTATATTTTCTTTCTTATTCAATTCTATTTTCTTTTTTTAGCATGTTTAGTCTTGGACCAGTACATTAACATCTTAGAAAGCAACATTGCTGTACTAACTGCAAAAAGTATATAGGCCGCAAATTAAACGATCGTTTATTTTAACGTCTATGGCGAGATGTTGGCCTAGGGAACTAAATGGAAGCGGACACATTCGGCATTTTTTTTTTTTCCGCTGATGAGACTGCTGATGAGAGAGTGTGTTTGTAGAGGGTAGGCCTACATTAGAAGCCATAAATGAATTTCTTTTCCTGGGAATGGAGAGGGCAATTGTAAAAAATAAAATAAAAAACAAAATGCTGGATAATTTAATTAGAAAGTTCCCAGAAATTCCATAAATGAAAGCCATAAATGAATTTCTTTTCCTGGGAATGGAGAGGGCAATTGTAAAAAATAAAAAACAAAATGCTGGATAATTTAATTAGAAATTTCCCAGAAATTCAAGGAAGTCTTAGTGTCTGGGGGTTCGGCCCAAATAAGCCCCTGCCTTTAATACTAAACAAATCATATCATATTTATCATAAATAAAAAAATAAGCATTAAACCAATTTGTGTGCCTTAAACTAAATGCCATTTTAGCAAAAATTTGGAATAATTTACATTAAGATAATTTCTACCTATTGTTTTTCAGACTAGCTTCAAGTCTGAATGCCCCCCCCCCCCTCAATGCATTAGGTGCAAAAATTTGCACTAATATAAAGAGGCACACAATGTATTTCTTAATATGTGGAGGGGGATAAATTTGTCGTTTTTTCAACTATTTTCAATGGAACTACGAAAAGCCCTATGATCTATTTATGATCTAACTGATATATCTATTAGATTAATATGATCTATTATGATCGACTGATTTTGCGACGGTAGAATGTTTACCGCCCGGTGTGTCCGCGCTAGAGTTGTAACGGTAGCAAAACGCTAGGTAAAAAAAACGCCAAGTGTGTCTCGGGCCTCTGTGTAGCTGATCTCATTGTTTTCATACTTGCGTTCTTTTTTAAATAAATGCAATGAGCTAGAGCTTGTCAGAATAAAATTTCTATTATTAGCCCACCTTGAGATAAACTTTACTATACAAAACTTCCCAATGCCGAAAAAAAAAATTGCCTGCTTCCAAAACGAAATTAACTGAAACTGGGGCAAAACTTACTTATTTCAATGTTTTACAGATTAGACAAAAAAATGAAAGAAAATCACTTTACTACAAGTTTATGGTATCAATACATCTAGGCACGTACATAGAAATTTTTTTAAGAGAGGGGCGGGGGGGGGGGGAGCAGAAAAAAAATCACTTTATAGTTTTGATAAGAGGCGGCAAGAAATACACGTCACTTTAGGATTTCGAGGCTCCAGGCCCCCAGCACCCTTGCAGGCATGCATTTATCCACCTCAATTGGTTTTGAACCGCAGAAATATATATTTACACAATTATTCATTTCCTAGTCTGTAGCCTACTGGTAATATTTATTGCACATAGTTTTAGCAATTCGGAGTTTAAAAAATGGCAACAGTTAAGCCATTCCAGTTGAGCCCCATGGCAAACATAGATTACGAAAGTCGCAGAGGAGGAAGGATTTAGAGAGGGATTATGGCCTAACTTTAAGAGTTAGAGGGTATTGTTTAAGTGTAGACCAGCTAGTGTGACAGTGGTTAATAGATCTTCTCTGGAGGGGGAGGGGCCTGAAACCCGAGAAATGTTCATCTTTAGGCTCCTATTTTTGTCAAAACTTTTCACGATAGGTCCTTGAGATAAATATGTGTAAGGAATTTACCCTCTGGCTTCTGGAGGAATATTTTTGGACTGAGCGTACAATGTGAGGGCTGAGAAGGGACAACATTCTCCTTTTTTCCTTTCAAAGATGGTTTGTGATGGAAAACGCTGATTTTTTAAGCAAATAAAAAAACTGGACTGGGACATGAAGAATGAATAGCGCGGGGGAGGGGGGGAGAAATACCAAGGATTTGAAGGGGGACAAACCCCTAACATATAGAATAATTTCGTATCAATTAATCATGGTGGAGATACACACTCACAACCGTATTCATCCGTGGAGCGTGCAGATATTAGTTGGCACAATTTAACGCCCCAATACAATCTGATAAGTGGCAAAGGGTTGCAAAGGAACACTTTTTTTTAGCTTTGAGGGGAAGAACGGCCAATTAAAAATTAACTTGTGGCTCCTTATGCAACGGACAGTGGCAAATATCACGTATCGAAAAGCCATGCAATGACTACTTAAAGAGGTTGCTTAGTCCCTGTGGACCTCAGCTGCTTAAAGTAACTGCATCTTTTCAATTATTCAAATTTGTCTCCAAAATTTCCTCGTTTGTTATTTCCCTATTCTTTATAATTTTCATACAATGTGCCTAATATTAACTGTTTCGACAACCTACGCCCGCCTCAATCAAATCCCCCCCCCCCCCCAAAAAAATAAAATAAAATATGTATGTGCCTATTAGAGAGGTAGGATTTATATTCATTTTGAGTTTCTAGGCCTATATAAGTAATAAAATTAACTTACTCCTACCTGACGAAGGCCTATCTGAATATCGAGTACAAAAGACCCAGGCTGGCCATTTAGAGGCTTCGGGGGGGAGAGGTGGATTAATTTTATCATTATCAGGGACAGAATCTTTGCTACTCGATGACAAACGGCTCTCCGTCCGTGCTTCTTCCTTGACCTCTTCTTTCTTTTTCATTTGCTCAATGTACTGAGTTTTTTTCTTTGGTTCTTCTCTGTGCGGACTAGCATGGCGACGCTTAACTTCATTCGTTTCCTTGCCAAAATCAGGCCTTAATATACTGTCTATAGAAAACGCTAGAGGTTTCTTTTGAGATTGTGTGCTAACTACCTCTTTCACTTGTCCCTCTGAAGATTTAACTGTATTAAAAGGAAGTGTCGGAACTAGCTGCCGAAAGGCTAAATGTCCTGACTGTATGGCCGCCAAAGTGGGAAACCCAGTTGGGTACATATAGCCCACTGGAGGATATCCATACGGAAACATAGCTGCTGGTAGTATACCAGATAACAATGACTGATATGAAATCCCGGTCGGGGATGATAATGGCGATGATGATGACATTGTTGCAGACGCAGGACTATCGGGGGAAGGTCCTGGTGTACTAGCACTTAGTGGACTTGTTCCATCGTATCTTTCAGTCAAGTTCGAACAGGCAAGGTTAAGCAATGATAATGGTCCGGGTTCAAAAATAGCACTGCCCATCACACAACCAAGTTTCAGACAACTATTATATTAAAATGTAAACTAACTGTCACTCCTTTCAAACTGACGACTGAAGTGTAGTGTTTGACTCAATCAGCAAAGCGCTTCGCCTTCAGGCTTACAGAGGCGGAGCCTCTTTAAAATAAGCCAATTGGACTGGAAACATGAATATAAATATGGTTGCCTTGCGTAGGACCGCCTTTAATTTATCAATTTTTACCAATAGCGGATCAAAAATAAATGATATGTCTTGTTAAAAATTATTATATTAAATCAAGTGATGAAGATAGGGACTGAGTATCCTGTCAAACTAATTAACTTTCGAGATAGAGAAATATAAGAGCTGTATCTGACGCTTCAAGGTGAGCCAAACGAATCGTAAATATATTATTCACCACACAAAAACACTTAATTACATAAATGCATATATAATACTAAGCTTTTAAATAACGAAAAGGGGTGCTAAAAAATCCCATGGAATGTCGTCCCTCCAGAAATTGGGTGTGCGTGTGGGGGGGGGGATCAATTCTTCAGAAGAGTTTAGATAACAGAAAATTTAATTAGAAATTGAATTAAATTAGAATTACAATTTAAAGAATTGACGCGTGCTTACTTTAGACTCATCGAGGACATTGGGGTTAATTGGGAGGTAATGATACATATACTCCCTCTGTATTTTCTGTCTTCTCCCTAGATTTTGAAAAACACTCGGTATTTCCATTGGAAATGTCTTGTTTTGGTATATTCATCGAAAAAACTGTAATTAACAACAAAATTGCTCAATTGTAAAAAACAACAAAATTGTAAAAAGCAACAATTGAGAAACACATTCTACCCCACTTCTAGTTTTCGTGAATTGACACCACTGTTGAAGGCAGAGCCAGTTCTCCCCTTTGTTCTTAACTATTAGAACTATTAGATTCATTGGCGCCCATAAGCTGAATTTTAGGGTGGGTGCAGCTGGTCTAATTGGCACTTCCAGTACTGTATAATAGAAATCTGAAAACAAAATATAAAACATAAGGCAGCATCATTCAGCCAGAGGGGGCTGGAGCGCCCCGCTGGCCCCCCCCCCCCATATGAGCGTCGATGATTAGATTCAGAATGAAAATACAATTGTTAGATATTCTAATCACTACGACACATTATCTGTTATCCGGATGTGCGTCTAAGTGGAAAGTGCGGGAAATTGAACAGGACGTCAAACCCCTCCCGAGAAAAGGTTTCACTGATTCTTCCTAAAAAACTTTGGAATGTAGGCTACTTCAAAATTTTGCAAAATGCCTCAAAAATAAAGTCCTTTTGGCACCCAGGATTAAGCTCTCCATGGAAAAAATTGAAATTCGACGCCCATAATATGAATATTCAATGAAGGACACTAATTAGCATAATTAAGCTAAAAAGAAAGGTAAACTAGAAGATTTTTTCGGGCTGTTTGGCTTTTAGGGCTGTCGGGCTATTTGTTATGTTTTGTTTGAAAGAAGAAGCTTCACTTTCTAAATTATGGTGCCTTTTCATGAAAATGAAAAATTAAAGTTTGTGACATCCTTTGGGAGAAACGAACATAGAAGCGTTTTTGGAACCATTGGAGATACTGAAAATGAATTGGATGCAGTGGCGGATCCAGGGCGCGAGGGAGGTGCGCTCCCCCTAACGTAGTCTAAAGTAATGTAGTCTACTTAATTAACGCGAGTTTGCGTTAATTAAACTTGCTCCTAAAGCAAGTTTATCGAATCAACCTATTCCCCCCCCTGGAAAAATCCTGGATCCACCCTTGATTGGATGTCTCAATCTAAAGGGTTTTTTTCGGAAGGATTGGGATACATGGACACCCATAAGAGGGGGGCAGCCCCCCTGGCTAGATAACGCTGCCTTATATTTTTATTTTTTTTGTTTTGAGATTTCTATTATACAGCATTGGAAGTGCCGATTGGACCAAGTAACCGCCCTCCCCTGAAATTCAGCTTATGGGCGCCCATATTGGGATATAGATATCTATTCAGAAAATGTTGCACAATTTCCGCTGAATTGTAGATATGCTGACTTCTTGGTGGCAAAACAAGAACCGAGTCATTGTTTGTTCCATATTATTTAAGTCAATCATCGACTATTGCAGATGACCATCGGTATCAGGAATTTTTTCCTGGCCGAACATTGAACCTTTTGTAGGAGAAAATCTACAGAGAGGTCTAACCAACGCTACATCAGGTTATTAAGGTGGTATATCTATCTTTACTTAATTTTAGTTAGAACAAAGATTACTCCTTAGTTCAAAAGTACAGGAAGATAAGCAAACGTTGCAAATATCAAAAATAAAGAGGGTCTCCAAAAAGGCCAGCCTCTTTCTAGAGTTTTCGCGTTAGTGGAAGGGCGTGAGATAAGAGCAAAACCACCTATCGTGTTCTTTAGGTTTATTTTTCATCTTTAATGTGAGTAAAGAATTTAAACTTGTGTACCTATTTCCGTTTGTTCATATTACTTATTTCATATATTCCATTTAAATAAAATCTTCTTAATTGAGTCACTTAGAAACAAATTGCTCGTAAGATTCAACAGATACAATTTAAGGAGGGGGGGGGGATTTGGTTGACGGTTGACTGTGGAACCTAACCTAAGGTTTAGCGTTCTTGCAACCTGAAAAATTGCTATAAAAAAATAAACAAACAAACTGTTTTCAATGTAGGCCTACTTAGAAGTCACAAAATAAAAAAATAGAATAGATCAAGAATGTTGCAAAATTTCATATATTTTATTCTTGTGACTTTTACATTATGAATAAATGCAAGTTTCAGTTAAGAGCCAGAACTACGATATTGGGCGAAAACTCTCTCTCTGAAACCATGTCTCTCTTTAAAATGTTGGTAGTTTTGAGGTAAAATTATGATTTAACTGCGAACGTGAAAATATAGACGTAGTTCCTTGTAGCTGTCGTAGGGAGGGCAAATCTTTAAAAAACGTACAAAATGGACAAATCTTTCGCAAAATATAAATGTTAAAACTTTGATTTTGGGAAGGGGGATTGTGCTTCTGTACTTCTTAGAAGTAAGTAACGATCGAAATTTTGAGCAAATCAGGATGGAGGATGAGTGGAGGATGTGCTGCAATTCGTTGTAATTCGCTGCAATTCATTGTACGTGCAATTCGTGGCAGTGTGCTGCAATATCTCAAATGCCGACGGGTAGCGGTTATCTTCTAAACCATGTGTGCTGAACGTTACTCTAAAACCGGCAAAATTGCTAAATTAAAGATGGAATAATCATTCCAAAATGGGATAAATTCTTCCTATAGAAGAGTATTTTTGAAAATGATTGAAATATTTTGACAAAACAAAATATACTCTTGAAATACAATATACTCCAAATATCAATTTTTTACTTAGATTTTTCTAATAAACTAAAATATTTTGATTCAGTAGCACAATTTTTTAAACAATTATAGTATTTTCCAATTTTGAATAAATTTCCAAAAACAAATATCACAAAGAAAAATAAATAGTGATATTGAAACCTAAAATGAGCAGTAAAAATGTCAACCAATAATTCAAGCTTAGACTGAACCGAAATCACTGTGAATACAACTGATACATAAACTGATCATTAAGTTATATTAAATGAAATAAAAACAAGTTATTTTAACTGAAAGTGAGGAGCGACATTAAAACTTAAAACGAACAGAAATTATTCCATGTATGATAGGGGCTGTCACCTCCTCAACGCATCGCTCTTTACGCTAAAGTTTTTATTGTTTTAAAAAAAAGTTGTGAGACATAATCAAACTTTAGCGTAGAGAGTGAGGCGGTGAGGAGGGGACAGCCCCTTTCATATACGGAATAATTTCTGTTCCTTTTAAGTTCTAACGTCGTTCCTTACTTTCAGTTAAAAAAAACTTTTTTTTATTTAATTTCTGAAGGTTTTTGAATTAATGGAGCTTTGATTTTGGCTCACCGTGCATGAATAATTAAAACGAAACTTGTATATTAATTTTACTTTTTTTTGGCTAAATGCTTTCTCGAAATTTTACTCTGACGTAACTTACGAATTAACTTACGTAACGAGATTCTATATTCGTATATTTTATTACGTATATTAGGGAGTTCGCCACCTAGTCAGCACCTCTCTCTTTACGCTAAAGTTCAGATTTTGTTCCAATTCTTTAAAAATGACCCCTTAAAAACAAAGGCCGTTAATTAGAATAAATAGCTCTGATGAAAGTACAAAAAACAAACTTTAGCGTAAAGAGTGAGGTAATGACTAGGGTGCAAACACAATCATATATGTAATAATTTCTGTTCGTTTTAAGTTTTAATGTTGCTCCTTACTTTCAGTTGAAAAAATTGTATTTTTATTTAATTTCTGATTGTTTTTAAATAATACTGGGAAAGCCAGTGCCTACTTCATAGCCATGTCCCTTCCCCCATGAAAAGATCCCCTCGCGTAACCCCCGACCTCCCCACCAACTATCAGAAAAAATACCCCATGAAAACTTCTGTATACTTCCCAATAACCAATACTATATGTAAATATTGGGCAAAGTTCATAACTTGCAGATCTTCCCCCAGAAACTTTGGGGGATTAAGTCATCCTCAAAGACATAGTTATCGTATTTTTCGACCATACTGAACAAAATGGATATTTCAAAATTTTGATCGGTTGACTTTGGGAAAGAATGAGCGCGGGAGGGGGCCTAGTTGCCCTCCATTTTTTTGGTCAGTTAAAAAGAACACTAGAACTTTTAATATCCATTTGAATGAGCCCTACTGCGATTTTCTAGGACCACTGGGTCGATACGATCACCGCTGTAAAAAAAAAAAACAAACACACATCCGTGATCTTTCTTCTAACCAAAAATACAAAATTCCACTTTTTTGCAGGTAGGAGCTTGAAACTTCTATAGTAGGGTTCTCTGATACTCTGAACTGATGGTGTGATTTTCATTAAAGTTCTATGACTTTTAGGGGGTGATTCCCCCTTTTTTCGAAAATAAGGCAAATCTTCCCAGGCGCGTAACTTTTGAAATTACCCCAAAAATTTGATTCTTTTAATGTGTCTATTGGTATCAAAGTTCGGTTTTTTGAATTTCAGTTACTATTGAGCCGTATCACTCCTTACTTACAGTTTGTTACCACGAACTGTTTTATATGAACCTTCAGGTGAAACTCAAAATGGACAGAATTTACTCTGGATGAACAAATGAAACCTTAAAATGAAAAAAAAACTGGAATAAAGTGCTGCGCTTTGGAGGCACCTAAACCCCCCAAGGCAAAAATATCTACAGCCCTTTACTGAAAACAAAATTAATTTTTAATAGTTGTTCTTTTTCAGTATAAAACGACAAAATACTGCTCCTATTTCCAGGAGCTTTAATTTATATATCAGCTCAGTTGAAACGATCAATTTATTTATAATATGTACTGCATTTCTAGCAATATTTACTTGCGTTCGAATGTGTAAAGAATCAATGGGCGAATGATTTATTGATTTGTCAAGTCAAAAGATACCTTTAGCCAACTAAACGGATTATTCGGAGAGATTGTTCGATTATTTAGCCAACTTAACAGACATAGAATGCTATATTTAGAGGTTATTTCGAGGAAGTAGAATAAAAACGAAAAAAATATCATTTAAAGATGATAAATCGTTTTGAAATTCGTAAATGCATTTAATCTAAGAAATTCTTTCCTGCGAACTGGATTGATCTTTCCATATTGTAACAAAACAAATTGTTATCAAAATACGTATAGGTTTCAGTAATAGAAAAATTAAATTCCATAGAGGCTAGAGTATCCTTTCTACAGACAAAGTCTAGCCTTTAGGGAATCTGAAAGGTAAGTAACCAACTCTTACTCGTGGTAAGTTTGCATCGCTTGTTTTTGGTCTCCTTTACTCATTCATATAGTAATTTTTTCCATTTTAGCTTGACTTCATGTCTGCTCGTTTTGGGTTTCACTTATACATTAGTAATAAGTTCTATTTGTTATATGTTTGATTTAAGATATGGTTTTATATCTTCTCAATTTAAATTTTAACATTACCCTTTACTTTTCTTTGATATTTTTATGGGGAGATTTTGTCACTTAATTATGTGTAGAAAACGTCAATAAAAGATCTTTATTGAATGAAATATTTCCAAATGAACTGGAATAGTTGTCATGGATTTGGCTCCCCGACTTGGGAATTTTGACAGATAATTATGTCGGTTATTCATCCTAACGAATTCTAAATCGTATCGAAGTACATTACTGAATTCTATTTTTTCAGAACTAAAAATACACCATTTTGTATAAGCTACTTAATAATAATTTTTTCGCATTTCAGTACTTTTAAACGTTGAGATAGTAATAATAAATAATTAGTTCTTCCACGCCCATTTGTGACTAATACAACATCTATAGATGATGAGTTTATTTCACCAACCCTTTCTCGTTGGAAATATTAAGAGGCCGATTTAAAATATATTTTCTTACTATAATTAATAATTTGTACTTCTAAGTAATCTTAAAATTGATTTCTAATAGCCCTACCAATTATTCTAGTAAATAAATGAAAACATATACTAGACGTTTTAGTTTTACATAAAGCAAAATCGGTACTTGGGCACTATATGAGCCTTTACAAGGAAACCAGTCACAAAAAACCCATTTTTGACGGGTTAATTCAAGAGACCGCTATAGAGTAATGCAATTAATAGCGTGGTTTTCATTGCGTTACGATATTTAAACTGTTGTTTTTTGGGGCTTAGGGGGGAAGGTACCTTGGTTAGGTTACGTATTTAATATGCTTTACCGCCCCCCCCCCAACCCCTAATGTGCAAATATATAGTAAAAATGTGTTTCTAAACTATTATATATTCAATCTATTTTATTTTATTTCATCAGCGTTAACCAAACTTGACTTTTTAGAAAGGTCCATATAATGCACAAGTGCCGAAAAATCTCAAGTGATTTAAAAAGGCTGTCCCTTTTTTAGGTTTATTTTCTTTCTTTTCGTTTCTCTCCCACAGGCTGATGTATCAAGCAAGTGACCGTAGTACAATGGAAGTTGATCATTTTACTGAAAACTTCGAGTTCTAGTTACCAACTGATGTACAAAAAAGACTATATCACAGTTACCCGTAATTTTCAAACAATCTAAGGGGTATTTAAAAAACTACCACTTTTCAAAGTATATACGCCCAACAACATATCAAGGACGTCAACATCTAAAGGACTTCAAAATATCTGAAGAACAATATTTTCGCTTATCTGGTATCAAAACTCGAGGACGAAGTTTAATCTCCTAATATCTCTTAATTTTCTTGAGTATCTTTGATTTACGGGTTGAGAGACATTTGTATGTATACCCGTAGATGAATGAGGGCAAAAAGGAGAGACCTCTTCTTCTTCAATGGTGTTTTGAGTGCTTAAGCAATCTTATAGAAATTTTGCCGAGAAGTTCAGCATTCACTGATGACTCGTTCAGAGACGTTTTACCTTACTATTTACAACAACAGATACTGCATTTTCATTAGGATAGATTTGTGCAACTGCTTGTTTCTATGGACTTTTTTCAGGGCCTCGAACTAAAAATTCAAAAACTTTCTGTTCTAAGATAAGATCCTAGTTCTACAAATCTACTTCCCCTTTTCAGTGATTTTTTCGTCACAAATAGCGTTCTCCAAAAGATTCAACTACACACCTACAGCATAAAAACAAACAAACCTGTTTTCATATGAAAGTAAGCACTGGGATTACAAGTTGAAACAAACAGGATCTTACTTTAACTATTCCTCTTCAACCCATCCTTTCTTCTTAAATATGATTAGCACTTTATTGAAATTGGTACTTATTTTAGAATGTGGTGACAGTCTTTTCAAGACATGTCCAACATGTATTCAGCAAATTTCTCCCCAAAATAATGTCCAAAAAGCGCAAAGTGGAGATAGTCAGCTCCCTCATATTTTGGATAATATCTGTTAGTTTAATATTGCTATTTTCATTCATATGAAATCAATTACTTTAATAATATAAGTCTGGAACGAATCTTAATACTGAAAGATCAATCGATGCAAAATGTTTGGATTGCCAAATAAAAAAGACACACCCAAGTTTGCAAGTTTCCCAAAAGACATTTACAATACCAGACAAATTTAACCATTAGAGTATCATAATTACTCTTCACTAGTATTGTACGACATATTCCCTCGTACTAAAAAGACTCCGCCGGCAGTAAAACCTTCATCAACACATCAATATTTACTGACAAAAGCCCATTTGAGCTGGGGCAATAACCCTAAGGCATTAAACAAATCCATCATCAGTCCATTATTAACTGTAAGACCAATCATAAAACGCGGTATCTTGTAGGCCTGAAAATGAAATTTTGCGATTCCATGATAATCCCGCAAATCTATTTAGAGGTGACACTTACCAGAGGAGATTGGCCTTAAGAGATTTCTCTGAATCCTATCAACTTTGTACATTCTACCGACAGCTTTCATTATTGGATAGTCTAAGAGCAATAAAATACTTAGCCCTTTGTGGTGGGAAAGTTTTCAAAGGAAAGGTCAATTTATGTAAATGATTATTAGTTTAAGGAATGACACTAATTAGCTTAACTCTGTATTCAAGAACCCTTGGGCAAATAGTGCTTGTAGCACTTTACATTAAGCATGGAAATTGATTAGACTCTAGTATACATTACTTAGTGTAATTTATTGACTTTAACCTAAGGATCAAGCATGTTACATTTAGATATATACAGTATGTGTTGCGTGGAGGATGCATAAACCCCTCTTCAAGTATCATTTAACGGAACATTTGAAATAAAGGAATAATTCGTCTATAACCATATGATACGAAAATAAAAAAAGTCACTTTTTGAAAAAGTCTACGCAGTATTTAAAAAGAAAAATTCTGCAGAGAAAACTCCACAGTCTGAAAATTAATTATGTAATGGTTTCCAAGCTGCCGTAGATTTAGTAAATCCGCCAGACCAAATATTTATAAATTAATGAAAAGTCATTACGTACCTAAAATGTGTGTGGCAAGTTCCTGTTTCCTTTCCTTGAAGGACAAATATTTTTGTTTTCTCCTTTTGTGCTCAAGTAAAACTTTTCTGTATCTAACACCACTCCTGTGGTGTTAGATACAGTAACACCACAACATACAGTTACTGTATCTAACACCCCCTCCTACTGTATCAGTCAAGCAATGACTAGGGACGCCAGGTTGCAATATGTGCCAGAAACTTGGATGTATCACATTATTGTTCCTCTTTTGTATTTCTCAGTGGATTGGGATTCTCAGAGTTTTCCTATGATATAAGTTTGACCATCTTACTAACAAATTTTTTATTTTATGGTAGAAAATGATGAAAATTGGCACTTCTATGAAGTCAAACATATTTTCTTAATAAAGGTCAGCGCATATAGCCATTTTGCTCAAAATAGTACAAATGTCAAATAAATGTAACACCAAGAATGACACGACCCACAAAGCCTATGGGGCAAGAGCCCTAAAATATACAAACTCTAAGTATTGACTTAGGGATGCGGTACTAGACATTACAGTCTAAACCGGTGGTGTTGGTCTCCGTTTTATAGCCCTTTAGCAAGGAACGGCAATATGGGGTTGGGATTAGCGTTGACTGTGTGACCCCCGGCCGCTTTGTACAGAAAGGATGGTCGCAGAAACTTAAAAGGGAGCTTGTTCGGTCGAAAAATGAAAGTATGAGTGTTCTTTTTAAGCGCAAAAATGGATTTAAGGGTGACCAGCCCCTCCCCCTTTCGTGCTTTATTTATTACTCCGGCAACTTCTTATCATATGGGATCAAATTTCTGAAATCGCTATTTCACTCAGAATGGTCGAAAGGTGCCAAAAAAATGCCTCTAGAGTGGAAATGATCCTTGCAGTATCAAGCACAAGGACCTCAACTTGTGCATTTGGGCCATTCATCATAGATACATTTTAGTACAAAAAGTGGGTATATCAAACATTGTAAAAATCTTAATCTTACGAAGACTTTGAATAAGTATGGTTGCAGACAGAAATTGCTAGAAACTCCCAACCGTCCAATGCCTGGCGGGCCTAAACTCCCCATTATCCCCATATGTCCCACTTAGAATCCCATCAATAATCCTATATAGCCATTTTGCTCAAAATAGTACAAATGTCAAATAAATGTAACACCAAGAATGACACGACCCACAAAGCCTATGGGGCAAGAGCCCTAAAATATACAAACTCATATTTTCAAAGATACGTTTTTACAAAAGACAAACATGTTGCTTCCTGTTTTAACCAGAATCCTCCAAAGATTTTGGATCTGAGAGTGTCTGTAATTTCTTTTGTATGTGTTGATTTTATTATTATTACTTTTTTTTTAACAGAGCATAGACCAGCCAAAAAAGTGTCCTCTATATTTTTATATAATATGGTAATAGTTTAATCGTTCCTTTATTTTAGATATTCTGCCAGAATGAAACTTGAAGACCTTGGTAGTCACCCAAACCTAGTTAAGTCCCCAAAATTTTATTTCCTGTCATCTGAGGGCTTGGTTTAGCTACGGGACTTGGTCGAAGGTGAAAAGAACATAAACGTATGAAGAAATTGCAGTTGTCCTATAGACTTGAAAGTTATAGGGCAGAAGACTAGCAGCCCAGACCTAAAGGAGTTACAAGGTTTGGGCCGTTGTCGATTCACCTTGACCACAAGGAGTTCCTGATATCAGAATATTTTTAATTAAATTGTAAGTTAAGTTAATCAACAATTAACCTTAGTTCCAATTAGTTTAGCTTAATTAACATTTAAAATTGATTTCTAGTTAAATTTAAATCCATCGTAGATTTCTAGATCCTTGACTCTTTGACACTTGCCGGGCATGTGTCATGACCTAAAAGCATAAGTACTTTTGTCCGAAAGGGCTAAAGTTCACGTTATATATTTTCAGTGTCAGATTTGGTCGAAACTTGCAATGAATACACTCTGAACTATTTTCGGCCATCATTTGGATAATTGTCAATTAGTCCAGACTAAAATGAGTTAAAAGATTTGGAATATTTTTAACTGGCATAAATGAGGTGTTAGCAGACGTCAAATATTTTCATTCAACCCAGGTCAAAGGGAGTAATTTTACATAAGTAATTTTTACAATTTCGTCAAAAATGCTCAAGATTCGTTTTTGATGTCAGATCGGCTCAAAACCTAGATGGCAGGTGCACATTGCCAAGGGAACCTTGAAAGACAGTAAATGTTTTAGATAAAAAGGAATAAAGTCTTTGAAGCGTTCACTCTGCGCGATTGAAGAGTCAAAGGGGCCCAAAAGAGGACAGTGGATGGATTTCAGTGGCACACGTCACTTTGAAGCCCCGCCTACTTTCCGTAAGGGAAGAACATAGATACATTTGAAATTTGATAGACCTATAGTAAAAGTAAAACTTACATCACCTCCTTCCGTCCCCCCAGGGGTCCTTGAATCATCCTTCACAATATTACTAAAAAAAAAACCTCCATAGAAAATCATAACAGTACTATATTTGACCGACTTGATTTCTTTTTAAATTCAAAATGGAGTCTGATTCAATGATTGAAAATGGAGGTCAATCAAAATGGAGTCTGATTCTTTAAGTTGCTTGGGTGGAAACTTACATAACCATATACATCTTGAAATATTGGGAAAACGCGGGGACTCGATTTTAATGTGAAATATGTTCACTGCAGGTGTGAAGTCTTAGCAATTAGCGGGCACTTCTTCCTCAACCCTCGCTCTTTATGCTAAAATATTAAAGTTCTTTCCGAACACGTCTAATTAAAATTCAACGGCACTTGTATTTGAGCAGACCATCTGAAACAATTGTGAAAATAAGTCAAACTTTAGCGTAGAGAGTGGGTGTTGCGGAGGGGCCCCCCTTATATACATAATAAGTTCTGTTCGTTTTAAGTTTTAAGGCTGTTCGTTACTTCAGCAGAAAAAGCTTGTTTTTTATTTAATTTCTGACTATTTTTAAATCATGTCAGGAAATCCCCCCTCCGTGTAAAATTTATCCTTGAAAATTAATCGCGAAAACTTTCCTCACCACGGAAAATTCGCAACATGGAAGTCCCCCACACGGAAAATACCCCCAAGAAATTTCCGTAAATTTCCCAATAACAAATGCTATGAACAGAATAAAATAGAATTTATTTGCGCTTAAAGCCATAGGCTATGACAAAGTATATTTCAAGCAAACAACAATTTCACAGAAAATACAAAAATCCTAACATAATCCAGAAATCTACCTCTATGACCCATCACAAGATGAAAGAATCGTGTCAAATTTTTTACACTCATAAAACATTCATCCGCACACACTCTCACCAACCACTCAAAATAAAAATCCTCCCTGCCTAACACTTCAATTCTCCAATCATTCAGTTCTTCATATCAAACAGTCCGTGGTAACGAACTTAAAGTAAGGAGCGAACCGGCTCAATAGTAACCGAAACTCTAAAAAACGAATTTTTGATACCAATAGATAAATCAAAAGAATCAGATTCTTATGCTTATTTCAAATTTATAAGTTTAATCAAAACTAGTCCTACCCATCAAAAGTTACGCGCCTGAAAAATTTTGCCTGATTTTTGAAAAAAGAGGGAAAAACCTCTTAAAAGTTATAGAACCTTATTAAAATCACACCATCAGAGTCAGCATATCAGAGAACCCTACTGTAGAGATTTCAAGCTCCTATCTACAAAAATGTAGAGTTTTTTTTATTTTTTGCCAGAAGAAATATGCGTGTTTATTTTAAACACGGATGCGTGTTTATTTTTTTTGCAGGGGTGATCGCATCGACCCAGTGGTCCTAGAATATCGCGGGAGGGCTCATTCGAACTGCAATTAGAATTTCTAGGGCTCTTTTTCAGTGGCAAAAAATGGAGGGCAACTAGTCCCCCTTCCACGCTCACTTTTTTCCCAAAGTTTCCTGATCAAGATTTTGAGATAGCCATTTTGTTCAGCATGGTCGAAAATATAATAAATATGTCTTTGAGGATGACTTAATCCCCACAGTCCCCGGGGGGAAGGGCTGCAAGTTATGAACTTTACCGAATTTTTACATATAGGCTAGTATTGGTTATTGGGAAGTATACAGACGTTTTTAGGGGGGATTTTTTCTGGTAGTGGGGGAGGGCCGAGGTTTACTTGGGAGGATCTTTCCATGGAGGAAATTTTCATGGGGAAGGGACATTGCTATGAATGGGGCGCCGGATTTCCCAGCATTTTAAAAAAAACGATCAGAAATCAAATAAAAAAAAAGTTTTTCAACTGAGAGTAGGGAGCAACATCAAAACTTAAAACGAACAGAAATTATTACGTATTTGATTGGGTTCGCCCCCTAGTCAAAACCTTGCTCTTTACGCTAAAGATTTTTTGGTACTTTCATAAGAGCTATTTATTCTAATTAACGGGCTTTGTCATTAAGGGGTCATTTTTAAAGAATTGGAACAAAATTCGAACTTTAGCGTAAAGAGCGAGGTATTGACTATGGGGCGAACCCCCTAACGTACGTATTGAAATATATGAATATAGAAGTTCGTAATGTAAGTTAATTCGTAATATCTATTACTAATAAAAACGTTCATAAATAAAATTAAACAACTATCGAGAAAGACATTTAACCATAAAAAAAGTGAAGTTAATATGGAAATTTCGTTTTAATTATTCATGTACGGTGAGCCAAAATCAAAACCTGCATCAATTTGAAAACGTTTAGAAATTAAATTAAAAAAAACAATTTTTTTTTAACGGAAAGTAAGGAGCGAGGCGTTGAGGAGGGGACAGTCCCTTTCATATACGGAATAATTTCTGTTCGTTTTAAGTTTTAATGCCGCTCCTTGTTTCAGTTAAAAAAACTTTTTTTTTTATTTAATAACACTTTCATTCAAACCTCCACACATATAGGACACAAATACGGACCAACCTTTGACCTTTCCCTGCAAATAAAGTTTGTAGTTTGGCCCTTCTTTCTTCTTTTCCTTCTTCTTTTTTTATTATTATAGGAAACTTGCGCTTTACTGAAAACATAAAAGCCAGGCATAAAAAAATAATATTGACTTAGGAGTCAAAAGTGAGTACGCAGCCTGACAACAACAAACTAATCTATAATGCTTTTCATAGTCTTATACCTGCTGTGATCTCAGTAACTTTCTATATACAAATAGAATTATTTTTAAACTTAACCATAAAAATTAATATCATTTTAATAGCCGCAACGTCATTGAACAGCATAAAAAACAATGGATTGATTTAAGAGATAACATCTTGGTTTCACCAGCCATAATACCAGTAGTGAGTAATGTACAATTTTAAATTATAAAAAACACTCTGTAGTATTACTCGATATGAAGAACAAATAAACCGCAATATGAACTCTGGAGATCCGGTTATTTCTGCCTATACAACAGAGAATTTCAAGTATGATACAAAATTATAAAACTAGTCTATAGTCCTAATACTATCAAGATGGCTTCAGTTTGGGCTTTTCTACATACTAATCATGAAATGTCCTTTTCAGAACAAAAAAAAAAAAAAAAAAATCAATCATTGGACTGAGCTCATTCTGCTGTAGTGATAACAAATTAAACGAAGAAAAATCAAGTAACAATCCTAAAATGCTTTTTTTTTCTAAAGTGTGCTTAATCGGTTTGCTTTTACTGTACCAAAATTTGTCGATTGTTTTGTGTTTTTAGTAAAGCGCTAGTTTTCTATAATCATGCAAACAAAGGGAAATATCATGAGTTGGTTTATTTGCGCTAGTTTTATCGATATATGTTAGATAGACTGTAAAGCAATAATTTTTGTTCGTTTTAAGTTTCAAATTCACTCTTTACTTCCCTCAGATAAAAAGTTTATTTTTCAAAATTAATTATCAGACATGGGCCACTCTGCTAAGTGCAAATTCACACAAACACTCGGATGTACGTATATTTTAGAAGTTCTGCTATTAGGGATTTACCAAATCCCTAATAGCATTTTTTAGAGATATTTTAGGGATTATTAGGGATATTGCCAAAGTTTTCTTTAATTAACTGTTAGATACCATCAACCCAGACGCACTTAACGTAAGCAAATTCTACTGGCGTTGTTGGCCATGAAAGGATTTTCTTTTACTCGCAATGTTAAGAATCTATTTTTTTCTTTTATTTAAGAACATCGTACTGCATGAAACTACTTTTAGGCTCCAAATTCCAACGTCAAGCTTGATCGGAGGCTTAGTGCTGCTTCGGAATTAACTAAAAAACAAGTTTTTTTTAACTGAAAGTAAGGAGCGACATTAAAACTTAAAACGAACAGAAATTATTCCGTATATGAAATGGGATGTCCCCTCCTCAACGCCTCGCTCTTGCTAGAGTTTTTTATTGTTTAACAAAATAAAGTTGTGAGACAGAGTCAAACTTAAGCGTAAATAGCGAGGCGTTCAGGAGGGGACAACCCATTTCATATACGTAATAATTTCTGTTCGTTTTAAGTTTTAATGTCGCTCCTTACTTTCAGTTAAAAAAAAAACTTTTCTTTTTAGTTAATTTCTGAACTTTTTTGAAATAATGCAGCTTTGATTTTGGCTCACCGTACATGAATAATTAAAACGAAATTCGCACATTAATTTTCCTTTTTTTGGCTAATCTGCTTTCTCAAAATTTTGTTTTGACGTAACTTACGAATTAACTTACGCAACGATTTTCTATATTCGTATGTTCTTATTACGTATATTAGGGAGTTTGCTCCCGAGTTAATACCTCACTGTTTACGCTAAAGTTCCAATTTTGTTCGAATCACAAACCCCTGAACCACAAAGGCCGGTTAATTAGAATAGATAGCTCTTTTGAAAGTACTAAAAAAACTTTAGCGTAAAGAGCGAGGTATTGATTAGGGGGAGAAACCCCTCATATATGTAATAATTTCTGTGCGTTTTAAGTTTTAATGTTGCTCCTTACTTTCAGTTAAAAAAAATGTTTTTTTTATATTTAATTTCAGATCGTTTTTTTAAATAATGCTGGGAAATCTGGCGCCCCTTCATAGAAATTTCCCTTCCCCCAAAGGAATATCCTCAATCTAAAGATCCTCTCCCGTGGCTCCTATTTTGATCTCGACCCCCACCATTGGGAAAATCCGTATGAGAAAACCAGTATCCCAAAAATCAATACTATATGTAAACAAAGGGAAACGTTTATAACTGGCAGGCCATTTCCCGGGAACTGTGAGGGATTAAGTCATCCTCAAAGACATATTAATTAGATTTTCGACTATGCTGAACAAAATGGCTGTCTAAAAATTTTGATATGACTTCGGGAAAAAATGAGCGTGGGAGGGGGCCAAGTTTCCCTCAAATTTTTTGGTCACTTAAAAAGGGCACTAGAACTTTTAATTTCCGTTCGGATTAACCCTCTCACGATATTCTAGGACTACTGGATCGATACGATCACCCCTGGGAAAATAAAAAAACAAACAAATAAACACGCATCAGTGTTTTCTTCTGGCAAAAAATACAAAGTTCAACATTTTTGCAGATAGAAGCTTGAAACCTCTGTAGTAGGGTTCTCTGATACACTGAAACTGATGGTGTGATTTTCATTAAATTTCTATGAATTTTGGGGGTCCCCCCTTTTTTTTGAAAATAAGGCAAATTTTCTCAGGCACATAACTTTTGTTGGGTATGACTAAACTTGATGAAACTTATATATTTGGAATCAACATAAAAATCTGATTCTTTTGATATATCTATTGGTATCAAAATTTCGTTTTTTTTAGTTTCGGTTACTATTGAGCCGGTTCGCTTCTTACTTACAATTCGTTACCACGAACTGTTTGATTGGAATGATGAAAGACTGCATAAAAAGACCGACGTACATTCTATCAGTTTTCAGCTGTTTATCTATGAGCAACGGCAATTATAATTATCAAATTTAGCTTGCACAACACTTAGGCAACACAGCTCAATGCATCCATCTCTTGCATCAAGTTCGATTTCCAAGTGATGCTTCGCTGTCGAGGTTGTCCTTTGAAGATTTTTGGTCAAAAATGCTGAAGAGGTCGTGATGAAGAGGCGCTGTTCTCACCTTATATGCCAGTCGAGTTGAGGATATCTGAATCTAAGTAATTTTTTTTTACAAAAGGACTAAGTATGTGAGTAAAGGACAAATATTCGCATAAGAATGTGAAGGGGGAATACGGCTATGAAAAAAATCGGCTTACATCCACGAGCACACTTCATGCTGATTTGCTTACCAAGTAATGTCACTTTCAAAACACATTATTTGCACCAGATATAAGTTGCAACAATCGTAAAAGGATTGGTGAACAGACCAGGCACAGACGCAGGACTTTTTTTTTTTTTTTTTTTTTTTTTTTTTTTTTAGTCGCGGGGGCAATAATAAGAACAATTCTTTTTGATAATTAAGCACCCAGAAAGTAGGGCTGTATCCAGTTTTTTTTAGAAGGGGGTTATTTCTTCAGGGGGTATTACAGAAAACACGGTACTTACGTGTTGTAACGACCCCACCACAGAAGAGAAGTTAGGTTAGTCCTAATGAAATATAGCAAAATAGGATGAAAATATTACACATTGGTAATAAAATTATGGAAACTACAAAAGAGAATTATAGGAAGCAGGCCACCCAGAACGCATTATATTAAATACCAAACCTAACGAACTCTATATATTAGATATTTAATTGAAATATACCTGTATAGTAGTTTATCTCACTGAGACTAAGCTAATTATGTCCAAATGCAGTAACAGAAACCGGTTTTACTCAGATCAAGAACTTGAGTGTGGTCGTTATAACACGTAATTACCGTAAAAACTTTAAAAACGCATACAAAATGTGTTTGTGTGCATTTTCAATGCGTTTTTACGAGTCGGACAAAAATTTTTTGGAAGGGGGAAGTTTCAAACCCCTAACCCATTCCCTGAATACGGCCTTACCAGGAATGCACGAAAACTTAGGATTGCCTTCTCAAAAGGTGAAAGCCCCCTCGTCCCCCTCCGTACAACTTTGATTCAGATACTATGCCTTTTTTTGCTGCATGCTTCCTCATTTATGTGTCTCAAAAACACAAAATAGTGTATTTACTCGTAAAGTCCATAATATGTTTTGATCCTCCTCCTAGTCTCGTTTGAAAATCATAAAACATGACATCTAAATTACTACAAGCAATACTTTTTCAAGATCAGAATATCGAAGCAAAAATAACCTGAACTTATAATGCTGAAATATTTAACAGTTCATATTACCTATAACGTTAATTTCAAGGGGAGGGCTTAAACAAAAAAGGAAGGTTTTCACACGACCGCTCTTTGGAAGAAATATGCACTGACGGATAAGCTTATCTCTATAGCATATTGGAAAGTGTCCTAGAAATTATCTTATTGGAATTATGAATGGTCAGCGGCCAAAATGAGCCCAAATTCAAGAAACTTGTAAACAGCCTACTTGACTAAAAAACTAAAAGATGTTATAGCAATGTCCATTGTTATTTCAACAATAAATAGAGTGGCGTAGCTAGGGGGAGGGGGAAAGGGAGTGTAATTGTTCCTGGGCTTAGAAACTGATGAGATTTCATTAATGTATTCAGGAAAAAAAAGACCCACGTATATTGTTAAGGAAGTAGGGGGGGGGGGGGTAAAAACTGGTATTTTCCCAGGCACTAGAAAACTACCTGGGCCTCTAAATACACACGAGAGACATTGTGTTCTGATATATAGATGTGAGGATATAATATTTTATAGCGATGCATGGGGCTCTAGCTAAGGGATACTTTGAATATAAATAAAAGTCATCTTATTCCTTGAATTTTCAGTTTAATAAAAGCCAAAGTTCGAGAAATTTTGGTGCTATATAACATTTATTTTTTAGTAAAACATGGACTCTTCTTGCATTCTATGTAATCTTGCATTACGGCTAACGAGATTTTTTTTTATTGAAAACCAACATTCTTTAATCCATCACTGCCGTCTACCTGCATCCATATGTGTCAACACTTTCTGTTCTATGGATTTGTTAATGTCCAAATCGATTTTCTTACTATGTTAGTGCTGGTCAGGTAACAAAAGTAATGGCTTTTTGGTTGCTATGACAATATTGCATTGTCAATAAGTAATCACATTGTAAATGAAACTAAAATAGCCTAGGGAGCGGCTTGCTTCATCGGAACCAATGAATACTAAATTAATCCATGACTCCAGTTTATTTCGTTGGTTTGTTTTCTTCAATAAGAAATGTCATATTTGGTGAGCAAAAGAACTCATGAAAACTTCAGGCCTTGATAACACCCTAAACATTGTGCTAAAACACTGCTGAGCTGAGCTGGCCAAGCCCTTATTATCTCTCTGAGTAAGATTTCACTCTCTGTCCTTTTATCAGATGTGCGCATCTGATGAAACATATTCCGTGGGAATAATCAAGAGGATTAAATGATACTTTAGCTTACTTTTTGCTCTAAAAAACTATAAACAAACCAAATTAACACCATATTTTCACCCCCCCCCCGCTCCTGTTTGGCTTCTGTTTATTCTGTCTTTCTAGTTCCTCTTTAGTTTAAATAA
Organism: Artemia sp. Qi Xiang Cuo; assembly: GCF_049724085.1. Taxonomy (NCBI): domain Eukaryota; kingdom Metazoa; phylum Arthropoda; class Branchiopoda; order Anostraca; family Artemiidae; genus Artemia; species Artemia sp. Qi Xiang Cuo. Next base: position 43,573,790 of record NC_142802.1, read on the forward strand.
GTGTTGACAGATTGGTTTAAGCTCAAGACGTAGCTAAGGTGGCCGTAGACCATTTCTCCCTTTGACCCCTAGGATGAGCTCTAAAAAGCTGTAGCTTAAAGGAACACCGTACATTTTCATAATTAGTTGTTCTTGGGGGGGAGAAGCAAAACAAAATTATGTGAACCCTGAACCAAAAAGGTGACTAAGCGATAAATATGGTCAGCGTTCCAGTGGAAACAGTCTGTGCTAGACTGCCTTGTAGTTGTAGCTAAGCATTAAGATATAACCCAGCTCCTGGCTGGGGGATAGTGTATAAGACTGATGTCTTTTAGCTTTTCAAAAGCTTTTAAAAATCGTTCTCATGGGTCCGTAGTAGAAATCTTCGGTGGGGTTGAACGTTTCTTAGATAACTGTTATACGAAAGTTGTACCTGACAGCTATATGTTACGCAACTATCTGATGAATGCTGAAGTTTCGCAGGGTAGTACTCTGGGCCTCATTATTTTTCTTGCGTTATCACTGACATGAAAATAGGTCACATAGTGAACCATCTACACGTCTTGGTCCAAGACACAAAATTCCATTAGCCGTCTCAAAGAATAAGGACTGTAAAGCATACTGCCATGTCTCTTCAAGTGGATTCCTCGAAAATTAAAATGTGGATCGCTCAATTTGGCTGGGGTTCGTAAGGCTCATTTGACCCCACTCTAAAGATATAGGATAGAGCTAGTGGGACAGAACATATCGTTCTATGTTAAAACTTTGTCGTAGTCCTCTTATCAAATAGGATGCACCTATTGATATCTATTTTGTGCAAAAATGCACCTATTGTACCTCCAAGTACAATATCGGTCGTGTATGCTAGCAGAATAAAATATTTTGAATTGACTTCCATACTTTCAAAAATAAAAACAAACCTAATTTACTCCATATTTTTCATCCCTCCCCCTACTTCTGTTGGGTATGTCTTTCTTCAAAGTCTTTTATTGTCAGCTTTCTATAAAAACAAATTACTATTTAGAAATATAAAAAGGGCATCCACAAACAGAATAGTTGTGCACTCCGATGTTAGTAAACTACATAATCAATGCTACTGACAAACAAATAAAGGGCAAATTTAACAGATCTCTTTAGCCCCCCCCCCTCCAAGATACCATGAAAATAAATGCACTATACAGAAGTTGCGTTTTCCCTCCGTGAGGGTCTGTCTCCTCAGTCCTGTTTATAGTAAATAACTATTATATAAATTAGAATAAATTCTGGTATGAAATGAATATCAACACGACCACTTAAAACTCAGATGACAATCTATGTTGGGTCAATATGCAGGGCTCAATTAATATTAAGGCTCAAATTTTGCCCACAGATAACTTCTTTACACATTTTGTGAATCAAAATGTGTAAAAATGTGACCCATTTTCAGAATCAATTAAATATGAAATATAATAGTGTTTTCTCTTCGTTTTTAATTAAACAAAATACAGATTATGACATTCTAGGAACAACCTGGATTTGCCAAGAGGCTTAAGTCCCTTTTCACCCTTCGGTTGGCGCTCATGAAAAAATGGTAACTAGGACGATGCCGGCTGCAATAAACTGCGTTTTTGTAAAGCTTTTATAGACGTTGTTAAGTGACGAGTTGGACAGTAACTGCATTCTTTCATTTGGCATTTTACATACTGATTAACCAAGGATTCAAATAATACTGCGATAATTTACACCATCTTGAATCACAGCAACCTTCATCAGCGGTTACCTAACTTTGCCGGTTTCTTACAATTGCCTGCTGATATTCCTCCCCAGGGGTTGTAATTCCAAGTTAGACCACCCAACGCTGAAAACTGGGTGGCATGCTTTTCCAGGGAGATTCGACATTACAGGTGATTACAAACGATGAAGTAAAAAGCAGTTTGAAGCTAAAAAGGCGCTGAATTATCGCCATTTCGACTTATAACTTTCTATTATGTATTGTCTGACGTCTTGTAAAAAACTATACAAGCCTTCAAGATTGAGCGTGCATTCGAGTACACGTTCACGAGAATGGGCGTTAAATAAATGAGTCGTAATAAAAGAGTACTATTATTTCAACATAAGCACCATCGTAAAATAGAATCTATTCGTCATCCTATCCATGTACAAGATGAATTCATTATTTTGAACCTGACAGTATCTGCATTTGTGGAAATTAATCATCTTTGAACATAGAAATTGCAAATTCCTTGAACAGTGTAAGGAGATGACAGCTTCTCGGGCACCTAGACCCGTAGATGGTGACTCTCCCGTTAAATGTACTTACTGGGCAAGAACCCATTGACTGGAAAACAGGAACAAAATAATAAATACATGATCAGCACTGTCGTACCGATGGGAAAGGCCTATATGGGGTTAAGCGTCCCCTTAGGACGACTTTCATTTCTCAGAAAATAAATTTTAGCTTTATTTAAAAAAAAAGATGGAAAAACCTGGAATTCTGTAAAAAAATAAAATGCAATGGAGGGAGGGTGTTCATTCTCCGTAAATAAAAAAAAAATGCACCAACTGACAAACATTTTGTATTTATAAACAAGTCATCATCAGCGTAAGAAAAACCGGAGGCACATAAAAATGTTCAATGCGCAGCTCCATTCTAGTAAGTTAGACCTATGAGGGTTACGTGAGCTGTTGGTACAGCTTCAGGTTTTCAGGAAGTTTGGAACATAATAAATTATTTGAAAGAAACGGATTTAAAAGAAAGAAATCACTGATGAAAATTTGCCAGGTATGGGATACATAAAACTAAAACGACCAGTTTGATGGATAGGATTACATCGATTCATGGATGTAACGAAAAAGAATTCCTAGAACTTTAAGCAATATTAAATGTTTTCGCATTCCAATATATAATAATGTTTTCATTAAAGAGCAAATGATACTCTGCCAATTTTGTTCTTAGGGGCTTTGGGGAGCATCATTATTAGGGGTTTGGGTCCACCCTTATTTGTGATCAATTACGTTCGTTTAAATTTAATTCCTATTCATTTTTAAGTGGTATCATTTTGAATTTATTGATAGCAGGGATGTTGGCTAGTTTTTCAATTAAAAATATCAGTTCATGCTGATTAATTGAAGAACTTGGTAGAAGCCGTCGTTTTGATACTTGCGATGATAAGAGCTTCAATAGACTTTTCTCTGTACCGGCAGAAGCTTAAAACTGTAAGTGCCTCTTATAAAGGGACTCTAAAGCAAAAACATTATTTTAGCTTGTGAACATGGGCCTTCCCAAAAATATGACTAAAAAAAGGGCCAAATGTGTTCTTCTAATAGCTCAAAACTTATATCCTTACGTCCTTCAGCCAAGAGAACCCCACCCTAATGCACAAGAAATACAGAAAGAAAATTTGTTTGTTGAGAAATATATGCCAGGAAAAGAACCAAAGATCTTATTGTTGGACCAAAGCCCCGCAAACAAGAGGCCTGAAATGGTACAAAATTTGGGTACTTGTATGATATACGCCCTACCTAATGTTATTTCGAATGTGCAAATATATAGCAAAAATTATACATTTCCATATATTATATCACTTCTCTTTGTCTTGTCTCACGATAAGCTGAAAGAAACTAACGAAAAAAACCGGCTCTATGATGAGTCAATTAATGAACAACTTGAACGGTAGGTCGTATATTATACAAGTATCAAAATTGTTTTTATTAGTAGGCTTGAAACTTTAAAACTTTATTGCCTTGACCCAGGGGACCGAACGTTTCTTAGTAGGAAGAAGGGGGCTAGAAGGCTCAGAAACAGGCCAAAAAATATCGTTTTCTCGATCAGTGTTAGATTTTCTACGTTAAATTCATGAGTAAAAGGAAAGCTAATGCAAACGAAGTGACTTAGGGGTGCCGTGTCCCCAGAAATAGGGCTATAAAACGTTTTGGTTTTTTCCAATCGGCTAAAACCTTATATGCTTAAGTCCTTAGGTGAAGAAATTCCCATTACACAAACAAAAATATTTATACCCCCCCCCCCCCCTCCAAAAAAAGTCGAAAAGGGCTAACAAATTAGCCTTGGGAGTGGCTTGAAACTAACAGCCACAAGGTTATGGGACAAGGGAACACTCCTTCACAAAAATATTCTAGGAGAAAGTACTCCGAAAAACCTTGGGAATAAAACTCTTTTTTTCCCTTGAAACACATACCTGAAAGTCCTTCGATCATCAGAAAATGGGATCTTAAAATGAGCCAACAAACTCATCATTTTGAAGGATTTGAAAGTTAAAACTCCAAGCTCGTTGCCAAATGAACCCTAATTTATAAAAAAAAAGTTTTAGTGTGGAATATGGGCCTCCTCAAATAGTGGCCCATAACAGGACTAAAAAGCTAATTTTCTTTGCGCTAAGGGGGCAATAAACCTTTTTATTCCTGAAATTTGCAATCATAAGTCCCCGGGGCAGGAAGATCCAAATATAAAAAACAATAACATTGGTTTGGCTTCATGATACCATTAAAATTTTATTTGTTCAGCTCGGAATTTATGTTCCTTAGTCCTGATCTAAGAGGACTCTAAAGTGCAAAAAAAGAATAAAAAAACTGGTTCCCCTAAATAAAGGTAAAAAAAGTGAACAAAGTATTTTACTAGAACAGATTGATATTTAAAGCTCTAAGTCCCTGGGCGAGGTGCACTCTAATGTGAAAGAAAATTTTAAGTTTGGGGCAAGATGCTTCTCTTAAAAATTGGTAAAAAAGAAACCGAAATACTTTTTTGCGACTGGGTTGAAACTTCCAAGGTTTGTGTTCCATGTGAAAGTTTTGGTATGTTATTTTTCTACTCTCCTACGGATTTGATTTCATTGAGAGACGAAAATGTTGATATTAATCAATAAATGAGATTTCGTTCTATTCATCTATCGAACAATATTTTTGAAATTTGGTGTACGTAAAAATAAGGGAAAATTTTCCTATTTTTTAATGCAAATATTGATCTTTCTCTACGTAGAAGTCTAAATAATATCGTAATTCTGGCTCGGTGAATAGATGGATCTGATACTAATGAACTCAATAGTAGAATATTGATATTTTTGTTCATTTGGTTCCAATTATATAGCTGGTGGCTCTTCGCAAAATCACTTGTCTCGGTTGAAACATATTTTTATTGAGGAAGGAGAAAAAATAATAGGTTCCAGGAATACTAAAAGAAATTTGTTGTCTGGACCAAGGACAGAGATGGTCTTACGGGGGAAGAGCACAAAAATTTAAGTTAATTTTTAATCGTTTTGTATTTTTTTTTTTTTTATTTCAATTAAAATAAGGTAGAGAGTGCAGTTGGTAAAATTTTGTTAATAAATGATAACCTTGTTAAATTTGGCCTGAAAATTTTAGAAAACAGGGGGGAGGGGCGCTAATCAAAATTTCCCCGCGGTCACAAGAGAGACCAGAATCGCTATACTGACCAGGGTGAACATAAAGTAAAAAATAAATGTTTGGTAAAACAGGCCCAAAAGGGATGGAAAGTTCTCTTTTTCCAGACACACGTTTAAAAATCACACACAGCTTTTTTGCGAAAGCCTTTTAAATTACATGTTAACAGCAATAAAAGCACCTTAACGAAGATGAATTTAAAACGAAAAGAACAGTTTGTACAGATTTGCGAAGTCAGAAATTATGTAAAATATTTTTGGCTGTAGCGACGTCCAAAAATAAACATGAAATTTGTTTCATCACTGACAGCACTGGGTAACAGCGAAAACATCGCCAGGGGTTTGTCATCTGATTTAGACTAATTTTGGTGTTCTGAGTCCGAATAGCGCATATAATTTTCTTTATCAGGTCAACTTTTTTAGTTAAAGCCATAGACCTACCTATCGAGCTATGATTATGCTAATATCAGGGGTTTTGGGTTCAATCATTTTTTTTTTTTTTTGTAGAGTATATCGAATTACAAGATTATTTTATATCTCTTAAGTATCTTCATACGTGTATGCGTGATTGCAAAGCCATTTAATTAACCCTTAGCCAATGAAATTGATTCTAAATTTCACTGCCTGACATTAACCAGCATTTTTCTGTTTCTTTCGCTTTATGGATATGGCTTCGGCGCGACGGTCTTACAGGAATGATCCTGACTTTTTCTGCTGTATTTGCAGAGATTACACGCTGTCAGTGGACAAGAGAAACATCATAGGATTTGTAAAGCGCGCTTGCGAGGCTTAATTTGAAGTCAAACTGGGTGACCAAGATAAGTCCGGGGTGTGCAACATACGGTGGGCAAGACGTGTGTGGAATACCTCCAGCAGTGGACAAAGGGCGTGAAAACTTCACTGAAGGTTGAGATTCCAATGGTTTGGAGGAAGCCGATAGACTAGGCATCGGATTGTTGCTTCTGTGCTACCAATACTACTGGCATCAACCAGAAGAATTGACACAGCCTCCAGTACCCCGACGTTCCATCTGCCCACCGTCCAGTTGCTCATTGCAAAAAATTCCTATACCAGCGTTCACAGAGCTTCCCGACAGTGACGGCAAGGTCACCAGTGCAGATATGGGAGGATATACAGAAGAGAAGTACAAAGCACAAGATAGTCGGCAGATCTTTTCTCAATGTGAGCTTAATGATGTGGTTCGGGATCTCAACTTGTTGAAGACTTCCTAAGAGCTGTTGGCCTCCAGGCTCAAAGAGAAAATCTATTTGGCGAGGACGCACATACCACTTTCTTTCGTAGAAGACATGAGGTACTTCTGCCACGAATAAAACCTTGTGTACTGCCAAGATGTCGCCAGTCTTCTTGATAAACTCCTCAATACGATCCAAGGGATTGACCATTCTTCATTGACAGCAACAAGCACTCTTTGAAGTGTGGGCTCCTCCACAATTGGAACCAATTCGCCTCAATCCCTCTTGTGCGCTCCACAATTCTCAGAGAAAAATATGAAGCAGTGAAGTATGTGCTTGAAAAATTTCAATGTGAGCGTCACCAGTGGATGATCTGTGTCTACTTCAAGACGATGAACTTTCTACTTGGTCAGCAGTCCGGTTTCACGAAGTAACCATGCTTTATATGTATGTGGAACATTCGAGACAGATCCCAGCACTATGTAAAGAAAGGGTGGCTGGTGCCAGAGCAGTTAGTAACTGGGGTGAGAAAAATCATAAACGAACCTTTTGTTGACTGGGAGGATGTACTGGTCCCACCACAACACATGAAGCTTGGATTAATGAAGCCATTCACGCGTGCTCTGGAAAAGGCTGGGAGCTGCTTCACCTACCTCTGCTAAGGCTTTCCCTGACTGACCATTGAGAAGCTGAAGGCCGGTATTTTCGGTGACCACGGCAGCTCCTGTAGGAAACAAAGTTCGAAAACTCAATGAAAACGCTAGAGTGCGCTGCGTGGAAATCGGTTATGTAGATGGTGAACAAATTCTTGGGGAACACGAAGGCAGAAAACCACGCCATACTCGTCAGCAGCATGATAGAGGCATTCCAAAACTTAAATTTGTAGTAAATAAAAATTTAACTTGAATATGTTGATGGTTATTTCTTGAGGAAAACGGAAAGATTCGTCGTTTTTTAAAATGCGGTCTTTGAGGATGCCAACCCCCCCCCCACCCCTCAGGGTAAGGGTTGTAAGTTATTCCCTGGGGGCATATAAGGTTTTTACAGAACGCGTTGTCGTAGAAATTTCAAAAACGGCTCATTCGATTGGAAATTGTAATGGCTAGTGACTTTTTTAATAGTCGAAAGTGATTGGAGGGCAACTGACACCCCTTCCAGGCCCACCATTTCCTCAACCACATCGAATCACAATTTTGAGATAGCCATTTTGTTCAGCGTAGATGATTTCCAGATAGAAAATATGTTTTGAGGAGGACACTCTCCACAAACCTCAAGGCAAGGGTTTTAAGCTATACCCCAGGGGCATATAAGGTTTTTATTGAAATCTTTGTCGTAGAAACTTGAAAAAGGGCTCATTCGATTTGAAATTCAAAGGGCTGGTGCCCTTTTTAATAGTCGAAAGTGATTTGAGGGCAACTAACCCCCCTCTCACGCCCATCTTTCCCCAGACACATCCAATCAAAATTTTTAGATAGCCATTTTATTCAACGTAGTTGAAAGTTTTGGAAATTAGGTCTTTAAGGATGACAGCAGTAGTAACCTATATGAAGGCGCGACCGGGAAAAGCCCAGGGGGTCATGAATATGTGTGCAGTTTCAACGGGACAGGACTTACCAAGAACAGGTATCTAGTACTACAGAAGAGACATGACTTACCAGACAAGTTTCTGTGTCAACACCCATTTTACTGGATCACTATTAATAAGATGGAAAAAAAGAAAATTCAGGTTTAAAATCAAATTGCAAAGTTTTATCAATAGGCGACACATCTTGCAGCAGCCTTTCCCCCAGCTATTGGTGTTTCAAACTAACATAAAGTTCCAGACAAACTAAAAAATAAACGAACGACGTTTCCGAGAACGGTTTTAATCTTGCGCTTCTCATTATGATTACGCTTCTCTATCAGACTGCTACTTTGATGGTGACATTTAAGTTGCGTCTCTACACAATTATACCTAATTTATTGTGGCGTATAAAAGTAGGACGGAAATATTGAGAAATAATAACACCTTAGAGTGGTAGGCCACTCTAAGTGAACCTAAATTAACCTAACCTTTTGCCTATCTATCTCACTATGACTGTGTGTCTGAGCGGGTGTGCTGCCATCTATAACTACTCTAACCTAAATTCAACATGCAATTTTCTCATAATTTCTTTAATGAAATTTCTGTATTATGTATCCAAGAGACACATTCAAGAAAGAGTTTGTTACTTACTTACTTACAATGTTTTTTTATAGTGTCTTGAATGAAATTTCTGTATTGTGTATTCAAGAGGTGAATTCAAAAACGAGTTTGTTACTTACTTACAACTTTTTCATAATTTCATGAATGAAATTTCTGTATTGTGTATCCAAGAGGTGAATTCAAGAAAGAGTTTGTTACTTACTTACAATTTTTTCATAATTTCATGAATGAATTTTCTGTATTGTGTATCCAAGAGGTGAATTCAAGAAGGAGTTTGTTACCTACTTACAATTTTTTCATAATTTCTTGAATGAAAAGTCTGTATTGTGTATCCAAGAGGTGAATTAAAGAAAGAATTTGTTACTTACTTACAATTTCTTCATAATTTCTTGAATAAAATGTCTGTATTGTGTATCCAAAAGATGAATTCAAGAAGGAGTTTGTTACTTACTTACAATGTTTTCATAATTTCTTGAATGAAATTTCTGTATTCTGTATCCAAGAGGCAAATTCAAGAAAGAGTTTTTTACTTACTTTCAATTTTATCATAATTTCTTGAATGAAATATCTGTATTGTGTATCCAGGAGGCGAATTCAAGAAAGAGTATTTTACTTACTTAAATTTTTTTCATAATTTTGTGAACGAAATATCCGTATTATGTATCCAAGAGGTGAATTCAAGAAAGAGTTTATTACTTGCTTACAATTTTTTCATAACTTCTTGAATGAAACGTCTGTATTGTGTATCCAAGAGGTGAATTCAAGAAGAAGTTTGTTACTTACTTAAAATTTTAATGATTTCTTGAAATAAATTTCTGTATCGTGTATCCAAAAGGTGAATTCAAGAAAGAGTTTGTTACTTACTTACAATTTTTTCATAATTTCTTGAATGAAATTTGTGTATTTTGTATCCAATAGGCGAATTCAAGAAAGAGTTTGTTACTTACTTACAATTTTTTTTATAGTTTCTTGAATGAAATTTTTGCATTGTTCATCAAAGAGGGGACTTCAAGAAGGAGTTTGTTACTTATTTGGATTTTTTTTATAATTTCCTTAATGAAATTTCAGTATTGTGTATCTAAGAGGGGAATTCAAGAAAGAGTTTGTTACTTACTTACAATTTTGTCATAATTTTTTGAATGAAATTTTTGCATTGTGTATCCAAGAGGTGACGTTAAGAAAGAGTTTGTTACTTACTTACAATTTTTTCATAATTCCTTGAATGAAATCTCCGTACTGTATATCCAAGAGGTGAAATCAATAAAGAGTTTGTTACTTATTTACAATTTTTTCATAATTTCATAAATGAAATTTTCGTATTGAGTATCCTAGAGGTAAATTCAAGAAAGAGCTTCTTGCTTACTTACAATTGTTTCATAATTTTTTGAATGAAATGTCTGTGTTGTGTATCTAAGAGGCAAATTCGAGAAAGAGTTTGTTACGAGTTTATTAAAAATCAAATATTATTAATAAAATCAGATGTATTTTAAAATTGGATGTTCCTGTTTCTGAAAACTGAAAACTCTATCTGTCTGTGTGTCTGAACGGGTGTTTGCTTGTCTGTGGAGATTTTTGAGAAAAAATTCAGCTCACATCTCTCAGACTTTGGTAAAGGTTATATTAACCTATCTCATTTCCTAATATATCCGCTATGAGCCTGCTAGTAGTAGTATCTATATTTCTGAAAATTCCTTTTCTTACATCTCGAACTGTTTAATAGATATTCTAAACGTTTAACGTTCTAGCAAACCCTGAAAAATAATGATCGCGCAACAATGTAATGTATAATATATTTAATGAAATAATGACATGTAGAATATTAATATAAAAGTATGTTTCACACATTATTACACCTTATTAACATCTTTGAAAAACTTTTGACATTTTGAAGCCGTTCCATAAAATAATTCATCATGTTCTCTCTTGATAATGTAGTTATTTTCTTCTTTTATTTCGCAATCAGCATAATAATCATTATTCCATTTTGAGTCATGCACAATTTATACTGGGGGGTTATCCGGAGGTTCATTAAGCATTTCGTCTTTTCTATTATTTGGTTTACTGACTATATTGTCAATGATGCTAGTAACGGTTGCCGGCACTTTGTTTTTCATCGATTCATCCTTATATTCCTTAGTGATATTTTCTACCAATGACCTTTTTATTTTTCCGGCAATTTCACTGTCTATTATCACCTTATTTTTACACAGGTAACAGTTCCGACACGTAGACAAGATATGGTTTATGATATTAGTAGAAGAGTAGGTCTTTCTTTTCCCCTTTGCTTTCATTTGAATGCTAACACCTAAAAAATGCCAATAGGATCTATCAATAGGTAACATGTTACCATAACCATTAGCAAGAAGATACCCCTCTTCATGAACTATTACTTTTATGTTGGCATTCTCTTTGAGTGCAATCATCTCTGGAAATGATACTTTTGCGTATCAAGCATTTGTAGAATGGAAATTCTTGGTTAATCCAATGAAATCTAAACTCTCACTGTCATGACAACGCACGCATACGTTTTCGATAGTGCTACCCCTTGTACTTGTTTTATAGTTCAAATACTTCTCCTTGTCAGCATTCAATGCTACAATAACAGTATCATTTGAACACATTTTTACTGGGGGGTCATCCACATGTTCAATATGCATTTCATCTTTGTTATTATTATATTCATTGACTATATTGTAAAAGATGGTAGTAACGTCTGCTGGCACTTTTTTTTCATCGATTCATCTTTATATTCTCCAGTGATATTTTCTACTAATGCCCTTTTTATTTTTCCGGCAATTCACTGTCTATTACCACATTATTTTTACACAGGTAACAGTTCGTGCACGTAGACAAGATATGGTTTATGATATTAGTAGAAGAGTACGCCTGTCTTCCTTTGACCTTTCGCTGAATGCTAATACCCGAAAGCTGACGATAGGGTTTAACACTGGGCAACATATTACCAAAAGCATTAGCAACAAGATGCCCCTCTTCATCAACCATTATTTTTATGTTGGAATTGTGTTTGAGTGCAATCATCTCCGGAGATCTCAATCTCGCATATCCACCATCATAAGAGTTGAATTTTTTTTGTACTCCAAAGAAATTTAATTCCTTACTGTCATGACAATGCATGCATACGTTTCCGATAGTGCTACCATTTTTACTTGTTTCATAGTTCAAATACTTCACCTTGTCAGCATTCAATGCTACAATAACACTATCACACACTTTCTGAAAATGCTTCATATTCACCTTTTTAAAGATATGACTTATGTGTTTATCCTTCCACTACGTAAAAATTACTGATTTAATGCATGCAATAAACTATAATAACCTGCAATAATGCATGCAATAAACTGTCGATAACCTGCCATACAGTACCAGTGGGAAAGCCAGGTCGTGTCTATGAGCAAGCATAGAGCACGATTGTACAGCCACAAGCATATTTCATGTCATTTTAAGATAGGTAAAAAAAATAAGTTGAATAATTTCTAATTCCAGAAACAATTCATTCCAAAAAAAGTGCTACTACAAACATTATTTTTCTAATAGTAAAAGTCACGATTAACATTTCTTTATCATTCTCGTTTTGAATTTGGAAAATAAATGTGAATTTCTTATGTTTTAAGTATGTTTTATGGTGTTCTAAGACATGTAAGAAAAAGTCGAAAAAATTATCATGTTAAAAAACAAATAAAAAAGAAAGTTAAAAAAAACATAAACTTAAAAAAAATTATAAAAAATGGTGGGAGATGCCCCAAAAAAGTTGGAGGGAGGGGGCTCCTTGGAGGTTGGGGAAAGGGGACCCTTGGAGATTGAGATCCTTGGTGGTTGTGGTCCTTGATGGTTCAAACCCATAATCATGTCACTAGTTGATTTCTAAGGATTTCTAAGGATTGTTCTGAATTTCGTTATTGAAACTCTTTTTTGGCATCTACATCAAGTTTCAATATTAGTTTCAACTTTTTAGTATACCACAATACTAAAGGATATTTTTTGTTGAAAACACCGTCAAATGGTAGTTACGTATTATACAGAACACAGACAAGAAGTAAAGCCAAGTCAAGTCCTATGATCACCTTGTCATCGTTAACCATTTCCATAGATCTATTCCAAATTTATTTTAAATTACGTAAGAGTTGCCATCCCCCTCGGACTTACCTTAAATGGTAAGCGTTTTAAGCCTTTTTACCACTTTCATACAATCCAATTAAAAGTATTAGCGAGCTCTGTTTCACCCCTATTATTCAATTACCAATTAAGATTGTTCAGAGAAGAGTTATGCAAATGGAATCGCTTTTCACAAATTGAGGCCGTAGGGCATCAATGTCTTATTCTTAATACGAGTCTAATGTCTTATTCTCGTATTTATTTTCCCAGAGGAACTTCATATAGAAGGGATGGTCGTATAAACTTCGGAGGGGGCTCATTTGATTTTAAATCAGAAATTCTAGTGCCTGTTTTAAAAGTCAAAAGTGATCAGAGGTCAACTAGTCCACCACGCCCTCTTCTCTTCAAACACGCCAAATCAAAGTTTTGAGATAGCCATCCTGTTCAAAATAGTCCAAAGAAAAAATAACAAAAGTTCCAAAGTCAAAACAACCCCCTTGAGCCTGGAGGGCAAGTGTTTTATGTTATGCCCCAGGGAGATTAAAAACAAGTAAGGATAGGGTGGTCGTTCAAACTCTGGAGGTGGCTCAACTGATTGAAAATTGAAAGTTCTAGTTCCCTTTTTAAGAGTCAAAAGTCATCGGAGGGCATCTAGCCCCTCCCACAGCTCTTTTTTCTAAATGCATCGAATTGAAATTTTGAGATGGCTATTTTACTCAAAATAGTCCAAAGATCAAATAGCAATACTTCCAAGGTTGACCCAACCCCCCAGAGCCTGGAAGTAAGGATTGTATACTATATCCCGAGGGCATATAAGTTTTTATGGAAGGGGTGGTCGCAAGGGCGGATCCAGGATTTTTTTTCAGGTAGGGGGGGGGGGTTACTAATTTTTGACTTTTTCGGGGGGGGGGGTTACTAATTTTTGACTCAGTTTTCGACTATTTTTACTGATTTTTACCTAGGTTTATAAAATTTGCAGGAGGTTCATTTGGTCAGAAATCAAAGTTTCTAGTTCCCTTTTTAAGAGTCAAAAGGAACCGGAAGGTAACTAGACCCCCCACGTCCTCTTTTCCCCAAATGCATCCCATTGAAATTTTGAGACTGGTGTTTGGTTCAAAATAGCCTATATAACAAAGCATCCAGGGTTGACACAGCCCCCCAGAGCCCGGGGGGATTGGTTGTAAGTTATGGTCCAAGTATCAAATAATAGTGCCTCCGGGGTTGACAAAACATAGTAAAAACAATAAAAAAAAGTCCTGCAACTTATGTCGAAAATCAAATTACATTTCAGTTGCGTTAAATTTTCCTTGTGTGTGTCCCAAACAGCACCATGGGTGTAGTTCCAGCATTTTTATTTGGAGGGGGCAAGAGTAAGTCTATATCTGAGCAGTCAGAGGGCATGGGATATACTTTAGGGGAAAGGAGTGTTGAAGCATTTGTGAAAAAATACAAGCCTAAATGTGCTTAGAAGACATCTAAAAGCTTATTTTTGGAAATCATTTTATGATGGGCAGTGAACACCCTATGGAATAAATTAAAGGTGGGATATGTCTGCCCTGAGTCATCAATAGCACATTTTTCTTCGAGCGATAGTGAAGAAAGTTACTATTTAGCGAAGCTGCCAGTCGGTTAATTTCATAACATTATACAATACATAATGAACAGCAGACACACATCAGTAGATAGTACATATGGAATTCTATGGAAGCTATAGCAAGGATTGGGTAGACTATGTTCCGTCCTATGCTATTTGGGTTATTGACTTACCAAGGCCAACCAGACAGGTTTCTGGTGGGATATAGTTTGTTTTGGTAGGTATAGTCTTGTTTGGTGGGTATAGTCTGGTTTTGTGGGTTTAATATGGTTTGGTGAGTAGAGTGTGGTTTGGTAGTTATATTCTGGTTTGGTGGGTATAATCAGGTTTGGTGGGTATAGTCTGGTTTGGTGGGTATAATCTGCTTCGATTTTTCAAAGAGAGTGAGTATTACACTTTACTTTGTTTGTTTTTGTTTGTTTTTGTTTTTTTTTAATTGAAAAATAGAGATTGTCAAATTGCGTATTTAGGAATTGTTTTGATTGACATTTTTGCAAAAAGGGATAAGGAATTCGCAAATTGGACACTATGAACGATATTAATTAATGTTTTGAATAATAGGAGTGTGAATGATTCTAATTAGTGATTGGATTGTATGAAGGTGGAGAAAAAAAAAGGATTAAACTGATTAGCAGTTAAGGTAACCCCGAAGGGGCTGTTAACTCAGGTAATTTGTTATAAATTTGAAACAAAATCAGTCTATGAAAATGGCTAACGACGATAGAATGACATTGTGAGTTTACTAAGCTTTACCTCTCCGATGTGGTTTGTATAATACACAAGTGATGTTTGAACAGTATTGTCAATTTAAAATAGGGTCTAACGTTTTAGTATACTAAAAAGTTTATACTAAGATAGATGTAGATGTTAATAAAATATTTTTATTAATGAATTACAGAACAAACATTATAAATCCTTTAAAATAATGTTGTTAGGTGTATGTTATTACTAACCATCATGGATCATACGCACACACGACTCTAACCAGCAGAGACATCAACGCCCCAAAGGTCCCTTATCCCCAAACTCGAAGGGCGCCCCCTCCCTCCAACTTTTGGCCCCCCCATTTTTTTTTTAACATGATATATTTTTTTGAACTTTTTTTTTACATGTCTTCGAATCAGATGAAACAAACTTAAATTACTATTCTAGTTTTTCTAAACCAGTATTTCCTATAACTTAATATATTCAAATATTTTTTGATAACTTGATTGGTGAGAACTATTTTCGTAAAATATGAGCTAATAAGGGTTTTTGACCGTAAACTCTAGTTTTTTGTAAGAAAATTATGGAAAATACAATTCTCTGCTTCAAATGTGAAACTTAAGTCCAGTTATGGATCGAAAAATAAAACTATTTCTGTAAAATCTGAGCTAATAAGGGTTTTTGAGCGTAAACTTTAGTTTTTTTGTAAGAAAATTATGGAAAATACAATTTTCTGATTCAAATGTGAAACTTAGGTCTATTTTTGGATCGAAAAATAAAACTTTTTCCGTAAAATCTGAGCTAAAAAGGGTTTTTGACCGTAAACTCCAGTTTCTTTTATGAAAATTATGTAAAATACAATAATTTAATTCAAATGTGAAACTTGAGTCCATTGTTCGATGCTCATAATGATGAGGACTGTTGATTTTAATTCAATATTTTTTTCATAAGAAAAAACTATTTTTTTTTAAACTTCGAAATTATTCAACTTTTTTTATTTTTTATTTTTTTTTGTACGTATCTTAAAATGACAAAATATGCTTACGGCTATAACAATTGTGCTCTATGATTGGTCAAAGACGAGATGTGGCTTTCCCAATGGTATTCTGTTTCCGATTATCGACACTACCTAGTCTATTGCATGTACTAAATAAGTATTTTGTACGCAGCGGTACAATAAAAACATAAGTCATATCTTAAAAAAAGTGAAGATGGAGCATTTTAATAAAGTGTGTTCACATAACAAGGTTATTGTAGCATTGAATGCCGACAAGGAGAAGTATTTGAACTATGAAACAAGTACAAGTGGTAGCACTATTGGAAATGTATGCATGCATTATCATGACAGTAAGGAATTAGATTTCTTTGGAATACCGAAAAATTCAACTCTTATGTTGGTGGTTATGCGAGATTGAGATCTCCAGAGATGATTGTACTCAAAGAGAATGCCAACATAAAAATAATCGTTGATGATAGAGGACAACTCGTTGCTACTGTTGCAGGTAACACATTACCTACTGATACATCCAATCGTCAGCTTTCGGGTATTAGCATTCAACGGAAGGTCAATAAAAGAAATGCCTACTCTTCTACTAATACCGTAAACCATATCTTGTCTACGTGCCGAAACTGTTACCAGTGTACAAATAATGTGATAATAGACAGTGAAATTGCCAGAAAAATAAAAAGGGCATTGTCAGAAAATATCACTATGGAATATAAAGATGAATCAATGAAAAACAAAGGACCAGCAAACGTTACTGCCATTGATCAAACAGTCAATGAACCAAATAACATCAAAGACGAAAAGCATATTGAGCCTGTTGATGAGACACCAGTAAAAACTGTGTATGACTCAAAATGGAATAATGATTATTCTACTGATTAAGAACTAACAGAAGACAATAGCTACAATATCAAGAGATAACATGGTGAACTAATTTATGGAACAGATTCAAAATGTCCAAAGTTAATCATTGATATTAATAAAGTATCATAATATATTTTTGTATTAATATTCTACATAGCATTATTTCATTAAAAATATTACATTGTTATGTGTTCATTATTTTTAGAGTAAGCTCAGCTAGCATATCAAACGATTAGAATCTCTCTTAAAACATTGGAGATGTAAAAAAAGGAATATGCATACATCTCTAGTCAAGCACATGGGATAACATTGACGAACTCTATGTATCACAATGGATAAATTCGTTATCAAAATCCTTTATCAGATATGTCAGATAAAATTAATAAAGTATAAATGTCAGAGTGAATATTTTTTTTTATTAACATCATTTGTCAGATACATCAAATAAAATTGACATAATCTAAATTTCAGAATGAATAAATGCTTTAACAACATCCTTTATCGGATATGTCGGCTAAAATTGACATAATCTAAGTATCAGAGTGACTAAATTCTATATCAACATCCTTTTCTCAGATTCATAGGATAAAATTGAAAAATTCTAAGTGTTAGAATGAATAAATTTTTTTTATCAACATCCTTTGGCAGATACATCGGATAAAAGTGACAAAATCTAAATTTCAGAATGAATAAATTCATTATTAACATCCTTTTGTTGGATAGCTCGGATAAAATTGACAAAATCTAAGTATCAGAGTGAATATTTTTTTAACAAAATCCTTTGCCAGATAAATCGAATAAAATTGATAAAATATAAGTGCCAAAGTGAATAATTTTTTTACTATCAACCTCTTTTGTCAGATACATCAAATAAAATTGACAAAATCTAAATTTCAGAATAAATAAATGCTTTAACAACATCCTTTATCAGATATGTCGGATAAAATTGAAAAAATCTAAGTATCAGAGTGAATAAATTCTATATCAACATCCTTTTCTCGGATACATAGGATAAAATTGACAAAATCTGAATTTCAGAATGAATAAATTCATTATCACCATCCTTTGTCGGATATGTCGGATAAAATTGACAAAATTTAAATTTCAGAATGAATAAATGCTATAAAAATATCCTTAATCGGATATGTCAGATAAAATTGACAAAATCTAAGTATCAGAGTAACTAAATTCAATATCAACATCCTTTTCTCAGACACATAGGATAAAATTGACAAATTCTAGGTGTCAGTGTGAGTACATTTTTTTTTATCAACATCCTTTGTCAGATACATCAAATAAAATTGACAAAATCTAAATTTCAGAGTAAATAAATTCATTATCAACATCCTTTGTCGTATATGTCGGATAGAATTGACAAAATATAAGTGTCCGTGTGAATAATTTTTTTTATCAGCATCCTTTTGTCAGATATATCAAGTAAAATTGACATAATCTAAATTTCAGAATGAATAAATGCTTTAACAACATCCTTTATCGGATATGACGGATAAAATTGACATAATCTAAGTATCAGAGTGACTAAATTTTATATCAACATCCTTTTCTCAGATACATAGAATAAAATTGACAAATTCTAAGTGTTAGAGCGAATGAATTTTTTTATCAACATCCTTTGGCAGATACATCGGATAAAATTGACAAAATCTAAATTTCAGAATGAATAAATTCATTATCAACATCCTTTGTCGGATATCTCGGATAAAATTGACAAAATCTAAATTTCAGAATAAATAAATGCTTTAACAACATCCTTTATCGGAATTGTCAGATAAAATTGACAAAATCTAAGTGTCAGAGTGAATAAATTTTTTTTATCAACATCCTTTGGCAGATACATCGGACAAAATTGACAAAATCTAAATTTCAGAATGAATAAATTCATTACCAACATCCTTTGTCGGATATGTCGGATAAAATTGACAAAATCTAAATTTCAGAATGAATAAATGCTATAAAAATATCCTTTGCCAGATACATCGAATAAAATTGATAAAATATAAGTGCCAGAGTGAATAATTTTTTTTATTATCAACATCCTTTGTCAGATACATCAAATAAAATTGACAAAATCTAAATTTCAATATAAATAAATGCTTTAACAACATCCTTTATCGGATATGTCGGATAAAATTGACAAATTCTAAGTGACAGAGTGAATAAATTTTTTTATCAACATCCATTTCTCGGACACTTATCGGATATTTTGGATAAAATTGACAAAATCTAAGTATCAAAGTGACTAAATTCTATATAAACATCCTTTTCTCAGATACATAGGATAAAATTGACAAATTCTAAGTGTTAGATTGAATAATTTTTTTTATCAACATCCTTTGGCAGATACATCGGATAAAATTGACAAAATATAAATTTCAGAATTAATAAATTCACTATCAACATCCTTTGTCGGATATGTCAGATAAAATTGACAAAATCTAAGTATCAGAGTGACTAAATTCTATATCAACATCCTTTTCTCGGATACATAGGATAAAATTGACAGAATCTAAGTGTTATAGGGAATAAATTTTTTTATCAACATCCTTTTCTCGGAAACATAGGATAAAATTGACGAAATCTGAATTTCAGAATGAATAAATTCATTATCAACATCCTTTGTCGGATATGTCGGATAAAATTGACAAAATCTAAATTTCAGAATGAATAAATGCTATAGCAATATCCATTATTGGATATGTCGGATAAAATTGAAAAAATCTAAGTATCAGAGTGACTAAATTCTATATCAACATCCTTTTCTCGGATACATAGGATAAAATTGACAAATTATAAGTGTTAGAGTGAATAATTTTTTTTTTCAACATCCTTTGCCTGATACATCGGATAAAATTGACAAAATCTAAGTATCAGAGTGAATAAATTAATTAACAGCAATCTTTATCGGATATGTCGGATAACATTGGAAAAATCGAAATATAAGGATAAAAAACATCATTATAAAAAATCTTTTGCGTATATGTCTGATAAAACTTAAAATATAAAAGGTTCATAGGGAATAAATTTTTTTTATCAGAAATGTTATAATGATATATCAGAAAAAAATTAAATAATATGATTATCCAAATGAATGAATTCATAATCAACATCCTTTGTCGGATATGTCGGATAAAATTGACAAAATCTAAATTTCAGAATGAATATATGCTATAACAATATCCTTTGCCAGATACATCGAATAAAATTGATAAAATATAAGTGCCAGAGTGAATAATTTTTTTTATTATCAACATTCTTTGTCAGATGCATCAAATAAAATTGACAAAATCTAAATTTCAATATAAATAAATGCTTTAACAACATCCTTTATCGGATATGTCGGATAAAATAGACAAAATCTAAGTGACAGAGTGAATAAATTTTTTTTATCAACATCCTTTTCTCAGATACTTATCGGATATGTCGGATAAAATTGACAAAATCTAAGTATCAAAATGACTAAATTCTATATCAACATCCTTTTCTCAGATACATAGGATAAAATTGAAAAATTCTAAGTGTTAAAGTGAATAAATTTTTTTTATCAACATCCTTTTGCACATACATCGGATAAAATTGAAGAAATCTAAATTTCATAATGAATAAATTCATTATCAACATCCTTTGTCGGATATGTCAGATAAAATTGACAAAATATAAGTATCAGAGTGACTAAATTCATTATCATCATCCTTGTCATGGGTACATAAGATAAATTTGTCAAAATCTAAGTGTTAGAGGGAATAAATTTTTTTTTATCAACATCCTTTTCTCATATACATAGGATAAAATTGACTAAATATGAATATCACAATCAATAAATGCATTATCAACATCCTTTTTTAGATATGCCAGGTAAAATTGACAAAGTCTAAGTATCAGAGTAACTAAATTCTCTATCAACATCCTTTTCTCGGATACATAGGATAAAATTGACAAATTCTAAGTGTTAGAGTGAATAATTTTTTTTTCAAAATCCTTTGCCAGATACATCGGATAAAACTGACAAAATCTAAGAATCAGAGTGAATAAATTCATTATCAACATCCTTTGTCGGATATGTTGGATAAAATTGACAAAATCTACTTTTCAGAATGAATAAATGCTATAACAATATCCTTTATCGGATATGTCGGATAAAATTGACAAAATCTAAGTATCAGAGTGACTAAATTCTATATTAACATCCTTTTCTCGGATACATAGGATAAAATTGACAAGTTCTAAGTGTTAGAATGAATAAATTTTTTTTATCAACATCCTTTGCCAGATACATCGGATAAAATTGACAAAATCTAATCATCTGAGTGAATAAATTCATTATCAAGATCCTTTGTTGGATATGTCGGATAAAATTGACAAAATCGAAGCGTCAGGGTGAATAATTTTTTTTATCTACATCCTCTGCCAAATGCATCGAATAAAATAGACAGGTTCTAAGTGTCAGTGAATAAATTTTTTTATCAACATCCTTTGTCAGATACATCAAATAAAAATTGACAAAATTTAAATATCAGAATGAATAAATACTTTAACAACATCCTTCATCGGATTTGTCGGATAAAATTGACAAAATCTAACTATCAGAGTGACTAAATTCTATATCAACATCCTTTTCTCGGATACATAGGATAAAATGGACAGAATCTAAGTGCAGAGTGAATAATTTTTTTTAATCAACATCCTTTTCTCGGATACACAGGATAAAATTTACAAAATCTGAATTTCAGAATGAATAAATTCATTATCAACATCATTTGTCGGATATGTCGTATAAAATAGACAAAATCTAAATTTCAGAATGAATAAATGCTATAACAACATCCTTTATCTGATATGTCGGATAAAATTGACAAAATCTAAGTATCAGAGTGACTAAATTCTATATCAATATCCTTTTCTCGGATACATAGGATAAAATTGACAAATTCTAAGTGTTAGAGTGAATAAATTTTTTTATCAACATCCTTTGCCAGATACATAGGATAAAATTGACCAGATCTAAGTATCAGAGTGAATAAATTCATTATTAACATCCTTTGTCGAATATGTCGGATAAAATTGACAAAATATAAGCATCAGATTGAATAATTTTTTTTTTATTAACATCCTTTGCCAGATACAACGAATCGAATTGACAGAATCTAAGTGTCAGAGTGAATAATTTTTTTTTTTATCAACATCCTTTGTCAGATGCATCGAATAAGAACTGAAAAAATTTAAATATCCGAATTAATAAATGCTTTAACAACATCCTTCATCGGTTTCGTTGGTTAAAATTGACAAAATCTAAGTATCAGAGAGATTAAATTCTACATCCACATCCTTTTCTCGGATACATAGATTAAAATTAACAAAATCTAAGTTTTAGAGTGAATATTTTTTTTTTATCAACATCCTTTTCCAGTTATATCGGATAAAATTGACAAAATTTAAGTGTCAGAATGAATAAATTCATTATCAACATCCTTTATCGGATATGTCGGATAAAATTGATAAAATCTAAGTATCAGAGGGATTAAATTCCATATCAATATCATTTTCTTGGATACATGGGATAAAATTGACAAAATCTAAGTATCAGAGTAAATAAATGCTTTATCAACATCCTTTAAATGCATTATCAACATCATTTGTCAGCTATATTTGATAAAATTGATAAGAAAGACAAGGAGTGTACACCGCGACGGGGCAGACACAGTGAGGGAGACATACGCAGTCGAAATAGCTTTATTTCATATTTTAACGTTAATTTAGACGAGGTTACGTGCGCGCACGTAACCTCGTCTAAATTAACCTTAAAAAATGAAATAAAGCTAAGTCGACTGTGCATGTCTCTCTCATTATATATGCGCCGTCGCGGTGTACACTCCATGTCTTTCTTGTCAATTTTATCCAATATAGCCGACAAATGATGTTGATAATGCATTTAAAGGATGTTGATAAAGCATTTATTCACTCTGATACTTAGATTTTGTCAATTTTATCCCATGTATCCAAGAAAATGATATTGATATGGAATTTAATCACTCTGATACTTAGATTTTATCAATTTTATCTGACATATCCGACAAAGGATGTTGATAATGAATTTATTCATTCTGACACTTAAATTTTGTCAATTTTATCCGATGTAACTGGCAAAAGGATGTTGATAAAAAAAATATTCACTCTAACACTTAGATTTTGCTAATTTTAATCTATGTATCCGAGAAAAGGATGTTGATGTAGAATTTAATCTCACTGATGCTTAGATTTTGTCAATTTTAACCAACGAATCCGATGAAGGATGTTGTTAAAGCATTTATTCATTCTGATATTTAAATTTTGTCAATTTTTATTCGATGCATCTGACAAAGGATGTTGATAAAAAAAAATTATTCACTCTGATACTTATATTTTGTCAATTTTATCCGACATATCCGACAAAAGATGTTGATAATGAATTTATTCCCTCTGATACTTAGATCTTGTCAATTTTATCCGATGTATCTGGCAAGGGATGTTGATAAAAAAATTTATTCTCTCTACCACCTAGAATTCGTCAATTTCATTCTATTTATCCGAGAAAAGGATGTTCATATAGAATTTAGTCACTCTGATACTTAGATTTTGTCAATTTTATCCGAAATATTCGATATAGGATATTGTTATAGCATTTATTCATTCTGAAATTTAGATTTTGTCTATTTTATCCGACATATCCGACAAAGGATGTTGATAATGAATTTATTCATTCTGAAATTCAGATTTTGTCAATTTTATCTTGTGTATCTGAGAAAAGGATGTTGATAAAAAAAATTTATTCACTCTGACACTTAGATTCTGTCAATTTTATCCTATGTATCCGAGAAAAGGATGTTGATATAGAATTTAGTCACTCTGATAGTTAGATTTTGTCAATTTTATCCGACAAATCCGATGAAGGATGTTGTTAAAGCATTTATTCATTCTGATATTTAAATTTTGTCAATTTTTATTCGATGTATCTGGCAAAGGATGTTGATAAAAAAAAATTATTCCCGCTGATGCTTAGATTTTGTCAAATTTATCCGACATATCCGACAAAGGATGTTGATAATGAATTTATTCACTCTGATACTTAGATTTTGTCAATTTTATCCGATGTATCTGGCAAAGGATGTTGATAAAAAAAATATTCAAAAACAATTAGAATTTGTCAATTTTATCCTATGTATCCGAGAAAAGGATGTTGATATAGAATTTAGTCACTCTGATACTTAGATTTTGTCAATTTTATCCGACATACCCGATAATGGATATTGTTATAGCATTTTTTCATTCTGAAATTTAGATTTTGTCAATTTTATCCGACATATCCGACAAAGGATGTTGATAATGAATTTATTCATTCTGAAATTCAGATTTCGTTAATTTTTTCTTATGTATCCGCGAAAAGGATGTTGATAAAAAAAATTTATTTCCTATAACACTTAGATTATGTCAATTTTATACTATGTATCCGAGAAAAGGTTGTTGATATAGAATTTAGTCATTCTGTCACTTATATATTGTCAATTGCAATCTGAATATCCGATACATTATTTCGTTACATAATATACTGAACTTGAACGTTAGATTTTGTACATATATTGTGATGCCTCTGACACTGGAAGTTGATAAGAAAAATATATTACATCTTGTTATCATGGTTTGTAAATTTTGTCAGATGTATATGGAAAAGGATGTTGTAAAAAAAAAATTCACTCTGATACTTAGATTTTGTCAATTTTATCTGACATATCCGATAAAGGATGTTGATAATGAATTTATTCATTCTGAAATTAATATTTTGTCAATTTTATCCGATGTATCTGCCAAAGGATGTTGAAAAAAAAATTTATTCACTCTAACACTTAGAATTTGTCAATTTTATCCTATGTATCTGAGAAAAGGATGTTGATATAGAATTTAGTCACTTTGATAAATAGATTATGCCAACTTTATCCGACATATCCGTTAAGTTTCCAAGAAAAGGATGTTGATAAAAAAAATTTATTCACACTCTCACTTACATTTTGTCAATTTTATCCGACATATCCGATAAAGGATGTTGTTAAAGCATTTACTTATATTGAAATTTAGATTTTGTCAATTTTATTTGATGTATCTGACAAAGGATGTTGATAATAAAAAAAAATTATTCACTCTGGCACTTATATCTTATCAATTTTATTCGATGTATCTGGCAAAGGATATTGTTATAACATTTATTCATTCTGAAATTTAGATTTTGTCAATTTTATCCGACATATCCGACAAAGGATGTTGATAATGAATTTATTCATTCTGAAATTTAGATTTTGTCAATTTTATCTGATGCATCTGTCAAACGATGTTGATAAAAAAAATTTATTCACTCTGACACTTAGATTTTGTCAATTTTATCCGACATAACCGATAAAGGATGTTGTTAAAGCATTTATTTATTCTGAAATTTATATTATGTCAATGTTATCCGAAATATCTGACAAAGGATGTTGATAATGAATTTATTAATTCTGAAGTTTAGATTTTGTAAATTTTATCCGATTTATCTGCCAAAGGATGTTGATCAAGAAAATTTATTCAGTCTAACACTTAGAATTTGTCAATTTTATCCTATGTATCTGAGAAAAGGATGTTGATATAGAATTTAGTCACTCTGATACTTAGATTATGTCAATTTTATCCGTCATATCCGATAAAGGATGTTGATAAAGCATTTATTCATTCTGAAATTTAGATTTTGTCAATTTTATTTGATGTATCTGACAAAGGATGTTGATAAAAAAAATTACTCACTCTGACACTTATATTTTGTCAATTTTATCCGACATATCCGATAAAGGATGTTGATAATGAATTTATTCACTCTGAAATTTAGATTTTCTTAATTTTATTTGATGTATCTGACAAAGGATGTTGATAAAAAAAAATGTATTCCCTCTAACACTTAGAATTTTTCAATTTTATCCTATGTGTCTGAGAAAAGGATGTTGATATAGAATTTAGTCACTCTGATACTTAGATTTTGTCAATTTTATCCAACATATCCGATTAAGGATATTGTTATAGCATTTATTCATTCTGAAATTTAGATTTTGTAAATTTTATCCGACAAATCCGACAAAGGATGTTGATAATGAATTTATTCATTCTGAAATTCAGATTTTGTCAATTTTATCCTATGTATCCGAGAAAAGGATGTTGATATTGAATTTATTCACTCTGACACTTATATTTTGTCAATTTTATCAGACTTATCCGATAAAGGATGCTGTTAAAGCATTTATTTATTCTGAAATTTAGACTTTGTCAATTTTATTTGATGTATCTGACAAAGGATGTTGATAGTAAAAAAAATTATTCACTCTGGCACTTATATTTTATCAATTTTATTCGATGTATCTGGCAAAGGATGTTGTTAAAAAAAATATTCACTCCGATACTTAGATTTGTCAATTTTATCCGACATATCCGACAAAAGGATGTTGATAATGAATTTATTCATTCTGAAATTTAGATTTTGTCAATTTTATCCGATGTGTCTGACAAGGGATGTTGATAAAAAAAAATTTATTCCCTCTAACACTTAGAATTTGTCAATTTTATCCTATGTATCTGAGAAAAGGATGTTGATATATAATTTAGTCACTCTGATACTTAGATTATGTCAATTTTATCCGACATATCCGATAAAGGATGTTGTTAGAGCATTTATTCATTCTGAAATTTAGATTTTGTCAATTTTATTTGATGTATCTGACAAAGGATGTTGATAAAAAAAATTATTCACTCTGACACTTATATTTTATCAATTTTATCCGACATATCCGATAAAGGATGTTGATAATGAATTTATTCATTCTGATACCTAGATTTTGTCAATGTTATCCCATGTGTCTGACAATAGATGTATGCAAATTCCTTTTCTTACATCTCCAATGTTTTAATAGAGATACGTTTGATATGCTAGCTTAGCTTACTCTAAAAATAATGAACACATAACAATGTAATATTTTTAATGAAATAATGCTATGTAGAATATTAATATAAAAATATATTATGATACATTATTTATATCAATGATTAACTTTGGACATTTTGAATCTGTTCCATAAAGTAGTTCACCATGTTCTCTCTTGATATTGTAGCTATTGTCTTCTGTTAGTTCGTAATCAGTAGAATAATCATTATTCCATTTTGAGTCATAAACAATTTTTACTGTTACCTCATTAACATGCTCAATATGCTTTTTGTCTTTGTTATTATTTGGTTCATTGACTGATTAATCAATGGAAGTAACATTTGTTGGTGCTTTTCTTGTCATTGACTCATGGTTAGATTTCAGTGATATTTTCTGACAATACTCTTTTTATTTTTCTGGCAATTTCACTGTCATTTATCACATTATTTTTACACAGGTAACAGTTTCGGCACGTAGACAAGATAAGGTTTACGATATTAGTAGAAGAGTAGGCCTTTCTTTTATTGACCTTCCGTTGAATGCTA
Organism: Artemia sp. Qi Xiang Cuo; assembly: GCF_049724085.1. Lineage (NCBI taxonomy): Eukaryota > Metazoa > Arthropoda > Branchiopoda > Anostraca > Artemiidae > Artemia > Artemia sp. Qi Xiang Cuo. Next base: position 43,601,355 of record NC_142802.1, read on the forward strand.
ATACCCGAAAGATGACGATTGGATATATCAGTAGGTAATGTGTTACCTGCAACAGTAGCAAGGAGTTGTACTCTATCATCAACGATTATTTTTATGTTGGCATTCTCTTTGAGTACAATCATCTCTGAAGATCTCAATCTCGCATAACCACCAATTTTTTCGGTATTCCAAAGAAATTTAATTCCTTACTGTCATGATAATGCATGCATACATTTCCAATAGTGCTACCACTTGTACTTGTTTCACAGTTCAAATACTTCTCCTTGTTGGCATTCAATGCTACAATAACCTTGTTATGTGAACACACTTGATTAAAATACTCCTTCTTCACTTTTTTTTAAGATATGGCTTATGTGTTTATCGTTCCACTGCGTAAAAAATACTGATTTAATACATGCAATAGACTAGGTAGTGTCCATAACCGGACATAGAATACAAGTGAGAAAGCCAAATCGTGTCTCTGACCAATCATAGAGTACAATTGTTAGAGCAGAAGCATATTTCGTCATTCTAAGATACGTACAAAAAAAATAAAAAAATAAATAAAGTTGAATAATTTCGAAGTTTTAAAAAAATAGTTTGTTTTTATGAAAAAAATATTGAATTAGAACCATCAGTCCTCATCATTATGAGTATCCAAAACTGGACTTAAGTTTCACATTTGAACTAGAGAATTGAATTTTCCATAATTTTCTTACAAGAAACTAGAGTTTACCGTCAAAAACCCTTATTAGCTCAGATTTTACTGAAAAAGTTTTATTTTTCGATCCAAAAATATACTTAATTTTCAAATTTGAATTAGAGAATTGTATTTTCCATAATTTTCTTACAAAAAAACTAGAGTTTACGGTCAAAAAAAATTATTAGCTCAGATTTTACAGAAATAGTTTATTTTTCGATCCATAACTGGACTTAAGTTTCACATTTGAAGCAGAGAATTGTATTTTCCATAATTTTCTTACAAGAAACTAGAGTTTACGGTCAAAAACCCTTATTAGCTCAGATTTTAAGGAAATAGTTCTCACCAATCAAGTTATCAGAAAATATTTTAATATACTAAGTTATAGGCAATACTGGTTTAGAAAAACTAGAATAGTAATTTAAGTTTGTTTCATCTGATTCGAAGACATGTAAAAAAAAAGTTGAAAAAATATATCATGTTAAAAAAAAAAAGGGGGGGGGGCCAAAAAGTTGGAGGAAGGGGGGGCCCTTCGAGTTTGGGGATAAGGGACCTTTGGGGAGTTGATGTCTCTGCTGGTTAGAGTCGTTGGTGGTTATTATACTTGATGGTTGGTAAAAACAAAAAACATAAAAAATTATTTTAAAGGAATTCTAATGTTTTTTATTAATTTCAATATTAAAAATATTTTATTACCATCTACATCTCTCTTAGTATCAACTTTTTAGTATACTAAAACGTTAGACCCTATTTTAAATTGACAATACTGTTCCAACATCACTTGTGTATTATACAGACCACATCGGAGAGGTAAAGCTAGGTCAACTCACAATGTCATTCTATCGTCGTTAGTCATTTTCATATACTGATGTTGTTTCAAATTTATAACAAATTAACTGAGCTAACAACCCCTTAGGGGTTACCTTAACTGCTAATCAGTTTAATCCTTTTTTTTCTCCACCTTCATACAATCCAATCACTAATTAGAATTATTCACACTCCTATTATTCAAAACATTAATTAATATCGTTCATAGTGTCCAATTTGCGAATTCCTTATCCCTTTTTGCAAAAATGTCAATCAAAACAATTCCTAAATACGCAATTTGACAATCTCTAGTTTTCAATTAAAAAAAAAACAAAACAAACAAAAACAAAAAAGTAAAGTGTATTACTCACTCTCTTTGAAAAATCGAAGCAGACTATACTCACCAAACCAGACTATACCCAACAAACCAGATTATACCCACCAAACCAGATTATACCCACCAAACCAGACTATACCCACCAAACCAGACTATACCCACCAAACCAGACTATATCCTCCAGAAACCTGTCTGGTTGGCTTTGGTAAGTCAATAACCCAAATAGCACAGGACGGACCATAGTCTACCCAATCCTTGCTATAGCTTCCATAGAATTCCATATGTACTATCTACTCACATCAAACAAACAAAAAATTAAGTACTGGCGCTCCGCTTTTCATAGGCAGCGCAATCGCATGCCTAAGTAAAGAACGATGTTGGCACAATGTATTGTTTTTTTTCTTTTAGACCAGAGTACTTTGTATCGAAGGAGTTGTCGTAGAAACTTCGAAAAGGGCTTATTTGATTGGAAATTGGAGTCGCTTGTGCCCTTTTTAATAGTCAAAAGTGATTGGAAGGCAACTAACACCCCTTCTACGCCAACTAATTCCCAAAACACATCCAATCAAAACTTTGAGATAGCTTTTTTGTTCAGCGTAGTTGATTTCCACGTAGAAATTATGTTTTTTAGGAGGACACTCCCCTACAACCCTCAGGGCAAGGATTATAAGTTATGCCCAAAGGCATATAAGGTTTTTATAGAAAGCTTTGTCGTAAAACTTCAAAAGAGGCTCATTCAATTAGAAATTCAAAGGGCTAGTGCCCTTTTCAATAGTCAAAAGGCGAGTAACCCCCCTCTTACGCCCACCGTTTTCCCCAAACACATCTAATAAAAATTTCGAGATAGCCATTTTGTTCAACGTAGTTGAGAGTTCTGGAAATTCGGTTCTTGACGCTGACCCTCCCCCCTCCCACAGCCCTCAGGGCAAGGGTCGTAAGTTATGCCCTGGGGGATATGAGGTTTTCATAGAAAGCGTTGTCGTAGAAACTTCAAAAAGAGCTCATTTGATTGGAAATTGAAATGGATAGTGCCCATTTTAATAGTCGAAAGTGATTGGAAGGCAACTAACACCCCTTCTATGCCCATCATTTATCCAAACACATCAAATCAAAATTTTGAGGTAGCGATTTTGCTCAAAGTAGTTGAATTGTTCGGAAATTATATCTTTGAGCATGACACTCCGCCCACAGCCCTCAGGGTAAGGGTTGTAAGTTATGGCCTGGGGGCATATAAGGTTTTTATTGAAAGCTTTGTCATAGAAACTTCAAGAAGGGCTCATTCGATTGGAAATTCAAAGTTCTAGTTCCATTTTTAATAGTCGAAAGTGATTTGAGGGAAAATAACCCCCCTCTCACTCCTACCTTTTCCTCAAACACATCCAATCATTTTGAGATAGCCATTTTGTTTGACATAGTTAAAAACTCCTGAAATTATGTTTTTGAGGATGACACTCCCACCCCAGCCTTCAGGGCAAGGGTTTTAAGTTATGCCCTGGGGGCATATAAGGTTTTTTTTTATTGAAAGCGTTGTCGTAGAAAATTCAAAAAGGAATCATTCGATTGGAAATTGAAACGGCTAGTGCCCTTTTTAGTTGTAAGTGATTGGAGGGCAAGTAACCCCCACTCGCGCCCACCATTTTCCCAAACACATCCAATCAAAATTTTGAGAAAAGTATTTTGTTCACCGTAGTTGAGAGATCCGGAAACTGTGTCTTTTTTAGGATGACAATCCGCTCACAGCAAGGGCTGTAAGTTATGCCCTGAGTCATAAAAGGTTTTTATAGAAAGCGTTGTCGTATCAACTTCAAAAAGGACTCATTCGATTGGAAATTGAAAGGGCTAGTGTCCTTTTTAATAGTCAGAAGTGATTGGAGGGCAACTAACCCCCCTCTCACGCCCACCATTTCCCCAAACACATCCAATCAGAATTTTGAGATAGCAATTTTCTTCAACATTGCTGAAACTGCTGGAAATTAGGTCTTTGAGTATGATAATCCCCCCCATCCCTCAGGGCAAGGGTCGTAAGTTATGCCCTGGGGGAATATAAGGTTTTTACTGAAATCCTTGTCGTAGAAACTTCAAAAGCGCTCATTCGATTGGAAATTGAAAAGGCTAGTGCCTTTTTTAATAGTTAAAAGTGATTGGAGAGCAAATAACGCCCCTCTCACACCCACCATGTGTTTGGGGAGGGGCAATAACGCCCCTCCCCAAACACATCCAATCAAAATTTTGAGATAGCCGTTTTGTTTAACGTAGTTGAAAGCTCTGGAAATTCTGTCTTTGAGGATGACAACCCCCTCATAACCCTCAGGGCAAGGGTTATAATTTATGCCACGGGGACATATAAGGTGTTTATAGAAAGTGTTCTCGTAGAAACTCAAAAAGGGCTTATTCGATTGGAAATTGAAAGGGCTAGTGCCCTTTTTAATAGTCGAAAATGATTGGAAGGCTTGACAGTTTTATAGTAAAGAACGATAAGGGTGTACAATGTATTATTATTATTTTTCTTTTTAACATTAGTAACATGTTAGACCAGGGCACTTTGTATCGAAGGAGTTGTCGTAGGAACTTCGAAAAGGGCTCATTCAATTGAAAATAGAAAGGGCTAATGACGCTAGTAGAATGGGGGGTGCCAGTCGTGACTACACCACGTGGTTTATGGTTTTCTCAGTGAGAATGAAAAAACAGTTGAAATTCTCACTTGAAAAACCATGAATTTTGTCGCATTTATGAAATTCTCACTTGAAAAACCATAAAAACAGACATAACAGTGAAAAAATTAATTGATTTTCAAGTGATAATCAAAAACATGTGACAAAATTAATTGATTTTCAAGTGAGAATAACATAAATGTGACAAAATTCATGGTTTTTCAAGTGAGAATTACATAAATGCGACAAAATTCATGGTTTTTCAAGTGAGAATTTCCCCTGTTTTTTCATTCTCACTTGGAAAACCATAAACCACGTGGTGTAGTCACGAGTAGCACCTGTGAACTTGATTTACATAATCGCTCGGGGAAATTATTGATTCACGATGAGGGAATTAGGAAACATTAAGGCTTCTTTAATCTTAGGTCTGAGGAAGGGGGAATTAAGAAACAAACATGGCTTCATTGTTGTTTGGTTAGCTTAACCTGAGAAATAGCACCTGTGAACTTGATTTACATACTCGCTAGGGGAAATTATTGATTCACGAGCGTGAGGGAATTAGGAAACATTAATGCTTCTTTAATCTTTAGGCCTGTCACGAGTAGCACCTGTGAACTTGATTTACATAATCGATAGGGGAAATTATTGATTCACGAAGAGGAGAATTAAGAAACATTAAGGCTTCTTTAATCTTAGGTCGGAGGGATCAACGTTCTTTAGTTCAGAGAGAAAAATTAATATTCTATTTTCAAATAGGGCTTCATTGATCTTTAGTGTCAGGAATTATAATTGACATCACTTGTTATCTTGGAATTATGCGGGAGTCTAAAGAGATAGAAATTCTATTTTTAAATACGGCTTCACGGAGCTTTAAGTCGGAGAGATAAATTGATATTCTAACGAAACCCTAAAAGTTTAGCTAGGAACATTTATGAGGTGAAGAGATTAACGTAGGAAAGGGTTTCCTAGAAATTTGAAATGCGTTAGCGCATAGATGCCATACAAAAGGAACACGCTGAAATTACGTTTAGGGATTATTTGGGCGAAACGGTTTTATCCATTTTATGGGATTATTTCGGCGAAACAGTTAGAGACATTTTGAAAGAAGATTTTAGGAAAGGTTTTAGAAGAGAATTTGAGGGTGAAACTCTGTGGTCGTTATAATACACAAGTTCCATTTGAACAGTGTTGTGAGGTCCTCTACCCCAACCCCAAAGGGTTCCGACCCCCCACCACAACCCCGAAGGCAGTCCTCGGTACTCAAAGATCCCCCCAGCTCCCATAGAGCCCCCGCCCCCCCCCCCAACCGCCCTCCTCAGACCCTCAAAGGCCCTCCTCTGGTCCTCAAAGGGCCCCCGGACCCCCAAAGGGCCCCCCGGACCCCAGAGGCCCTCCCCCGGTCCTCAAAGGTCCCTCGGGTTCCCAAAGGACCACCGGTGCCCCCCAAAGACCCACCCAGACCCCCAAATGCCATCCCCGAACCCCCAAAGGCCCTCCCTGTGCCCCAAAGGCCCCCCCCCCCCCGGCCCCCCTCCTCCTCCTCCTCCCACCTCCTCCTCCTCCCTCCTCCTCATCCTCCCTCCTCCTCCTCCTCCTCCTCCCACCTCCTCCCTCCTCCTCCTCCCTCCTCCTCCTCCCACCTCCTCCTCCCACCTCCTCCTCCTCCCACCTCCTCCCACCTCCTCCTCCTCCTCCTCCTCCTCCTCCTCCTCCCACCTCCTTCCTCCTCCTCCTCCCTCCTCCTTCTACCTCCTCCTCCCCCCCCCCCCCCCATTCCCTCATCATTTTTTATACTTTTTTGTGCATTGAGACACAGAACGACCCCCTGCCCCCCAGCCCCTCCCCCTCCAAAGGTCTGATTTTTCAAAGTTCATTTTGAATTTCTTTCATTGAAATGCAAGAGTTGGAATATTTCAGTAGTGTGATGTTGTAGTTTACCATGTCACAATTACATTCCCTTAATTTTTCAAAGTTCATTTTGAATTTATTTCGTTGAAATGCAAGAGTTGGAATATTTCACTAGTGTGATGTTGTAGTTTACCATGTCACAGTTACATTCCCTTAATTTTTGATAGTCCATTTTGAATTTCTTTCGTTGAAATGCAAGAGTTGGAATATTTCAGTAGTGTTTTGTTGCTGTTTACATTGTCACAGTTACATTTTCTTGATTTTTCAAAGTTCATTTTGAATTTCTTTCGTTGAAATGAAAGAGTTGTAATATTTCAGTAGTGTTTGGTTGCGGTTTACCATGTCACATTAACATTTTCTTTATTTTTCAAAGTTCATTTTGAATTTTTTGTTGAAATTCAAGAGTTGGAATATTTCAGTAGTGTGATGTTGTAGTTTACAATGTCACAGTTACATTACCTTTATTTTTCAAAGTTCATTTTGAATTTCTTTAGTTGAAATGCAAGAGTTGGAATATTTCACTAGTGTGATGTTGTAGTTTACCATGTCACAGTTACATTTTCTTGATTTTTCAAATTTCAATTTGTTTTTGTTTCGTTGAAATGAAAGATTTGGAATATTTCATTAGTGTGATGTTGAGGTTTAACATGTCACAGTTACATTATCTTTATTTTTAATAGTTAATTTTGAATTTTCTTTTGACATTCCAGAGTTGGAATTTTTAAGTAGTGTGATGTTGTAGTTTACCATGTCACAGTTACATTCACTTAATTTTTCAAAGTTCATTTTGAATTTCTTTCGTTGAAATGAAAGAGTTGGAATATTTCACTAGTGTGATGTTGTAGTTTACCCTGTCACAGTTACATTACCTTAATTTTTGATAGTTCAATTTGAATTTCTTTCATTGAAATGCAAGAGTTGTACTATTTCACTAGTGTTTTGTCGCGGTTTACCTTGTCACAGTTAAATTTTCTTGATTTTTAATATCTAATATTTAATTTATCTATTTTACATGATAGATATGTAAGAATTCATTAGTGTGTTTTCTTTTTTTAAATTGTAAGTGATAATTTTTATTGATTTTTCAAAGTTCATTTGAATTTCTTTCGTTGAAATGCAAGAGTTGGAATATTTCAGTAGTGTTTGGTTGCGGTTTACCTTGTCACAGTTACATTCCCTTAATTTTTCAAAGTTCATTTTGAATTTCTTTCGATGAAATTCAATAGTTGGAATATTTCAGTAGTGTTTGGTTGTGGTTTACCATGTAACAGTTACATTCCCTTAATTTTTCAAAGTTCATTTTGAATTTCTTTCGTTGAAATGCAAGAGTTGGAATATTTCACTAGTGTTTGGTTGAGGTTAACCTTGTCACAGTTACATTTTCTTGATTTTTAAAAGTTCATTTTGAATTTCTTTAATTGAAATGCAAGAGTTGGAATATTTCAGTAGTGTTTGGTCATGGTTTACCTTGTCACAATTACAGTCCCTTAATTTTTCAAATTTCATTTTAATTTCTTTCGTTGAAATGCAAGAGTTGGAATATTTCAGGAGTGTTTGGTTGAGGTTTAACATGTCACAGTTACATTTTCATGATTTTTCAAAGTTTATTTTGAATTTCTTTCATTGAAATGCAAGAGTTGGAATATTTCACTAGTGTTTGGTTGTTGTTTAACTTGTCACAGTTACATTTTCATGATTTTTCAAAGTTTATTTTGAATTTCTTTCATTGAAATGCAATAGTTGGAATATTTCAGTAGTGTTTGGTTGTGGTTTACCTTGTCACAGTTACATTTTCTTGATTTTTCAAAGTTCATTTGAATTTCTTTAATTGAATTGCAAGAGTTGGAATATTTCAGTAGTGTGATGTTGTGGTTTACCTTGTCACAGTTACATTTTCTTGATTTTTCAAAGTTCATTTTGAATTTCTTTCGTTGAAATGCAAGAGTTGGAATATTTCAGTAGTGTTTGGTTGTGGTTTAGCTTGTAACAGATAAATTTTCTTGATTGTTTAAAGTTCTTTTTGAATTTCATTAGTTGAAATGCAAGAGTTGGAATATTTCAGTAGTGTTTGGTTGTGGTTTACCTTGTCATAGCTACATTTTCATGATTGTTCAAAGTTCATTTTGAACTTCTTTCGTTGAAATGCAAGAGTTGAAATATTTCAGTAGTGTTTGCTTGTGGGTTACCTTGTCACAGTTACATTTATTTATTTTTCAAATTTCATTTTAATTTTCTTTCGTTGAAATGCCAGAGTTTGAATATTTCAGTAGTGTTTGATTGTGGGTTACCTTGTCACAGTTACATTTTCATGATTTTCAAAGTTCATTTTGAATTTCTTTCATTGAAATACAAGAGTTGGAATATTTCAGAAGTGTTTGGTTGTGGTTTACCATGTCACAGTTACATTTTCTTGATTTTTCAAAGTTCATTTTGAATTTCTTTCGTTGAAATGCAAGAGTTGGAATATTTCAGTAGTGTGTTATTATAGTTTACCATGTCACAGTTACATTCCATTAATTTTTCAAAGTTCATTTAGAATTTCTTTCGTTGAAATGCAAGAGTTGGAATATTTCAGTAGTGTTTGGTCGTGGTTTACCTTGTCACAGTTACATGTTCGTGATTTTTCAAAGTTCATTTTGAATTTCTTTCGTTGAAATGCAAGAGTTGGACTATTTCAGTAGTGTTTGTTTACGGTTTACCATATCACAGTTACATTTTCTTTATTTTTCAAAGTTCATTTCGAATTTATTTCATTGAAATGCTAGAGTTGGAATATTTCAGTAGTGTTTGGTCGTGGTTTACCATGTCACAGTTACATCCCCTTAATTTTTCAAAGTTCATTTGAATTTCTTTCGTTGAAATGCAAGAGTTGGAATATTTCAGTAGTGTTTGGTTGTGGTTTACCTTGTCACACTTACATTTTCTTGATTTTTTAAAAGTTAATTTTGAATTTCTTTATTTGAAATGCAAGAGTTGGAATATTTCAGTAGTGTTTGATTGTGGTTTACAATGTCACAGTTAAATATACTTGATTTTTCAAAGTTCATTTGAATTTATTTCATTGAAATGAAAGAGTTGGAATATTTCAGTAGTGTTTGGTTGCGGTTTACCTTGTCACAGTTACATCAACTTAATTTTTCAAAGTTCATTTTGAATTTCTTTCTTTGAAATGTAAGAGTTGGAATATTTCAGTAGTGTATGTTTATGGTATACCTTATCACAGTTACATTTTATTTATTTTTCAAAGTTTATTTTGAATTTCTTTCTTTGAAATGCTAGAGTTTGAATATTTCACTAGTGTTTGGTTGAGGTTAACCTTGTCACAGTTACATTTTATTGATTTTTCAAAGTTCATTTTGAATTTCTTACATAGAAATGCAAGAGTTGGAATATTTCAGTAGTGTTTGGTCGTGGTTTAGCTTGTCACAGTTACAGTCCCTTAATTTTTCAAAGTTCATTTTGAATTTCTTTCATTGAAATGCAAGAGTTGGAATATTTCAGTAGTGTATGGTTATGGTTTACCTTGTCACAGTTACATTTTCATGATTTTTCAAAGTTCATTTTGAATTTCTTTCGTTGAAATGCAAGAGTTGGAATATTTCAGTAGTGTATGGTTTTGGTATAACTTGTCAAAGTTACATTTTCATGATTTTCCAAAGTTCATTTTGAATTTCTTTCATTGAAATGCAAGAGTTGGAATATTTCACTAGTGTTTGGTCATGGTTTACCTTGTCACAGATACATTTTCTTGATTTTTCAAAGTTCATTTTGAATTTCTTTCGTTGAAATGCAAGAGTTGGAAAATTGGGGTCTTAGTCCACCACCCCGAATGGTGGAAATCCACTAGCTCAATATTGGGGTCTCAGTCCACCAACCTGAATGGTGGAAATTCACTAGCTCAGAATTAGGGTCTTAGTCCACCAGCCTGAATGGTGGAAATTCACTAGCTCAGAATAGGGGTCTTAGTCCACCAGCCTGAATGGTTGAAATTCACATTAGACGAGGTGACGTGCGCACACACACACACACACAGAGAGAGACGACTAACACACAGGGACAACACACACTATGAGACGACACACACAGAAAGAAACTGAATTACAATATGAATATGATCAGGAATTGTTTACAAGTCAGGTTGGCCGAGCGGTTAAGGCGCTAGACTCAAGATCTGGTCCCCATATGGGTCGTGGGTTCGAGTCCCACACTTGACAATTTTTTCTTATTCTAAATCTTTGGAAACAGCCTATATTTCTGACCGTTTAAGTTTTGATGTTAGTGTTGTCAGTCAAAAGCTATGACCTTGAGAAAAGAGCTTGAGAAAAGTGCCTGATTATCGAAAAATGGGGAAACATCCTCCAAAAGTCGACAGGAATACACCCCTCCAGCGTTTTGTCGAATATGTTGAATAGAATATGCAAAGTCGACATAGCTTTATTTCATTTTTAAGGTTAATTTAGACGAGGTTCTGAATTTTCTTAAAGAAGAGAAAAAAGTTAGCTCAATTCTGAACTTTACCAATGAAACTGAATTACAATATGAATATGATCAAGAATTGTTTACAAGTCAGGTTGGCCGAGTGGTTAAGGCGCTAGACTTAAGATCTGGTCCCCATATGGGGTCGTGGGTTCGAGTCCCACACTTGACAATTTTTTCTTATTCTAAATCTATAGAAACAGCCTCTATTTCTGACCGTTTAAGTTTTGATGTTAGTGTTGTCAGTCAAAAGCAATGACCGTGAGAAAAGCGGCACAGTCGGGGTATCCACCCCCAGGAGAGGTTAGGTTAGGTTAAGTGGTCTTAACCTAACCCAGGTTAGGGTAGGTTACCTAACCTAACTAGGGTTAGCAGGTTAGGTTAGGTTAGGTTCGGTTAAGTGGTCGACCACGTACGCTTCACTTAGGTTAGCTTAGGTTAGGTGAGAGACAGGCAAAAGTTAGGTGTATGATTAGGTTAGGTTAGATTAAGTTAGATTAGGTTAAGTTCGGTTAGGCTAGGTTAGCCTACGTACGCGCGCGTACGTAGGCTAACCTAGCCTAACCTATCTTAACCTAATCTAACTTAATCTAACCTAACCTAATCATACACCTAACTTTTTGCCTGTCTCTCACCTAACCTATGCTAACCTAAGTGAAGCGTACGTGGTCGACCACTTAACCGAACCTAACCTAACCTAACCTGCTAACCCTAGTTAGGTTAGGTAACCTAACCTAACCGGGGTTAGGTTAAGACCACTTAACCTAACCTAACCTATCCTGGGGGTGGATACCCCGACTGTGTCGCTTTTCTCAAGGTCATTGCTTTTGACTGACAACACTAACATCAAAACTTAAACGGTCAGAAATAGAGGCTGTTTCTATAGATTTAGAATAAGGTAAAAATTGTCAAGTGTGGGACTCGAACCCACGACCCCATATGGGGACCAGATCTTAAGTCTAGCGCCTTAACCACTCGGCCAACCTGACTTGTAAACAATTCTTGATCATATTCATATTGTAATTCAGTTTCATTGGTAAAGTTCAGAATTGAGCTAACTTTTTTCTCTTCTTTAAGAAAATTCAGAACCTCGTCTAAATTAACCTTAAAAATGAAATAAAGCTATGTCGACTTTGCATATTCTATTCAAAATATTCGACAAAACGCTGGAGGGGTGTATTCCTGTCGACTTTTGGAGGATGTTTCCCCATTTTTCTATAATCAGGCAATTTTCTCAAGCTCTTTTCTCAAGGTCATAGCTTTTGACTGACAACACTAACATAAAAACTTAAACGGTCAGAAATATATGCTGTTTCCAAAGATTTAGAATAAGAAAAAAATTGTCAAGTGTGGGACTCGAACCCACGACCCCATATGGGGACCAGATCTTGAGTCTAGCGCCTTAACCGCTCGGCCAACCTGACTTGTAAACAATTCCTGATCATATTCATATTGTAATTCAGTTTCTTTCTGTGTGTGTCGTCTCATAGTGTGTGTTGTCCCTGTGTGTTAGTCGTCTCTCTCTGTGTGTGTGTGTGTGTGCGCACGTTACCTCGTCTAATGTGAATTTCAACCATTCAGGCTGGTGGACTAAGACCCCTATTCTGAGCTAGTGAATTTCCACCATTCAGGCAGGTGGACTAAGACCCTAATTCTGAGCTAGTGAATTTCCACCATTCAGGTTGGTGGACTGAGACCCCAATATTGAGCTAGTGGATTTCCACCATTCGGGGTGGTGGACTAAGACCCCAATTTTCCAACTCTTGCATTTCAACGAAAGAAATTCAAAATGAACTTTGAAAAATCAAAGAAAATGTATCTGTGACAAGGTAAACCATGACCAAACACTAGTGAAATATTCCAACTCTTGCATTTCAATGAAAGAAATTCAAACTGAACTTTGGAAAATCATGAAAATGTAACTTTGACAAGTTATACCATAACCATACACCACTGAAATATTCCAACTCTTGCATTTCAACGAAAGAAATTCAAAATGAACTTTGAAAAATCATGAAAATGTAACTGTGACAAGGTATACCATAACCATACACGACTGAAATATTCCAACTCTTGCATTTCAATGAAAGAAATTCAAAATGAACTTTGAAAAATAAAGGGAATGTAACTGTGACAAGGTAAACCACGACCAAACACTACTGAAATATTCCAACTCTTGCATTTCAAGGTACGAAATTCAAAATGAACTTTCAAAAATAAAGAAAATGTAACTGTGACAAGGTTAACCTCAACCAAACACTAGTGAAATATTCCAACTCTTGAATTTCAAAGAAAGAAATTCAAAATAAACTTTGAAAAATAAAGAAAATCTAACTGTGACAAGGTATACCAAAAACATACACTACTTAAATATTCCAACTCTTTCATTTCAACTAAATAAATTCAAAATGAACTTTGAAAAATTAAGTTGTTGTAACTGTGACAATGTAAACCTCAACAAAACACTACTGAAATATTCCAACTCTTGCATTTCAATGAAAGAAATTCAAATGAACTTTGAAAAAATCAAGAAAATGTAACTGTGACATGGTAAACCACAATCAAACACTACTGAAATATTCCAACTCTTTCATTTCAACGAAAGAAATTAAAAATTAAATTTTAAAAAATAAAGAAAATTTAATTTTGACAAGGTAAACCACAACCAAACACTACTGAAATATTCCAACTCTTGCATTTCAACGAAAGAAATTCAAAATGAACTTTTATAAATAAAGTGAATGTAACTGTGACATTGTAAACCACTACCAAACACTACTGAAATATTCCAACTCTTGCATTTCAATTACATAAATTCGAAATGATCTTTGAAAAATCAAGAAAATGTAACTGTGACATGGTAAACCGTAACCAAACACTACTGAAATAGTCCAACTCTTGCATTTCAACGAAAGAAATTCAAAATGAACTTTTAAAAATCAAGAAAATGTAACTGTGACAAGATAAACAACGAACAAACACTACTGAAATAGTCCAACTCTTGCATTTCAACGAAAGAAATTCAAAATGAACTTTGAAAAATTAATGGAATGTAACTGTGACATGGTAAACTATAATAACACACTACTGAAATATTCCAACTCTTGCATTTCAAAGATAGAAATTCAAAAAGAACATTGAAAAATAAAGAAACTGTAACATTGACAAGGTAAACAACAAACAAACACTTCTGAAATAGTCAAACTATTTTATTTAAATGAAATAAATTCAAAATTAAATTTGAAAATCATGAAAATGTAACTGTGACAAGGTAACCCACAAGCAAACACTACTGAAATATTAAAACTCTGGCATTTCAACGAAAGAAATACAAATGAAATTTGAAAAATCAAGAAATGTAACTGTGACAAGGTAACCCACAATCAAACACTACTGAAATATTTCAACTCTTGCATTTCAACGAAAGAAATTCAAAATGAACTTTGAACAATCATGAAAATGTAGCTATGACAAGGTAAACCACAACCAAACACTACTGAAATATTCCAACTCTTGCATTTCAAAGAAAGAAATTCAAAAATAACTTTGAAGAATCAAGAAAATGTAACTGTGACAAGGTAAACCACAACCAAACACTACTGAAATATTCCAACTCTTGCATTTCAATGAAAGAAATTCAAAATGAACTTTGAAAAATCAAGAAAATGTAACTGTGACAAGGTAAACCACAACATCACACTACTTAAATATTCCAACTCTTGAAATTCAATTAAATAAATTAAAATGAACTTTTAAAAATAAAGAAAATGTAACTGTGACAAGGTAAACCACAACCAAACACTACTGAAATATTCCAACTCTTGCATTTCAATGAAAGAAATTCAAAATAAACTTTGAAAAATCAGGAAAATGTAACTGTGACATGGTAAACCACAACCAAACACTAGTGAAATATTCCAACTCTTGCATTTCAATGAAAGAAATTCAAAATAAACTTTGAAAAATCAGGAAAATGTAACTGTGACATGGTAAACCGCAACCAAACACTAATTAAATATACCAACTCTTGCATTTCAACTAAAGAAATTCAAATTAACTTTTAAAAATTTAGTGAATGTAAGAGTGACAAGGAAAAACACGACCCAACACTACTGAACTATACCAACTCTTGCATTTCAATTAAAGAAATTCAAAATGAACTTTGAAAAATTAAGAAAATGTAACTGTTACATGGTTAACCGCAACCAAACACTAGTGAAATATTCCAACTCTTGCATTTCAACGAAAGAAATTAAAAATGAGCTTTGAAAAATTAATGGAATGTAACTGTTACATGGTAAGCAACAACCAAACACTACTGAAATATTCCAACTATTGAATTTCATCGAATTAAATTAAAAATGAACTTTGAAAAATTAAGTGAATGTAACTGTGACAAGGTAAACCGCAACCAAACACTACTTAAATATTCCAACTCTTGCATTTCAACGAAAGAAATTCAAATGAACTTTGAAAAATAAATAAAATTTAACGGTTTCAATGTAAAACTCGAACTAAAAAAAATTAAATAATACATCTATTTAAATTAAATTAAATAAATTCAAAATGAACTTTTAAAAATAAATATAATGTAACTGTGACAAGGTAAACCGCAACCAAACACTAGTGAAATATTCCAACTCTTGCATTTCAACGAAAGAAATTCAAAATGAACTATCAAAAATTAAGGGAATGTAACTGTGACATGGTAAACTACAACATCACACTACTGAAATATTCAAACTCTTGCATTTCAACGAAAAGACATTCAAAATGAACTTTGAAAAATTAAGGGACTGTAACTGTGACATGTTAAACTACAAAATCACACTACTGAAATAATCCAACTCTTTCATTTCAACAGAAAATTAAAAATGAACTTTGAAAAATAAAGAAAATGTAACTGTGACAAGTTAAACCTCACCATCACACTACTGAAATAGTCCAACTCTTGCATTTCAATAAAATAAATTCAAAATGAACTTTGAAAAATCAAGAAAATGTAACTGTGACAGGGTAAACTACAACATCACACTAGTGAAATATTCCAACTCTTTCATTTCAACGAAAGAAATACAAAATGAACTTTGAAAAATAAAGTGGATGTAACTGTGACATGGTAAACTACAACATCACACTACTGAAATATTCCAACTCTTGCATTTCAACAAAAAAAATCAAAATGAACTTTTAAAAATAAATAAAATTTAACTGTGACAAGGTAAACCGCAACCAAACACTACTGAAATATTCCAACTCTTGCATTTCAACGAAAGAAATTCAAAATGAACTTTAAAAATCAAGAAAATGTAACTGTGACAAGGTAAACCGCAACCAAACACTACTGAAATATTCCAACTCTTGTATTTCAACGAAAGAAATTCAAAATGAACTATCAAAAATTAAGTGAATGTAACTGTGACAGGATAAACTACAACATCACACTAGTGAAATATTCCAACTCTTGCATTTCAACGAAAGAAATTCAAAATGAACTTTGAAAAATTAAGGGAATGTAATTGTGACATGGTAAACTACAACATCACACTACTGAAATATTCCAACTCTTGCATTTCAATGAAAGAAATTCAAAATGAACTTTGAAAAATCAGACCTTTGGAGGGGGAGGGGCTGGGGGGCAGGGGGTCGTTCTGTGTCTCAATGCACAAAAAAGTATAAAAAATGATGAGGGAATGGGGGGGGGGGGGGGAGGAGGAGGTAGAAGGAGGAGGGAGGAGGAGGAGGAAGGGGGTGGAGGAGGAGGAGGGAGGAGGAGGAGGAGGAGGAGGTGGGAGGAGGTGGGAGGAGGAGGAGGTGGGAGGAGGAGGTGGGAGGAGGAGGAGGGAGGAGGTGGGAGGAGGAGGAGGGAGGAGGTGGGAGGAGGAGGAGGAGGAGGAGGGAGGATGAGGAGGAGGGAGGAGGAGGAGGAGGGAGGAGGAGGAGGAGGGGGCCGGGGGAGGGCCTTTGGGGCACAGGGAGGGCCTTTGGGGGTTCGGGGATGGCATTTGGGGGTCTGGGTGGGTCTTTGGGGGGCACCGGTGGTCCTTTGGGAACCCGAGGGACCTTTGAGGACCGGGGGAGGGCCTCTGGGGTCCGGGGGCCCTTTGGGGGTCCGGGGGCCCTTTGAGGACCAGAGGAGGGCCTTTGAGGGTCTGAGGAGGGCGTTTGGGGGGGGGGGGCGGGGCCTCTAGGGGCGCGGGGGGGATCTTTGAGTCCCGCGGACGTCCGTCGGGGTTGTGGGGGGGGATCGGAACCCTTGGGGGTTGGGTTAGAGGACCTCACAACACTGTTCAAATGAAACTTGTGTATTATAACGACCACAGAGTTTCACCCTCAAATTCTCTTCTAAAACCTTTCCTAAAATCTTCTTTCAAAATGTCTCTAACTGTTTCGCCGAAATAATCCCATAAAATGGATAAAACCGTTTCGCCCAAATAATCCCTAAACGTAATTTCAGCGTGTTCCTTTTGTATGGCATCTATGCGCTAACGCATTTCAAATTTCTAGGAAACCCTTTCCTACGTTAATCTCTTCACCTCATAAATGTTCCTAGCTAACCTATTAGGGTTTCGTTAGAATATCAATTTATCTCTCAGACTTAAAGCTCCGTGAAGACGTGTTTAAAAATAGAATTTCTATCTCTTTAGACTCCCGCATAATTCCAAGATAACAAGTGATGTCAATTATAATTCCTGACACTAAAGATCAATGAAGCCCTATTTGAAAATAGAATATTAATTTTTCTCTCTGAACTAAAGAACGTTTATCCCTCAGACCTAAGATTAAAGAAGCCTTAATGTTTCTTAATTCCCTCTTCGTGAATCAATAATTTCCCCTAGCGATTATGTAAATCAAGTTCACAGGTGCTACTCGTGACAGGCCTAAAGATGAAAGAATCCTGAATGTTTCCTAATTCCCCACGCTCGTGAATCAATAATATCACCTAGCTATTATGTAAATCAAGTTCACAGGTGCTATTTCTCAGGTTAAGCTAACCAAACAACAATGAAGCCATGTTTGTTTCTTAATTCCCCCCTTCCTCAGACCTAAGATTAAAGAAGCCTTAATGTTTCCTAATTCCCTCTTCGTGAATCAATAATTTCCCCTAGCGATTATGTAAATCAAGTTCACAGGTGCTACTCGTGACTACACCACGTGGTTTATGGTTTTCCAAGTGAGAATGAAAAAACAGGGGAAATTCTCACATGAAAAAACATGAATTTTTTCGCATTTATTTAATTCTAACTTGAAAAACCATGAATTTTTTCACATTTATGTAATTCTCACTTGAAAAAACATGAATTTTGTCACATTTATTTAATAATAAATTGAAAATCCAGTTATTTTGTCACATTGATGTATTTTTTTTTGGTTTTTGAAGTGAGAATTACATAAATGTGACAAAATTCATGGTTTTTCAAGTGAGAATTTCATCTGTTTTTTCATTCTCACTGAGAAAACCATAAACCACGTGGTGTAGTCACGACTGGCACCCCCCATTCTACTGACGCTTCTGATAGTCAAAAGTGATTGGACGGCAACTAATCCCCCTCCCACGCCCACCCTCTCATTTGCCCATTATGTTTAAAAACTAAATGTTGCCTTAAGATTAAATAAAAATGCACTGTGTTAATGCTAACTCCCCGTAATGCATCTCAGTAGTATTCCAAGAGCGACTGAGGGTATTGTGTTCAAACTTTCGGAGCTACTTCTGCTCTTAAATTTTAACCAAATCAAAATAGCGTAAGTGTATCCAAGCTATCAAAGAAAGTAAACAATTTTTTTCCGAATGGTATCAAGTTTTCTATTTCAGGTCAACTAGAGGACGTGTGAAACTAAATTAAACACTACTATTAGTGTCCAGATTTTTAAAAGGGTGTATGTTGTTAAAAATTGCTGAAAAAATTTCTCCAGCATACAAATACCAGGCCAAACTTAAAGTCTTAAAAAAAGCAAAAAGAGGTAAAGTATTAGAAATTAACATGAGTAGGGGTCAAAACTCCTGTGCCTTCCCAAGGCCGGAACATATTTTGCACTTTATGGAAAAAATACAAATGAATGTGTATTGTCAGTTTAATATACATATACTGATATTTAGTAATCAAAATGTTAATATTATTTGATTTATTAAAGCATCTATATTTTCCTTTAAAATTTGGTATACTTGTTTATTCTAATTTTTGACCTTTGATTTATTCTGATCTTTTATTAAGAGCAAATGGAAAGAGAGTCAATCATCTCCTAATTATCAAGAATTATGGTACATTACACCTCCATTTTATTGGATTTACGCATGTTATATTAAAATAAACTCACCTGCTTTGTATTTTTCTAATCTACTACCTCCTACCTTTATCCTGATAAATGAAATCTTACACTCCTGTCTATGGTTGCATTACTGCATTTTATTAGCCCTAGATTCTTTTAATCCATCACATACAAGGTCCAGATCATACTTTGTTGCAATTTCAAAAGAAAGGAATTTCAAGGAGAATTCTGCACCGCTTTAGAAATTCTTACTGGAAAATTCTCTCCTGCTGAACACCCCTTCTATGCATTAATAAGAATCGTATTTCTAATTTGAAAGTTATTGACAAATTTCCTTGAAAAGGTTCACTCAAGTACAATTCTCCCCACAAAAAATATCCTCCTATGGATAATTCCCCCCCCTGCGGAAATTTCCCCCCTGTGTAAAATTTCCCTGCAGAACTCTTCCCCCGTGAAAAATTCTCCCTGAGAAAACCCCCTAACCCCTCCTCCCGATACTTATCCCCTGTAAAATTTTATCCGAATACAAAATAATGATCTTATTTTCAAATTTAAAACTGTTCAAAAAAATT
Source organism: Artemia sp. Qi Xiang Cuo (assembly GCF_049724085.1). Lineage (NCBI taxonomy): Eukaryota > Metazoa > Arthropoda > Branchiopoda > Anostraca > Artemiidae > Artemia > Artemia sp. Qi Xiang Cuo. The sequence continues at coordinate 43,621,053 of NC_142802.1, forward strand.
AGACTAGGATTATTAATTTTACAATTGGGGTGACGTTTTATATTTAATATCCATCAAATCTGAATAATATGAAAGAAAGCAACTGTCAAGCATTTATGTTCGGGGGCTCTTATTTCAGTCAGCAGGAAAAATGTCGAAAGATTAAGAGGACCTTGAGGGGGGGCATAAAACCTTAACGAGAGTGTACTCAACAACTTCTTAAAGTTTCTTGGCGATCGGATGAACAACAGTGCACTAAAGCATACAGGACACAGACATAGGTACATTTGATTTTATAAATATAGATTACACTTGCATTTTTATTCCATTGACGTATAATGTATATTTGTAACAAAACTCACCTGCCTTGTATTCCTCTAATCTGCCCCCCCCCCCCCTTTGACAAATAAATTGCATCTTATATGCCTGTCTGTGTTTGCGCTGCTAGGTTGAACAAGCCCACATTTGAATGCATCACGTAATGGGTCCATTTTCAGCAGGTCAACGATGCCCCAAGTTTTAAATATCATCGGCATCTTCTTAGAAGAATCAGCAGATGAAAGGGAATGCAAGTGAGATTATAAGTTAAGCTGACAACTTGAAGTTTCTTTTAATTGAATAATTCAAAATGGAATTGATTCGCTCCTGCTAAGCCAAACCAGATGAGGATAATTGGGTTGCCTTGCCGACTCGAGCTCCAGATTACAGTTCTGGGTTTTTTCTTATAAACCACTTATTCAGTTTGTATTTTAAAATCAAAAACCAAGAGCAAAATTAATTTAATATTCGAACTAACGTTATGCTAGAATGTATGATAGGACTTGTTTCGATGTTGGTGAATATTTTGTTTTGTGGCACAGAGCAACATGGCACGGTGTAAAATAGTGGGACATAGTAGAGCTTGAAAGCAGACAGACAGAAAGTGAAGTGTTCTGGGTCTTTTTCTACTTTTTTCAATTATTTATGTATCTTTTCTAATTAACATTGTATTAATATGGGTTGAAAGTACGAACATTCATAAGGTTTTCTGCTTAAGGAACCATAATGTTTGAATGTAATCTTAATTTCACGAAAAATTCATAAATTTCACCAAAATTTTGGAAGAGGCTTAGTTTTGTGCTATAATATTTTCATAATATTTTTACCAAAAATTCGGGCTGGATGGTCCTGATTGAAACTTTATGCCATTTGCATTTACATTATGTTAACATATGACATTTTAAAATGGTATGTAATTTATATAATCAATCATAAAGCAGCGTCGTTAGTACTCAGAGTAGGGAAGCGGGATCAGAATAGGCATGGTCTGGGGTCTGGGCCCTCTATCCCCTCAATCATGCAAATCGGAAAGATATACACAGGCTACCAAGGGAATGGCTCCCCAGCATATAATCTGCCTACCCGGGCTACACAACACAAAATTTGAAGTTGGTTCACCTCCCCCTCGACAAAACTGTCTCAAAGAGATTTAAGTCAATCCCCTAGCTGTGAGAAAAAACTTTGGAAATATTCATTTACAGAATACTATGGAATTTGTCCTCCATCTACAGGGTGAATATGGTTTAATGATGCTTTATCCACAAATATGAGTTTTAAATTATTATTTGTCATTTTTATTTGTATTTTATATATAAATTTATGGACTAGTAAAAATCTGATAATTAATTATATAAAATGGCTTGAAAACATTTAGAAATAAAGTGAAGGAAAAAATGTATCTTATTAATGAATCCTAAGCTATTATTCGTATTTTATTTTTTTTTCTTCTTCTTTTGTTGTTTGAGGTGTGTGAAGGAGTATAGTGGATTATTTGGATAGTTTTTGTTGTTTTTTGGGGTTGTTACGGTGACTCCAGTAGCAACTCAGCAAGGAATTGTGTATTTTTATTTATACACATATACATATATTTTTTTTATATTATCAGTATTTCTGGTATATTTAATTTGTGCTATAAACTAGTACTAAAATTTTCTCCTTTTTTCTTCTATTCCTGGCACACCCCTAGAACAATTTGCATTTGCAAGTTCATGGGCAGGCTAGATGATTAGTTGATAGACTTTGTTTTTTTCCTGTATTATATATATATATATATATATATATATATATATATATATATATATATATATATATATATATATATATATATATATATATATATATATATATATATATATATATATGTATTCTGTCAATTTCTATTTTTTATTAATAATAATAAAAAAAAAATGAAATGGAACTTTCACCCAAAGAGGAACAAACCATCGATGTTTTGCTTTTTACTGACGGAAATAAAAAGACTAAGGTTGGGTTTAAAAACTATGGCCCCGGGACTGGAAAATCTTCCACTATCTAAGCTAGTCTAAACCTCTACCATTTAGTTTCTACCATATGGGCTCAGGGGTGGATCTAGAGCAATATCTTGGGGTGGGGGCAATGTGACAAGGGCGCCAATAAGCAAAATCTAGGGGGAGGGCAATGTAACAAGAGTGCGAATAATTGACCAAATTGACAAATTTATTTAAAAAAAGAGTGAAAAACAAAAAAAAACAAGGAATGAGGGCACCAGAAATCTCTGGGGGGGGGCCACTCTGTAGAGTTACCGACATTACTAATTATATGTAGATAACTGTATAAATATTGTCCTACAAAATACAATTGAAGTTAAAGAAAAATATCCAACAATTAATCTAAATGGTCATGTCAGCTGCTTTGTTTTCAAATATAGTAAATTGGAGGGCATGGCTTATCCTATGAAATAACTGATTTGTTTGATCTTTCATTGCCTCAATGCATACAAACATGATTGCTAAAATTATCACTATTCCTAATTCCAAGGTATGCACATTCACGCCGACAAATACGGAGGACAAAATTTTTATAAGATACATTGTAGCTACCGCTTATTCACATTCATTTATCTCTGCTCAAGGTAAGAAATTTCGGACTCTTGTCTTTCTGCTAGACAACTTGTATTATTGTTATTTTTTTTACAATTTAGCACTTGCCAAATTACTGGTCAAGTAAGTTCGACCATATTTCCGCGTTAATTTTGTTGGTAGAGTTATTATATAGCCAACCCAAGCTGTAAAGTTAATCCTAAGATAGGTATAGGACTAAGGTGAGTCCTTTCTGTCAAACAGAATCATAAAAAGCTAAAGATGATGATGGTTACTAAACCATATCAAGTTTCGGAATGGAAATTCAAAGCCACATATGTGGTAGTTATGCATGCCATAACCATAAAACAGATTTAAGTTATTGCAATATCCATCTATGAATGGAGCTATTATTCCAAAATGGATTTGAGTGGAATTTTAAGTAAAATGTAAGGATAGTCAATAGTAAATAAAAGAACTAACGACATAATAAAATGAATATTTATAGTTGTCTGTCTGTTTTAAATATGAAGATTCCTTTGCCTTTCAACTGTTGATGGTTTCATCCGTTTAAATACATCTATAGGTTGATGCACGCATTGTTATAGTGCAGGCGAGGTTTAAACAAAACAATTTGAAGTAACAGAATTTATAGGAACTAAATTTGCCTTTAAGGTGACATTCTGTCTTTAAGGTAGCATGGGCACATGCAGGGAAATTTATGACTCTGGAAATTTAGGACTCTAAAGTAATTATAAGGAAACCAAAGGAAAGAGAGCAGAATAGGGGAAAACCATGGAAAAAATATGTGCTGCCCCGTTGTTGGCTGCCTGCCAATAGATTTAGACCATTAATAAGGAAAATAAAAGTTCTAATTTGTGACTGAGTAACCCCTTTCAAGTTTTTCACAAACATTTTTGGTACTCCTGTAATAAACGGACTTTTTTATATATTGCTAGTTTGGTTAATGCTAATGAAATAAAACAAAATAGGATGAATATGTAATAGTTTAGAAACAAATTTGGGCTATATATTTGCACATTAGGGGTGGGGGTAGGGGTTAAAGCATAGTATATATTATTACGTAACCTAACCTAACCTAGGTAACTTGCCCCCCCCTCCCCCTAAACCCAAGAAAACAACAGTTTAAATATCGTATACGCAATGAAAACCAATCTATACATTGCATTGCTCTATAGCGGTGTCTTGAATTAACCCGTCAAAAACAGGCTTTTAGTGACTGGTTTCCATTGCAGTATATAAAAGAGTCCGTTCAGTACAGGAGTACCACATTTTTTCTATATAATTTGGTTGGAGTAACAAAAAAAAATCAAATTCTTCATAGTAATGAATGGTAAGTAAATAACGATCCTTGTCAATAACGAAAGCATAAGAGCAAAACTATTGATAACATTCAATCAAAGAATCAGCTTTTTATGATGGTCCTAAATATGAATTTGTTTATTAGTAATTAGTGCAGCTATTGGTACACAAGAAAGTTCATATAATTATGGAACACACATGGGAAACAACTTAATAAGGGGCAATTTCGGTAAAAATATTCCCTCGACTTTGGCGTGCATTGCAAGAGTACAAATGAGCTGAAATATGAAGCCACTATAATCAGAAATGTTTCCTTTGAATGGAATGCTGGGAATTTCTGTATTTTCCTTCTGAAGGGAACGTTTTTGTCTTTTATTATCATTTTTTTTTCAGGAGTGATTGTATTTATCTTGTTGTCACTTTGAAAAATATTTAATTTCTTATAGTTATGAAGTATAAAGGTATCAAATATATTGGTTTTTGGTATTCAAAATTAAATTAAAAATATTGAATTAAATATTTTATTTGATTTTCTGAATCTTAGTTTTAATGTTTTAGTTTGAAAAAACTACTTTGATAATTTGTTACTTTTTATAAACACTGAGTCTAAAGGCATTAAATATTTTTGTGTTTTATAACCAAGTTCAAAACTGTCGATATTGTTAAAAAATATCCGTCCAACGCTTCGGCATTGCTCAACAGAACTCAATGCTGGGAGTTTATATCTTATATTTGTAAGTAGGCTATTGTTTTGTGTATTTTTTGTAATTACTTACTTTTTATTTTTATATACTTTTACTTTAATTGAAAAATTTTTGTCATTGCCTTTAGAAAAACTTTAGTTTCTAAGCTTCATTAAATAAAGAAAAAGAGCAAGTTTTTTCAACTGAAAATCAGGAGCAACATTAAAATTTAAAACGAACAGAAATTATTACGTATATGAGGGGGGGGGGGGTATTGTCCCCTCCTCAACACCTCGCTCTTCATACTAAAGGTTTTTGGCTCTTTAAAAAAAGTTACTTGTTGTCCTAATTAAACAATCCTTGTGTTTCAGGAGTTGTTTTAAAAGAATTGGGACAAAATTTAAACTTTAGTGTAAAGATCAAGGGGCTGAGGAGGGGGCAACCCCATCATACAGTTCGTTACCATGAACTGTGATTATCCATCAAAATCCAAATAGAAATATTGAAATACTGAAAAAATTAAATATTGATAGTTTTTTCTGCCCCACCAAAAGTATAGTATTCATAAGACTTTACAGTTTCATGAAATTTAATTAAACAAATATAAAAGGTTCTTAACTAAAGCAAGGAGCAAGTTTAAAACTTAAAATAAATTTAAATTATTTGGTATATAAGGGGGACTGCCCACTTTTCAATACTTTGTTCATTAAACAAAAGTTTTTTAGTGTTTTGAAAATCTTTTTTTTTCCAATTGCAGATTGTCTTAAAAATTTGGAAAAAAGCTAAACTTAACAGTAACGAGTGAGGAGCTATGGAGCAGACAGCCCCCTTCATATGAAGAATATTCTGTTCAAATAGGTTTCAAATCTGTTCCTTGCTTTCAGACGAAACTCTCTTTTTTTTATTTAACTTCTTATTGTTTTCCAAATCATACCCAGACCTAACCAAAATATAATTTGAGGTATCGGTCCCTTAAATCCCTGGTTAATTGCTTTTAAATCAATAATTGTATGTTGATAAGTACCGTCCTACGATTAAATTTGCAATTTCAATTTTGGAAAAAAAATTGAGTATAGTTAGAAAACTGAGATGAATAGTAATTCTGGTGAAAAATCCTTATTAATATTACTATTACAGAATTTCGGTTGGATAATAAGGAGTGTTATTGTTTGTATGGATAGAAATTCTGTGAGACTTTGGATCTTCTACATAACTGAACCCACAACCTCTACAATAGGATTTTCTTATGGATAAATGGATTACATAAATTCGTTTAAATACACTGTACTTCATATAAATAGAAAAAGAAAAATATTCCCATTTAAAATTGCTGAAAACTAAGTTCCTAGCAGTATTTGCCACCCCAAAGAAACTTCCTGACGGGGCTGATGATGACCTGCCTTGCCTTTTCCACCTATGTGCTTTTAAATATGGGAATGTATCAATTTAGCTGTATAGAGAAACATTCTAATTAAGTCCTACTCCCCCCTAACTCTTTAAACATCTATCTGAAGCCTCAGGAAGAGTAAACAGTTTTGCCATTAAAATATACTTTTTTAGGAATCCACCCTACCCCCACCTAGACAATGCCTCACAACCCCCCCCCACCTCATTATAGCTGATACGCAATTATAGATCACCAAGCGTAGCCTAATTTCATTACAAATAAAGCGAGTCAACTTGGTTGAATCCAATACTGCCACCGTATGGCATTACTTCTTTTGCAACTGGGAAGCCTAAAATAAAGTTATTGATACTTTTAAATCAATTAGCTTCTCAGAATTTTAAATTGATTGCAAATTCGTTCTCTTTGGGGTGAAGTCGTAGTTTGGTGCCCTAAGCCACCTAAGCTGTCACCCAACCACCACTGCTATTTTGGCGTCTGCCCCCTTCCTGGGAATTTTTTGCGGGTGTCCTTGATAGTTAATGTTTAAAAAAAAAGAGAGAACACATGGGTGCATGTATATGCATCTTATAAATTCCTGCTTTGTTTTCCCGTTTTTGTGTGTTTGAAAAAAAAAATATAATAAGCAATGGCGTAATTTCATTGGACTAGTAATCAGAAGTTATAGTGTCGTTTTTAAGATTCAAAGTGATTGGAGGGCAGCTACCCCCCCCCCCCCCACCCAGCATAAATACATACGTCGTAATGTCCCGAAATACATCTAATTGAAATTTTAAGATTTTGAGATAGTAATTTTGTTCAGCGTAGTTGAAGGGTCCAGACATTATGTCTTTGAGGATGACAACCACCCCACATCCCTCAGGACAAGGGTTGTAAGTTATGCCCTGGAGGCATATAAGGTTTTTATAGAAAGGGTAGTCGTATATACTTTAGAGGAATCTCGTTGTAAAGGTAGTGAGAAGTTTTAGTGCCCTTTTTAAGAGTCAAAGTGATCAGCCCCCCAACGTCGTCTTTTCCCAAAATACAGACAATAGAAATTTTAAGATAGCAATTTTATTCAAAATAGTCCAAATACCATATAACAAGGCTTTTGGGGATGTTACAAACCACCAGAGCCTTGGGACAAGAGTTGTAAGTTGTGCCTTTGGGGTATTTAAGGTTTTTGTAGATGGGATGGCTGTATAAAATTTAGAGGTTGCTTATTTGATTGAAAATTGGAAGTTCTAGTTCCCCTTTCAAACAGTTCGTGGTAACGAACTGTAAGTAAGGAGCGACCCGGCTCAATGGTAACCGAAACTCTAGAAAACGGGTTTTTGATACCAATAGATATAACAAAAGAATAAGATTTTAATGCTGATTTCAAATATATAACTTTCATCAATTTTAGTGCTACCCATCAAAAGTTAAGTGCCTGAGAAAATTGGGCTGATTTTCGAAAAAAGGGGAAAACGCCCCCTAAGTTATAGAACCTTAACGAAAATCACACCATCAGATTCAACGTATCACAGAACCCTACTGTAGAGGTTTCAAGCTCCTATCTACAAAAATGTGGAATTTTACATTTTTTGCCAGAAGAAAGATCACGGATGCGTGTTTATTTGTTTGTTTGTTTGTTTGTTTTTGTTTGTTGTTGTTTTTTTTCCCCAGGGGTGATCGTATCAACTCAGTGGTCCTAGAATATCGTGGGAGGGCTCATTTGAACGGAAATTAAAAGTTCTAGTGCCCTTTTTAAGTGACAAAAAATGGAGGGCAACTAGGCCCCCTCCCACGCTCATTTTTTTACCAAAGTCATCTGATCAAAATTTTGAGATAGCCATTTTGTTCAGCATGGTCGAAAATATTATAAATATGTCTTTAAGGATGACTTAATCATCCTTACAACCATTTTCAGGTTACGTGTGCGCACGTAACCTCGTCCAAATGAACCTTAAAAAAATTAAATAAAGTTATGCCGATTGTGCATATTTTATTAAACATATCCGAGACATCGCTGGAGGTGAGCATTCCTGTCGACTTTTGTGGGATGTTCCCCCCACTTGTCGATAGTAAGGCAATTTTCTATAGCTTTTTTCTAAAGGTAATAGCTTTTGTCTAAAGCTTTTTTCTATTACATCGAAAGGGCAGACACCATTAATTGAAATTAAATCTTTAAACTTGAGCCACTTATCCCGGATGCTTCTGATGTTGAAACAAAGAACATTAAGGGAATTATTATTTACTAGTTTTGGCTTCACATTAGTAGCAAAATCGAAAATATCAAGATATTTACAACTAGCATTTGTTAAGGTACCAGGGGGGCTGCTTATAGGGTTTGCATGCTGATTATCATCTATATCGGGATAATTAAAAACAATGTTATTGGAAAGGGATAAATTAGTTAAAAACGAAAAGTCACACATTAAATAGTCGTCAGGTGTTCTTATTGTGACTCAATCAGCCTATGTTGGCTTAAAACACTCTCAATTTGAATTTCTGCTTCGGAAACTATGGTCTCGCCAAAGTGAGTTTTTGCCAAATTCTTCAGAATAATGCATTTCAACTGATTGGGTAACTCTAATTGGGAGATGAGCATAGAGGTAACTGTAAAGCTGGCTAATTTAAAGTACACGTTTGATTCATCTTCCAAAGCATTTGAAGAAACTGTGTGAAATCTGTGGAGAGTAATTCCAGGTAGCTTTGTCGGTCTTGATGTCTTTCCTTGCGTAGGATTTTCCGAAAGGGGGTTCTTCAGTTTTTTTTGGGGGGCACTTGCTATCAAGGGGAACCATGCATTAGTTTTGTCTCGGATGAGATTATTCTGAAAACTTTCAACACTAGGGGAAGCATTGGGAACTGTTGGTGTCCTGGGGGCTGCTGGTTGCCTGGGGCCTGTTGGTGGTTCAGGGGCTGTTGGTTGCCTGAGGCCTGTTGGGGGACGGGGGACTCTTGGTGTCCTTTGGACTTGCATTGCTACAAAAGGGATTGGAAGTTGTTGCTCTTTTGCTATTCTTAGTATATCTGCCCTTTGTTTATATTTGGGACAGCTTCCTTTATCTAGGGACTGGTGTTTGCCCTTACAATTAGTACATATTGGGTCAAATTGACAGTTTGACTCATTATGGTCCTTGCCAAGGCAAATCTTACAAATGTTGGAATCCTCTCTACAGTATTTATCTGAGTGACCAAGCTTTAGACATTTAATACACTGTAATGGCTTTTCTTTGTAAGGCTTGAAAGATTTTTGTTGGCCAAAGAGGAACACTTTGTCAATATTAAATTCTCCTTGAAGCTCAAACAACACAGTTTTTAAGTTTGAGGTTTCAGTGGTTTCGCGACCAAGGGTATGAGCACTAGAGACCGGAATGCATTCACCTTTTCCATTCATCAATGCTTCCTTCAGGTCCGAGTTTAGAAATGATTTAGGGATATTGTAGAGCGCTAGCTTTGTTTTTATTGGGCTTGGGGACCACAGGTGGGCTGTGACAACAACATTTTCAACACTTTTTAGCTCCATTACCTTTTTAACTGATGTGGGATCGTTCAAAAAGATATCTAGGGATCCTGATCTGTTTATATTCATATTAAAGTTGCAACGAATGGTCTTGAAGAGGGAAACTCACAACTTTGGTAGATCATGGTTGGTAAACAAGCAATTATCAGATTGGGGAACTAGTTGAATAATTACCGGGGAATCAGCTGGATTTCTTGAAGAGTTGTTCGTGGTATCGGTTAGATGTATTATTGCTGAATCTGGTGGACTTTTTGTTCTCTGTCTTCTACGCTTAGCCGAGAGTAGAGATGACCATATTGATACAAACAGGACCACGTGGTTTATGGTTTTCTCAATGAGAATGAAAAAACAGAATTTTTCTCACTTTAAAAAACATGAATTTTGTCACATTTATGGTTGTTTTCATGGTTTTTGTCAGTGAGAATTTGAAAAACATGAACTTTCTCACATTTTTGTATGTTTTTATGGTTTTTGTCAGTGAGAATTTGAAAAACATGAACTTTCTCACATTTTTGTATATTTTTATGGTTTTTGTCAGTGAGAATTTGAAAAAACAGGAACTTTCTCACATTTTTGTATGTTTTTATGGTTTTTGTCAGTGAGAATTTGAAAAAACAGGAACTTTCTCACTGAGAAAATCATAAACCACATGATGCTGTCACGAGTCAGAACACCTGTGCTGTCGACCTCAATTCACCTATCGTGAATCAATAATTCCCCTTAGAAACAACAAATTAATTTCCCCTTTCTTGACAGATCAATCAATCAATGACATCATCTGTCAGACTTTAAAAATTTTCGCCTAGAAACATTTCTCCAGGAATAGATCCAAATCATTAATGTCTTTGCCTCGGGAACAACTCTTTTCGTCGAACTCCAAAGGATATTAATAACCAAAGGCCATGGAAACAATTAGGCAAGAAACATCTTAGCGATGAATTGTTTTAGCGCGCGAAAAGGTTTCATATTAATTTGAAATGCGTTAGCGCAGAGATGCCAATAACAAAGGAACACGCTGAATTTACGTTTAGGGATTATTTGGGCGAAACCGTTTTAGACAGGTTATGGAACTATTTCGGCGAAACAGATAGAGACATTTTAAAAGAAGATTTTTGAAGAGATTTTGGAAGAGGTTTTGAGTGTGGTCGTTATAATACACAAGTTTCATTTGAACAGTGTTGTGAGGTCCTCTAACCCAACCCCAAAGGGTTCCAATCCTCCTACCCCAACCCCGAAGGAAGCCCCCGGTCCTCAAAGCCCTCCAAACTCCCAAAGGCCCACCACCGGTCCCCCCAAGGCCCCCCCCCGCCCCCAAAGGCCATCCCCAGGCCCCAAATGTCCCCCAGGCTCCCAACTGTCCCCCCGGACACTCAAAGGCCCCCCAAGCACCCAAAGGACCACCCGCCCCCCCACGGCCCCCCCAGGCACCCCCCTGCCCACCCCCGGGCCCCCCAAGGCCCAGCGAGCGCCCACAGGACCAACGGGGTCCCCAAGGCCCGCCACCGGTCCCCCAATGGCCCCCAGGCACCCAAAGGCCCTCCCGGCACCCCCAAGGCCCACCCAGACCCCCCAATGCCATCCCCGGACCCCAAAGCCCATCCCCCCGTCCCCCAAGGGCCCCCCCAGCACCCAAAGGACCACCCACCCGCAAGGGGCCCACAGACCCTCAAAGGCTCTCCCCGAGCACCCGTCTTTCGTTGATGTGTGTTGTCTGAAACCAATAGTTTGGGATGTGTAGTTTGCTACTTCAGGCTTTTCTGAGCTAAGGTTTCCTAGTATTTCCTAGGTGAATGTTGTCTGAAACCAATAGTTTGGGATGAGTAGTTTGCTATTTCAGGCTTTTATGAGCTAGGTTTCTTAGCCTTTCGTTGATGTGTGTTGAGTGAAACTTATGATTTGGGATATGTAGTTTGTTATTTTTGACTTTTCTGAGTTGGATTTCTTAGTCTTTCATAGGTGAGTGGTGTCTGAAACCTATGATTTGGGATGTGTAGTTTGCTATTTTCGACTTTTCTGAGCTGGATTTCTTAGCCTTTCATAGGTATGCGTTGTCAGAAAATTATGATTTGGGATGGATAGTGTGCTATTTCAGGGTTTTCTGAGCTATGGGCAACATGGTAGCTGGCCAAAGCCTCCAAAACAAGTGCAATCATCTGTACAAGAATTTAACGCCGCCGGTCCGTCCACCTTCCATCATACAGTGCCTGGGCCTTCAACAGCTGCCCCACTTATGCAAGGTCAGGAAGTGGCCCTCCAGCATGCACTACCTGGTCCTTCCGATGCCCAAGTGCAGCCGGGATATAAACCCGTAAGCATTTTTTCCTACCTTTCTATTTCTTCCAATTTTTAGTCCTTTTCAATCCCAATATAAACTTATCAATGTGAGATATTAAACCCCCCCCCCCAACCATTTTTTTAAATTTATAGCCCCTTGGGATACATTCATTTAATTTTTTGCAAAAAAACCACTCAGTTCTCTGCACCCCCCTCCCTTGGATATATTTCAATGTACTATTTTTCATAGAAACTACTCTTGTTTTATTTTGCTATCAGGTCAATATCACATCAGAGACTCTTTTTAGATCATTTCTATTAATTCTCACCATTTGAAACTCAAAATCCCCATATTTTTCACAATTGATTATCACATAGTTTCAAGAGAAGGAACTGAGTGAGATTATTCACATTTATGTATTTGTCACATATGAATCCCGTAATTTGCGCAAGGATAGTTTAAAATAACTTTCAATCTTACAAAGTCTTGCCAATATTTTAGTGATGGAGAGACATTCCTGAATAAGAATTAACGGTTCTCGAATTTAATTGTACTGTTTCCCAGAGAATACGCTTGGAAACAGAACAGACACGAGATTAAAAATAATCTAGGCTCATTTGGAGTCATAGACAACCTGTACGGGGAGTAGGCGAAACGACTTATGCCGCCTAACAATACGGTTTTTTGGGAAATTATGTAAATAACCGGAGCCCGGAAGGCGCCGGTGGGTCGGGGGAGGGGGGGGGGGGCAAGGGTAGGCAAGTGCCGGGGGGAGGCGCCACGGGTCAGGGAAGTGCCAAAGGGTGGCACCACGGACCTGTGCAATGCCCCTGAGATGCGCCACGGTCCCTAAAAGCTGCGCGGGAAGCGTGGCGGGGCTCGAGAAGCCCCACAGGGATGGACTTTGGCACCGAAAAGCGCCAAAAAAAAAAAAATTTAGGGGGGGGGGAGTTAGCACTTTTAATAGTGACAAAATAGAAATGAAAAGATAATTGTTTCTTACTTCAGTGTCTAACCATTTCTCTTCGAAATTTAGCGATTTTAGCTATAACAATTTTCATAAAATTAGGGGCGGGTGCGGGAATCCAGGAATTTTGTTTGGGAGGGGGTTAGTACTTTTAATAGTGACAAATTAGAAGGTAAAGTTAATTTAGACAATTTTTTTTTTAAGATATAATAATGTTTGGTGTGGTTGACACAGTATATATTTGTATGAAATATTCCTCAACTGTCAGTATATTAGAAGCAGCTTTATTACTCCTAAACAATCAACGACGTGAAATTCATGGCTATAAATGGAACATCAGATACAATATGTATAAGTACGAGAAAAAAAGATGGAGTCCAACATTAAATTTTATAAATCGAAACGGCTTTTACGTTAAAACCATAAGACCACTTAATGAAAATGGCTATGAAATAAAACATGTACAAGAGGAAATTCAGGAAATATGCAGTTTTTTCGGTGTGCAAGCTGTTTATGTTAAGGGAAACTTGCCAACTGATAAACTCTTACTAGAAAAATGTGATAAAGACATAGCATTATTCAATTTAGAAGACTTCAAATGTGAGAAATACCTGCATTCAGTCCATGACCCAGAAGATGAAGTTAGATATTTCGCTAAATGGATACCGGAAAAGATACCTGACATGGAAAAATGCATCAGATATCCAAGTCCTAAACTTGCTCCTCCTCATATCAAATGGATTAAGCTTCTTTTTTTTTAAATATGTCATTTTTTTTTTTCAAATGTTTTAAATATGTTTAAGCAATAAATATCTTAAGCCTCAACCGTTTTTATTCTTTAGAATAGTCCATCACCATGAAAATTATACTTTCAGATTCAACATGCCAGGGAACACACTTTCAAGTTCAGCATGTTGGAGAACCCTAAATAGTCACCCCTAAAAAGGTAAGCTAACACTAAAAGGTTAAAGAATTTTTCTGAAATTATCTTAAGCCTGATACGTTTTTATTCTTTAGAATAATCCTTCGCCAAGAAAATTAGACTTTCAGATTCAACATGACAGGGAACACACTTTCAAGTTCAGCATGTTGGAGAACCCTAAATAGTAAACCCTAAAAAGGTAAGTTAACACTAAAAGGTTTAAGTATTTTTCTGAAATTATCTTAAGACTGAGACGTTTTTATTGTTTAGAATAGTCCTTCGCCACGAAAATTAGACTTTAAAATTCAACATGCCAGGGAACACACTTTCAAGTTCAACATGTTGGAGAACCCTAAATAGTCATCCATAAAAAGGTAAGTTAACCCTAAAAGGTTAAAGACTTTTTCTGAAATTACACTTTCAGATCCAGTATGTCAGGGAACACACTTTCAGGTTCAGCATGTAGGAGAACCGTAAATGCTCACCCCTAAAAAGGGAAGTTAACCCTAATGGTTAAAGAATTTCTCTATTTATGTAGAGTTTCAACTAGCTATGGCTAAGTTTGTTAAAGACAAACTATTTTCTTGCGAAAACACACAAAATCAGAAAAAAAGTTCAATTTTCCTTTAGTACCTACGCAATTAGGCTTAAATGAAGATATTTATGCAGAGTTTCAACTAGCTATGGCTAAGTTTGCTAAAGACAATCTATTTTCTTGCGAAAACACACAAAATCAGAAAAAAATGTTCAATGTTCATTTATTACCTACGCAACTAGAATAAAATGAAGATATTTATTCAGAGTTTCAACTAGCTATGGCTAAGTTTGCTAAAGACAAGCTATTTTATTGTGAAAACACACAAAATCAGAGAAAATGTTCAATGTTCCTATAGTAACTAATCAATTAGACTAAAAATGAAGATATATATGCAGAGTTTCAACTATCTATGGCTAAGTTTGCTAAAGACAAGCTATTTTCTTGTGAAAACACACAAAATCAGAAAAAATGTTCGATGTTCCTTTAGTACCATCACAATTAGTCTAAAAATGTAGTTATTTATGCAGAGTTCCAACTAGCTATGGCTAAGTTTGCTAAAGACAAGCTATTTTCTTGCGAAAACAAACAATATCATAAAAAATATTCAATGTTCTGTTAGTACCTACTCCATTAGTCTAAAAATGAATATATTTATGTAGAGTTTCAACTAGCTATGGATAAGTTTGCTAAAGACAAGCTATTTTCTTGCGAAAACACACAAAATCAGAAAAAATGTTCAATATTCCTTTAGTACCTACTCAATTAGTCTAAAAATGAAGATATTTATGCACAGTTTAAACTAGCTACGGCTGAGTTTTCTAAAGACAAGCTGTTTTCTTTCTAAAACACACAAAATCAGAAAAAATTTAAAATTTTACTTTTGAACCAACTGAAATAGACTTAAAATGAATATAGTAATTAACATATTCAAATATCTAAGTATAAGCTTGCTAAGTACAATATCTTTTCTTGATAAAACAAACAAAGTCAGAAAAAATGTTGAATTTTACTTTATTACACTCTCAAATAGACTAAAAATGAATTTATTTATGATGGGTTTCAAATAGCTATGGCTAAGTTTGCTAAAGACAAGCTATTTTCTTGAGAAAACACACAAAATCAGAAAAAATTTTCAATGTTCCTTTAGGACCTACGCAATGAGACTAAAAATTAAGATATCTATGCAGAGTTTCAACTAGCTATGGCTATGTTTGCTAAAGACAAGCTATTTTCTTGTGAAAACACACAAAATCAGAAAAAATGTTCAATGTTCCTTTAGTACCTACGCAATTAGACTAAAAATGAAGATATTTATACAGAGTTTCAACTAGCTATGGCTAAGTTTACTAAAGACAAGCTATTTTCTTGCGAAAACACACAAAATCAGAAAAAATGTTCAATGTTCCTTTAGTACCTACTCAATAAGACTAAAAATGAAGATATTTATGCAGAGTTTCAAATAGCTATGGCTAAGTTTGCTAAAGACAAGCTATTTTCTTGCGAAAACACACAAAATCAGAAAAAATGTTCAATGTTACTTTAGTACCCTCACATTTAGACTAAAAATGAAGATATTTATGCAGAGTTTCAACTAGCTATGGCTAAGTTTGCTGAAGACAAGCTATTTTCTTGCGAAAACACACAAACTCATAAAAAATGTTCAATGGTCCTTTAGTACCATCTCAATGAGTCCAAAAATGAAAATATTTATGCAGAGTTTCAACTAGATATGGCTATGTTAGATAAAGACAAGCTATTTTCTTGCGAAAACACACAGAATCATAAAAAATGTTCAATGTTCCTTTAATACCCTCACTATTAGACTAAAAATGAAGATATTTATGCAGAGTTTCAACTAGCTATGGCTAAGTTCGCTAAAGACAAGCTATTTTCTTGCGAAAACACACAAAATCAGAAAAAATATTCAATGTTCCCTTAGTACCTACGCAATTAGTCTGAAATGAAGATATTTAAGCAGATTTACAAATATCTATGGATAATTTTGCTAAAGAATAGCTATTTTTTTGCTAAAACACACAAACTCAGAAAAATTGTTCAATGTTCCTTTAGTACCTAAGCAATTGGGATTAAATTAAGATATTTATACAGAGTTTCAACTATCTATGGCTAAGTTTGATAAAGACAAGCTATTTTCTTATGAAAACACACAAAATCAGAAAAAAAAAATGTTAACTGTTCCTTTAGTACCTATGCAATTAGGCTGAAATGAAGATATTTATGCAGAGTTTCAACTAGCTATGGCTAAGTTTGCTAAAGACAAGCTATTTTCTTGCGAAAACACACAAAATCATAAAAAATATTGTTAGGTTAGGTTAAGTTAGATTAGTTTAGGTTAGCCTACGTACGCGCGCATATAGGTTAGGTTAGGTTGGATTAAGTTAGGTTAGGTTAAGTTAGGTTAGGTTAGATTAAGTTAGGTTAGGTTAAGTTAGGTTAGGATAGGTTAGATTAAGTTAGGTTAGGCTAAGTTAGGTTAGGCTAGGTTAGCCTACGTACGCGCGCGTACGTAGGCTAACCTAGCCTAACCTAACTTAGCCTAACCTAACTTAATCTAACCTATCCTAACTTAACCTAACCTAACTTAATAGCCATAGCTAGTTGAAACTCTGCATAGATATCTTCATTTTTAGTCTAATTGCGTATGTACTAAAGGAACATTCAACATTTTTTCTGATTTGTTGTGTTTTCTCAAGAAAATAGCTTGTCTTTATAAAACTTAGCCATAGATAGATGAAACTCTGCATAAATATCTTCATTTTTAGTCTAATTGTGAGGGTACTAGAGGAACATTGAACATTTTTTCTGATGTTGTGTGTTTTTGCAAGAAAATAGCATGTCTTTAGCAAACTTAGCTATAGCTAGTTGAAACTCTGCTTCAACATCTTCCGTTTTAGTCTACTTGCGTAGGTACTAAGAGAACATTGAAAATTTTTTCCGATTTTGTGTGTTTTTGCAAGAAAAAAGCTTATCTTTACTAAAATTAGCAATAGCTAGTTGAAACTCTACATAAATAACTTCATTTTTAGCCTAATTGAGTTGGTACTAAAGGAACATTGAACATTTTTTTCTGATTTTGTGTGTTTTCGCAAGAAAATAGCTTGTCTTTAGCAAACTTAGCCATAGATAGTTGAAACTCTTCATAAATATCTTCATTTTTAGACTAATTGTGTAGGTACTAAAGGAACATATAAAATTTTTTATGTTTTTTTGGGTTCTCGATAGAAAATAGCTTTTCTTTGGCAAACATAGCAAGATAGAGCTGATACTCTGCAAAGATAACTTCATTTATAGTATTAGGGTGTCGGAAATACAGTACCAGCCATCATTTTTTCCGATTTTGTGTTTTTTTACAAGAAAGTAGCATGTCTTTAGCAAACTTAGCCATAAGTGATTGAAACTCTGCATAGATATCTTCAGTTTTATTATATTTTCTTAGGTAATATATGACCATTGAAGATTTTGTCTGATTTTGTGTGTTTTCACAAGAAAATAGCTTGTCTTTAGCAAACTTAGCCATAGCTAGTTGAAACTCTGCATAAATATCTTCATTTAAGCCTAATTGCGTAGGTACTAAAGGAACATTGAACATTTTTTCTGATTTTGTGTGTTTTCGTAAGAAAATAGTTTGTCTTTAACAAACTTAGCCATAGCTAGTTGAAACTCTACATAAATAGAGAAATTCTTTAACCATTTAGGGTTAACTTACCTTTTTAGGGGTGAGCATTTAGGGTTCTCCTACATGCTGAACCTGAAAGTGTGTTCCCTGACATACTGGATCTGAAAGTGTAATTTCAGAAAAATTCTTTAACCTTTTAGGGTTAACTTACCTTTTTATGGATGACTATTTAGGGTTCTCCAACATGTTGAACTTGAATGTGTGTTCCCATGGCATGTTGAATATGAAAGTCTATTTTTCGTGGCTATGGAATATTCTAAATATTAAACACGTCTCAGGCTTAAGATAATTTAAGAAAAATTCTTTAACCTTTTAGTGTTAACTTACCTTTTTAGGGTTGACTATTTATGGTTCTCAAACATGCTGATCTTGAAAGTGTGTTCCCTGGCATGTTGAATCTGAAAGTCTAATTTTCGTGGCGAAGGACTATTCTAAAGAATAAAAACGTCTCAGGCTTAAGATAATTTCAGAAAAATTCTTTAACCTTTTAGGGTTAACTTACCTTTTTAGGGGTGACTATTTAGGGTTCTCCAACATGCTGAACTTGAAAGTGTGTTCCCTGGCATGTTGAATCTGAAAGTATAATTTTCATGGTGATGGACTATTCTAAAGAATAAAAACGGTTGAGGCTTAAGATATTTATTGCTTAAACATATTTAAAACATTTGGAAAAAAATAATGACATATTTAAAAAAAAAGAAGCTTAATCCATTTGATATGAGGAGGAGCAAGTTTAGGACTTTGAATATCTGATGCATTTTTCCATGTCAGGTATCTTTTCCGGTATCCATTTAGCGAAATATCTAACTTCATCTTCTGGGTCATGGACTGAATGCAAGTATTTCTCACATTTGAAGTCTTCTAAATTGAATAATGCTATGTTTTTATCACATTTTTCTAGTAAGAGTTTATCAGTTGGCACGTTTCCCTTAACATAAACAGCTTGCACACCGAAAAAACTGCATATTTCCTTAATTTCCTCTTGTACATGTTTTATTTCATAGCCATTTTCATTATGTGGTCGTATGGTTTTAGCGTAAAAGCCATTTCGATTTATAAAATTTAGTATTGGACTCCATCTGTTTTTCACGTACTTATACATATTGTATCTGATGTTCCATTTATAGCAATGAATTTCACGTCGTTGATTGTCTAGGAGTAAGAAAGCTGCTTCGAATATAATGCCAGTTGCGGAATATTTCAGACCAATATATTCTGTGCCAATCACACCAAACATTATTATATCTGAAAAAAAAAGTGTTTAAATTAAATTTCATTTCTATTTTGTCACTATTAAAAGTGCTAACCCCCTCCCCAACAAAACTCATCGATTCACGCCCCCTCCCCTAAATTTAGGAAAATTGTTATAGCTAATCTCGCTAAATTTCGAATATAAATGGTTAGACACTGAAGTAAGAAACAATTATCTTTTCAATTCTATTTTGTCACTATTAAAAGTGATAACTCCCCCCCCCCTAAATTTTTTTTTTTCGGCGCTTTTCGGAGCCACAACGCATCCCTGTGGAGCTTCTCGAGCCCCGCATCGCTTCCCGCGATGCTTCTCGGGCCCGTGGCGCATCTCTGTGGCGATTTCCCTGACTCGTGGCGCATCCCTGTGGCACGTCTCTGACCCGTGGCGCATCCCCCCGGCGCGTCCCTAACCATGCCCCCACAGCACTCCCCGGACCCAACGGCGCATTCAGGGCTCCGGTTATTTACATAATGTATCAAAAACCGTATTGTTAGGCGGCATAAGTCGTTTAGCCTAATCCCCGTACAGGTTGTCTATGACTCCAAATGAGCCTAGATTATTTTTAATCTAGTGTCTGTTCTGTTTCCAAGCGTATTCTCTGGGAAACAGTACAATTAAATTCGAGAACCGTTAATTCTTATTCAGGAATGTCTCCATCACTAAAATATTGGCAAGACTTTGTAAGATTGAAAGTTATTTTAAAATATCCTTGCGCAAATTACGGGATTCATATGTGACAAATAGATAAATGTGAATGATCTCACTCAGTTCCTTCTCTTGAAACTATTTTATAATCAAATGTGAAAAATATGGGGATTTTGAGTTTCAAATGGTGAACATTAATTGAAATTATCTAAAAATATTAGCTGATGAGATATCGAAGCGATAGAAAAGATTAAAAAAGGGCGGTTTCTTTGCAAAAAATTCCATTTAAATATCTCCGAGGGAGGGGGGAGCAGAGAAAAGAGTGGTTCCATTGTAAAAAAAATTACATTTAGATATCTCCGAGGGAGATAAATTTAAAACAATGGTTGGGGGGGGGGGTTAAGATCTAACAGAGATAATTTGATATTGGGATTGAAAAAGACTAAAAATTGGACGAAATAGACAGGTAGGAAATAATGATTACAGGTTTATATCCCGGCTGCACTTGGGCATCCGAAGGACCAGGTAGTGCATGCTGGAGGGCCACTTTCTGACCTTGCATAAGTGGGGCAGCTCTTGAATGCCCAGGCACTGTATGATGGAAGGTGGACGGGCCGGCTGCGTTACATTCTTGTACAGATGATTGCACTTGTTTTGGAGGCTTCGGCCAGCTACCATGTTGCCCTTAGCACAGAAAATCCTGAAACAGCAAACTATACATCCCAAATCATAATTTTCTGACAACGCATACGTATGAAAGGCTAAGAAATCCAGCTCAGAAAAGTCGAAAATAGCAAACTACACATCCAAAATCATAGTTTTCAGACACCACTCACCTATGAAAGACTAAGAAATCCAACTCAGAAAAGTCAAAAATAACAAACTACATATCCCAAATCATAAGTTTCACTCAACACACATCAACGAAAGGCTAAGAAACCTAGCTCATAAACGCCTGAAATAGCAAACTACTCATCCCAAACTATTGGTTTCAGACAACATTCACCTATGAAATACTAGGAAACCTTAGATCAGAAAAGCCTGAAGTAGCAAACTACACATCCAAAATCATAGGTTTCAGACAACACACATCAACGAAAGACGGGTGCTCGGGGAGAGCCTTTGAGGGTCTGTGGGCCCCTTGTGGGTCGGTGGTACTTTGGGAGCTGGGGGGGACTTTTGGGGACGGGGGGTTGGGGTTTGGGGTCGGGGGATGGCATTTTGGGGTCTGGGTGGGCCTTTGGGGCGCCGGGAGGGCCTTTGGGTGCCTGGGGGACATTTGGGGACCGGTGGAGGGCCTTTGGGACCCCGTTGGTCCTTTGGGAGCTCGATGTGCCTTTGGGGGGCCCGGGGATGGCATTTGGGGGTCTGGGTGGGCCTTTGGGGCGCCGGTGGCCCTTTGGGAGCTTGGGGGCCTTTGAGTGTCCGGGGGGACAGTTGGGAGCCTGGGGGACATTTGGGGCCTGGGGATGGCCTTTGGGGGTCTGGGTGGGCCTTTGGGGGACCGGTGGAGGGCCTTTGGGAGTTTGGAGGGCTTTGAGGACCGGGGGCTTCCTTCGGGGTTGGGGTAGGAGGATTGGAACCCTTTGGGGTTGGGTTATAGGACCTCACAACACTGTTCAAATGAAACTTGTGTATTATAACGACCACACTCAAAACCTCTTCCAAAATCTCTTCAAAAATCTTCTTTTAAAATGTCTCTATCTGTTTCGCCGAAATAGTTCCATAACCGGTCTAAAACGGTTTCGCACAAATAATCCCTAAACGTAAATTAAGCGTGTTCATTTGTTATTTGCATCTCTGAGCTAACTCAATTCAAATTAATAAGAAACCATTTCGCGCGCTAAAACAATTCATCGCTAAGATGTTTCTTGCCTAATTGTTTCCATGGCCTTTGGTTATTAATATCCTTTGGAGATCGACCAAAAGAGTTGTTCCCGAGGCAAAGACATTAATGATTTGGATCTATTCCTGGAGAAATGTTTCTAGGCGAAAATTTTTAAAGTCTGACAGATGATGTCATTGATTGATTGATCTGTCAAGAAAGGGGAAATTAATTTGTTGTTTCTAAGGGGAATTATTGATTCACGATAGGTGAATTGAGGTCGACAGCACAAGTGTTCTGACTCGTGACAGCATCATGTGGTTTATGGTTTTCTCAGTGAGAAAGTTCCTGTTTTTTCAAATTCTCACTGACAAAAACCATAAAAACATACAAAAATGTGAGAAAGTTCCTGTTTTTTCAAATTCTCACTGACAAAAACCATAAAAACATACAAAAATGTGAGAAAGTTCCTTTTTTTCAAATTCTCAATTACAAAAAACATAAAAAAATAAAAAAATGTTACAAAGTCCATTTTTTTCAAATTCTCACTGACAAAAACCATAAAAACAACCATAAATGTGACAAAATTCATGGTTTTTCAAGTGAGAAAAATTATGTTTTTCCATTCTCAGTGATAAAACAATAAAACACGTGGTGATGTTCGGATCAATAGGGTCATCTCTACTGCCGAGTTTACTATCTTAAAGCCTTCTTCATCTTTTTCAGTATCAGTTGTTGAGGGGGATGGACATTGGGTGGTATCCATGTTTAGGGTATGAATACTCTTCAGAGAGGTCGCTGGTACATTCGCAGCTTTAGGGGGGGTTTTAGCAAGGACTTTTAAAGATGGTTGAAATGGTGACTTACTCATATCCCTATCAGGAGGTTGTTTTGGAGGCTCCTTTTTTCCAAACATTTGAGCTAGGACCACTAGGAGCATAAATTCTAGTATACTTGACTTATTGTATCGGAATACTATCACCTTAATTCTCTGTATTTAGAGGTAATATCCATTGTCACAGCTAGGCAATAATCCTAGTGCGGGAGAGGGGGAAGGGTTTTACGAGCTTCCACTAGGAGCATCAATTCTATTATACTTGACTTATTGTATCGGAATACTATCATCTTAATTCTCTGTATTTAGAGGTAATATCCATTGTCATAGCTAGGCAATAATCCTAGCGCGGGAGCGGGAAGGGTTTTACGAGCTTCCACTAGGAGCATCAATTATATTATACTTGACTTATTGTATCGGAATACTATCACCTTAATTCTCTGTATTTAGAGGTAATATCCATTTTCACAGCTAGACAATAATCCTAGTGCGGGAGAGGGGGAAGGGTTTTACGAGCTTCCACTAGGAGCATAAATTCTCTTATACTTGACTTATTGTATCGGAATACTATCACCTTAATTCTCTGTATTTAGAGGTAATATCTATTGTCACAGCTAGGCAATTATCCTAGCGCGGGGAGGGGGAAGGGTTTTACGAGCTTCCAGTAGGAGCATAAATTTTATTATTCATGACGGAGTCCTGCGTATTAATTTACCCTAAAGCATCGGTTATGTTAGGTTAGCGCAAGTTTACCAGCTTGGATATTATCCTTGCGCGGGGAGGGGGAAGGGTTGTACGAATTATCCGTGGCATCTACAATACACTAAAACATGACTTAGTGTATCATTCAACCAACTCTATTAATAACAGACGTTATTAGTCCTATCAATTGCCACAGCTAGGCACTAGTCCTAGTGCTGGAGAGGGGGAAGGGATTTACGAGGATCTACTAGGAGCATAAATTCTATTATACTTGACTTATTGTATCGGAATACTATCACCTTAATTCTCTGTATTTAGAGGTAATATCCACTGTCACAGCTAGGCAATAATCCTAGCGCGGGGAGGGGGAAGGGTTTTACGAGCTTCCACTAGGAGCATAAATTCTAGTATAGTTGACTTATTGTATCGGAATAATATCACCTTAATTCTCTGTATTTAGAGGTAATATCCATTGTCACAGCCAGGCAATAATCCTAGCGCGGGGAGGGGGAAGGGTTTTACGAGTTTCCACTAGGAGCATAAATTCTATTATACTTGACTTATTGTATCGGAATACAATAACATAAACTCTCTGTATTTAGAGGTAATATCCATTGTCATAGCTAGGCAATAATCCTAGCGCGGGGAGGGGGAAGGGTTTTACGAGCTTCCACTAGGAGCATAAATTCTATTATACTTGACTTATTGTATCGGAATACTATCACCTTAATTCTCTGTATTTAGAGGTAATATCCATTGTCACAGCTAGGCAATAATCCTAGTGCGGGAGAGGGGGAAGGGTTTTACGAGGTTCCAGTAGGAGCATAAATTCTATTATACTTGACTTATTGTATCGGAATACTATCACCTTAATTCTCTGTATTTAGAGGTAATATCCATTGTCATAGCTAGGCAATAATCCTCGCGCGGGGAGGGGGAAGGGTTTTACGAGATTCCAGTAGGAGCATCAATTCTAGTATACTTGACTTATTGTATCGGAATACTATCACCTTAATTCTCTGTACTTAGAGGTAATATCCATTGTCAAAGCAAGGCAATAATCCGCGCGCGGGGAGGGGGAAGGGTTTTACGAGTTTCCACTAGGAGCATAAATTCTATTATACTTGACTTATTGTATCGGAATACTATCACCTTAATTCTCTGTATTTAGAGGTAATATCCATTGTCACAGCCAGGCAATAATCCTAGTGCTGGTGAGGGGGAAGGGTTTTACGAGGATCAACTAGGAGCATAAATTCTATTATACTTGACTTATTGTATCGGAATAATATCACCTTAATTCTCTGTATTTAGAGGTAATATCCATTGTCACAGCTAGGCAATAATCCTAGAGCGGGGAGTGGGAAGGGTTTTACGAGCTTCCAGTAAGAGCATAAATTCTAGTATACTTGACTTATTGTATCGGAATACTATCACCTTAATTCTCTGTATTTAGAGGTAATATCAATTGTCACAGCAAGGCAATAATCCTAGCGCGGGGAGGGGGAAGGGTATTACGAGTTTCCACTAGGAGCATAAATTCTATTATAGTTGACTTATTGTATCGGAATACAATCACCTTAAATCTCTGTATATAGAGGTAATATCCATTGTCATAGCTAGGCAATAATCCTAGCGCGGGGAGGGGGAAGGGTTTAACGAGCTTCCACTAGGAGCATAAATTCTATTATACTTGACTAATTGTATCGGAATACTATCACCTTAATTCTCTGTATTTAGAGGTAATATCTATTGTCACAGCTAGGCAATAATCCTAGTGCGGGAGAAGGGGAAGGGTTTTACGAGGTTCCACTAGGAGTATAAATTCTATTATACTTGACTTATTGTATCGGAATACTATCACCTTAATTCTCTGTATTTAGAGGTACAGCCAGGCAATAATCCTAGCGCGGGGAGGGGGAAGGGCTTTACAAGCTTCCACTAGGAGCATAAATTCTATTATGCTTGAATTATTGTATTGGAATACTATCACCTTCTCCCCCTCCCCTGCCCTCGGAAATGTGGGAACGAAGGGTCTCTGAGCCTTGCCCTTGATGCAGATGTTTTCCCTCCAAAATTGACCCCTCCCTGCCCTCAGAAATGTGGGAACGAAGGGAACGTTAGATCCTATTTTAAATTGACAATACTTATCAAACATCACTAGTGTATTATACAGATCACATAACTCATTACCCCTTTTTAAATGTTAATCAAATAATTCTGATTATAGTGTCCAATTTTTTGTCTGCTTTTCAAAATGTTCGTATTTATTTAGAATGGTGTTTTTTATAGCAGATACCCCCCGTGCAACTGAACCCCCCTTGTAATTGAACCCCTGTATAACCGAAACCCCGTACAAATGAACCTCCGTGCTACTCGACCCCATTTAACTAATCCCCGTGTAACTGAATCCTCATGTAACTGAACCCTCGTGCAAGTCAACCCTCGTGCAACTCAACTCCCTCAAAACACTTTTCAGCCATTTCTTGTTAATTTTTTTTATTTCTAAATTATTTAAAATTGACAACACTGTGCAAATCATCACTTGTGTATTATACAGTACACATTCATTCCATCTCCTCCAAAACACTTTTCAGTCATTTCTTGTTAAAATTATCCAATCACTATTTACCCCTTTTTTTCTCCACCTTCAAATGTTCGTTTAGTACCTACGCAATTAGATCACCCAGTTAACACTAAGATGTAAATTTAGTAAGCCTCTCGCAATAATGTACCAAACCAGATCATACCTACTTAACCAGATAAAAAAATGTCAGTCACACTAACTTGATTAGTAATTGGCTTCAGGTATACTATGAATGGACTTTCAGTCCTACATTCACGGGTTTCTGCAAAGTTCTATGGGCTTCATTGAAAAAATACCAGTTTAAAAAAAAAAAAATAATAAACATGTATCCATGAGTTTGACCTCCAAAAAATGGGTGTCACAATAGAAAACCTGTCTGCCAAGCCAGGTATCGTTCATAGTAATAGGTGCTTGACCCGTGGTAAGCCAATGTACCGGTTAAACTACACACATATCCACGTTCGTTCGTAGTAATAGGTGCTTCAACCCGTGGTAAGCCAATGTACCGGTTAAACTACACACATATCCATGCCTAAGGCGTAGGGTTCAAATATATAGATGCATTACTACTTGTGGCAGATTTTGAACTAGCCAGAAGACAGGATGTGCACTTTTAATACTACTTCTACGTTACTGTAACTAATGACACTAAGGGCAATAAGTTGAAACTTTTAGGGAACGTTTAGGGGAAGTTTCAATTAAACGAAATAACTATATGCATGCCTGTAATAATAGGGCATATAAACAATATCATAGGCAGCGCTGCTCTATCATAACTATTAATATCATTGATATTTTAAAGGAGCTAATCTGATTGAAAATTAAAGGTTCTAGTACCCTTTTTAAAAGTCAAAAGTGATTGGAGGGCAATTAGCTTCACAAGTGAAATCAGGGTCAAAAGCGATTGGAGAACAGAAATTGATTAAAAAACCTTTTTCTACAAAATAAGTTTTTCAAGGAAAAGTAAAGAACTTCATTAAACCAAAAATGAGGAAAAAACAGAGTTAAATAATCTACTAAGCGTAAAACTACCACAAATCAGCATTGAAAAATAAATGAACCCAAAACAAACGAAATCCCGGGTTGCGGTGGTAGCTAGCAATCTAGCAAGAGACGATCACGTCCAATGCTAAGAAATGTAAAAGCCCATAGCTCCTGAAAATAGCGTCAGATCAAAACAAGAAGTACACTAATAGAACCGCCTTGTCCAAGACCCCTATGTAGGAAACTTACCATCCCTTCGCTTGAAAAACGAGGAAAATCTATTGGCTAGAAAAATGAGATAAGTTGCTTTAACTGCGATATTCTGCAAATACGGCATCTTTTTCTTGTTTATTTTTTTCTCCTCAGATAGCTTGGCACAGAAACATCGTAGAGAGCCTTTTAATGACTCATTTTAAAATAAATTGATGTGGTTAAAAACCTTTTGTGACTAAAACATTTTTTTATAAATAAAATCATTTTTTTACGAAAATCTCCATTTTCCATGTAAAAGATTGATCAATGACGTCATAATCGTAGATTGCAGCCAGATCGTCTCTTACTATCCCAATTAAGAAAAACCATCGGCTTTTTCGTATTTGTAATTTAACAGTACCTAGTAAAAGACAATGGAAAATACAATAATGCTTTAAGGGTTTTCGGAATTCAGCGGTAGCTAGTAATCTAGTTACATAAAGCTATAGTAAAGAATCCGGGTTGCAGCAGTAGCCAGCAACCTAGTAAGAGATGATCACGTCCCTTCCTAAGAAATACAATAACCCAGAACTCCTATAAATAGTGTTAGATCGAAACACAAACTAGACTATTAGAACCGTCATGTCAGAAACTTCTATGTAGGAAACTTACAGTCTCTTGGCCCGAATAACAAGGAAAATATGTCGGCTTGAAAAACAAGAAAATTGGCTTGAACAACAATATTCTGCATCAACGGCATCTTTTTTCGATTTTTTTTTATAATAAGTAACCGAGTCAAACTCAAAACGAGCAGAAATTGACATGATTAGGGCTCACAACCCCTATGCCTTCTCAAGGCCAGAACATTATTTGCATTTTTCAATCACTTTTAATAGTGTTCGAATGCACTTGATTATGCCTAGTTACTTAATCGAATGGTCTTCGAAAAATGATCAACAGATTTTACTAAAATTAAATTCATGTGCGAGGTTTATAAACATAGAGATTCCTGAGGTTTATAAACATAGAGCTCACTACAACATTCATATCATACAGCAGAATATTGGTAGAGAAAACTTGAAACCAAAGTCTATTGAAAAATATCATGACTAATAAATGCTCCTGCTATTAATTCAATAGGTGCCATACGATTAATGTTTTAAAGGTTCAAAATCTCGAAATTTTTATACCAGCAGTTCAAAGGTAACAGATTAAAACATTTTTAAGAGTTAGGGTCAAACCGTGCTGCAACAAGTGCAACCTAACTTTTGCAACAAGGTTGCCGTGCTCTACATTCTCATCACCTCCACCAGAGTCGAAGACTCGAAGTACAGATTCTACTTGTACATGTACGAGCTTTTAAAAAAACGAAAGGGGCTTTAAAATGAAAAACATCATACTAAAACCTGATTAAAGCCTAAAATTATGTTAAACACCAAAATATTAAAACTGTCGCAAGTCAGCTGCCACGCTGATTTTTTCAACAAAGGGCAAACACTATTAAAGAATAAATAAAACGAAAAAAAGTGTTTTCGCTTACTTAATGTCGTGGTAATAAGAATAATAGTAATGTAAATAATAATAATAAAGATCACAACAAAAATAAAACTTGAAACAAACGGAAATTATTCCGTATACGAGGGGGGTTACTCCCTCCTAAATACCTCGCTCTTCATGCCAAAATTTTTTAGTACTTAAAAAAATTATCTTATTCTAATTAAAAAGTTCTTGTGTTTCAGGAGTTGTTCTTCAAGAATTGGGAGAAAAAGCAAAACTTTAGCGTAAACAGCGGTGTATTTAGGAGGGAATAAGCCCCTCATATACGTAATAATTTTTGTTCGTCTTAAGTTTTAATGTTGTTCCTTGCTTTCAGTTGAAAAAACCTGTTTTTGTAATTTAATTTCTGCCTGCTTCTTCAAGTAATTCGGGAAATCTGGTTCCTCCTTCGTTAAAAATTCTCCCTCCCCCGAAAACTGATCCATGGACAGTCCTTCCCACGCAAAATCCCCATCGGAAAATTCCTCCCGGACATTCTACCTTTGCTGATAATCTCCCCTAAGGGAATTTTTTGCGGATGATTCCGCTTGAAAAATTCTCCTTAGTATACCTTCATTTGAAAATAGTTATTAAACTTTCAACAATAATGAGCAAAATTGATATCTCAAAATTTTGATCGGACGACTTTGGAGGAAAAAGTGTCGAAGGAGGGGGCTGGTTGGCCTCCAATCCTTTTAGCCGCTTAAAAATGGCACTAAAACTTTTAATTTTTGTTAGTATGAGCCCGGTATTGGTTCGGTATGGACCCCCGGGGAAAACAAAAACAAAGCAAAAACAAAAAAACACGCATCCTTGATCTTTGTTCTGGCAAAGAATACAAAATTCCGCATTTTTGCAGATGAGAGCTTGAAACCTTAATATGCGGGTTTTCTGACACGCTGAATTTGATGGTGGAATTTTCATTATAATTTCTTGACTTTTTGGGGGTATTTCCCCCCTTTTTAAAAAATCAGGCAAATTTTTTCATGGTCGTAACTTCTGATGGGTAGCATTAAACTTAATGGATCGCATATATTTCGAATCTGCACAGAATTCAATTCTTTTGATATGTTTATGGATAACAAAATTCGGTTTTTAGGATTTCATTTACTATTGAGCCGAGTCACATCTTACTTACAGTTCCTTACCACGAACTGTTTGAAAAGTAGCATTAGGATAGAGTTGCCGTATTTAAGTAGTTTCACATTAAACCTCTTTAACGTAAGCTAGTTAACGAAAGAATGTAAAAGTGACGATAATTAGTCTGCTGATCCGCCTACTATCATTCACAACTAATCCACCAATTAGAAACATTTTATATTTTTTCGGATCTTAAGTAAACCAGTGTGAAACCACTGTTATCCGTTTTGACTTAAGTAGTATCCATTCAATTGGTACAACTGTAGCCCTATCCCGGTGTACTATTGGAGTTTCTAACCACTCGCATCCCTTCAGTTCGTACAAGCACAACCCTATCCTGGTATACTAGGACAACTCCAACCACTAGTTCTCCTAGGGGGAAATAGGGCCTGATAAGCTCGAGTCCTCCAAACTAGGGTTGGGACCTCGTAGCCTCGTGGGACCTCGTAGTCCGTAATTTTTATATTTTTGTTGTATGATTAGTGGACGGGGACTGTTAGTCATATAGTCTTGGTTTATCAAAAGACATTTACACTCCATTTAGTTACCGAATTGTATGTATGTCATATTTAGTTTTAAAATCAGCCCACCTGACTAGTAATTCTTGGGCTACTGAATTCAATCCGTGGAATATGTTGAGCTTGGACCTTCAGGTGATGGTAAAGAACAGTGTCAAACCTAAAAAGGAGACTTTACCGAATTGTAAGTGTTTGTATATCATATGTAAGCAACTTAGGCAACTTAAGGCTACTTAGGGCTCTCCTCCAGTGAGGCTAGAGAAAATCCCTAAGTCGCACCTCATCACGATGGATTGGTGAAACGTTATGCTGGTTGCCTAGTCCGACCGGCATAGCCGGTAACGCAACATTGCGCCAGAAGTTTGGGGAGCTACTGGTCAATAAAATTCAGTATTCATTCAGTCTTTGCCAAGTTAACATCTTAAATAAAAAGTTAATTTCACGGATTACCTGTTTACTTGTGATAAACCTGGGCACGGGGCCAATTGATTTTCGTGTAGAAAAAAATCTGTTAGGCTAACATCTGATTACGCAAGTAATGAAAGAACTTGAAAAATAGTACCTGTATTTTGAAGATTACTTATAATTTGAATTGATTGGATACTTGTGTACTTTAAAAAAGATTATTACCTGAATTAATATTCATAAATGGAATAAGCTGTGTTTGGTCGATAGCAGTGAATGAGTGAACATTTTAACTCAATATGTAATAATGGATTAGGATTTACGGACTATAATACTAAACTATTCTTTTTTAATAGCCTAGTTTTTGAATTGCCAAGCTGGTTAGTTTGAAATAAATTAAAAATTCTTCGGTTTAAAAAAAATGAAGCCGGGAGGCTTTCGCTTGGTTTCCTGGATTTCTATGGTGGCCAATAAGATACTTAGTGTTCTTAGTCCCGGAAAGAAATTTATAGTGTTCAAGTACGGGGATCGTAAAACAGCAACTGTTACGATTGAAAATATGATGGACTTCGAAACTAATAGACAGGCTTGCGGTGCTAGTAAACATGCATCCATCAAAAAAGCAATGGCTGACCTGAATAAAAATCCAAACTCTTACATGGACACTGCTGCTAGTCTTGAATTGAGAAGGAAGTGCGGCTTGAGATTTCTGTACTAATCCTATTTTTTGTAAAACCTTCTATTTGGATATCTAAATAAATAAGATTGACAAAGTAAAATTCTTTTTTATAATAAGTAAAATCTAAATAGTGAATTTTTTTTTCAATCTTGATTCACATATTTAATTAAAGCTTTGTTCGTTTTAAGATTCATTCATGTAAGCTTCTCCTCCATCCCAATCTATTTAAAGCCTCACCCTTTACCCCCTCCCAGAAAGTTCCCCTTTCTCTTAAATATTTCCTTATGAATCCTCCCATTCCATCTGAGGACAACCTGTTTTTCGTTTTCTCCCGTTATTTCTCAACGATTTGTTTTTCAGAATTGCTCAAAATATATTTTGGATGTCTGGTAATACATTATTTATGCATAAAATAAGGTATATCCAGTTACTTAAAAAAAACCTTCAGTACCGTAGACGGTACTTCCGTATTATCCAGTACACACTCGAGAAGTTTGCTAAATTTAAGATCTAAGTTTCATAGTCACAAAGACAAATGACGGGTGAAAGAATGCATTGGTAATCTGACATTCTTCGTCTGAAGAACCTACCCTAGCCATCTCAGCCTTTCTCTCATTATGGTCTTATAAAATGGAATTGAATCCTATTTGGATATCTAAATAAACAAGATTGACAAAGTAAAATTATTTTTTATAATAAATAAAATCTAAATAGTGAATTTTTTTTTCAATCTTGATTCACATATTTAATTAAAGCTTTGTTCGCTTTAAGATTCATTCATGTAAGCTTCTCCTCCATCCCAATCTATTTAAAGCCTCACCCTTTACCCCCTCCCATAAAGTTCCCCTTTCTCTTAAATATTTCCTTATGAATCTTCCCATTCCATCTGGGCAAAACCTGTTTTTTCGTTTTTTTTTCGTTATTTCACAACAATTTGTTTTGCAGAATTGCTTAAAATACATTTTGGATGTCTGGTAATACATTATATATGCATAAAATAGGGTATATCTAGTTACTTAAAAAATCCTTCAGTGCCGTAGACGGTACTTCTGTATTATCCAGTACGCACTCGAGAATTTTGCTAAATTTAAGAACTAAGAAAGCCAGTTTCATATTCACAAAGACAAATGACGGGTGACAGAATGCATTGGTAATCTGAAATTCTTCGTCTCTAGAACGTACCCTAGCCATCTCAACTTTTCTCTCATTATGGTCCTAGAAAGTGGCAATGGATCCTTTTTTTGTAAATCCTTCTATTTGGATATATAAATAAATAGGATTGACAAAGTCAAATTCTGTTTTATAATAAATAAAATTTATATTTTACATTTTTTTTTTGGGGGGGGGGGCATGTGGCTGAGTTATTATAGCAGAGTAAAACACAAAGCTTAAAAAAACATTTTCCATGTCTCATCGAAACAAGAAGTCCATTCTAAATCTGCATGGTTCTGATTTAGAGTTTGTCTTCATGTCATTTAAATGAAATAAAAAAAAGGGCCCCCCTCCCCTACTATAATATCACACAGGACTCAGGTATGCGTAATAAAATCTTTAGGGACATTCGTTTTTATGCTGCGAGCCGCTAACATTCTCAAGATACAACATTTAGTTTGTTACAGTGTTACCATGTTAAAATGGAATTTTGCTGAAGAAATATTGCTTAAAAGTGAAACATGAAATGGCATTTGATGTTCATTTTAGTATATTCTTGGAACAATTTATTACGAAAATGGTAAGAAGTACATATGTATATATATTAGTTTATAAATTATATAGCCCCACTAGATATTTACTTGATAATTCAATAGCTATGAAATGTATAAATATATATTTAAATAAGACTATCTTTCTTACAATTATATTCACCAAGCATACTAAAAAAAGAAAGAAAAAAAACTTACCCTTTTCATAGAATCACTATAGTCCAAATTTCTTTTCTCAGACATAATTTATTCACTTAACTATTCTGCACCAGTCGAGTATTGTTAAACTAATGATAATATTATTATTGATTTCTCACCTTATACGTACGTTTCAGAAGGTAATGGGTTTCCCCCCAAAGTCCCGGTTTCACATTAAGAAAAAATTAATCAATCACAATACCTATTGCCCAAGTGAATTGGATTTTTTCCAAAACCAGCAAACAAGTTAAGTAACTGGGTTTTCCCCGTGTTACATAGTACTTCAGTGGTGGCCCCATATTGAAGGTATATTTTTCCCCAAGGTCTTCCCCTGCTGAGAAACTAATTAGGTTTTCCCAAAATTGTTCACAAACATTTTATGTAACTAGGGTTTTTCCCAGAGTCTCTGTTGACAAAAATATTTCTGGGTTTTCCCCCGTGACCTTGAACTTGGGCCTCAGGGACTACAGACTCCCTATCAAACGTGTATAGCAGCACGCTTAATGGAACGTCGCTCCCTACTAATAGTAGTGTTTAATTTAGTTTCATAACTTCTCTAGTTGACCTGAGATAGAAAACTTGATACCATTCGCAAAAAATCTGTTTACTTTCTTTGATAGCTTGGAAACTCTTACGCTATTTTGATTTGGTTAACTTTTAAGAGCAGAAGTGGCCCCAAAAGTTTGAACATAATACCCTCAGTCGTTCCTGGGATACTGCTGAGATGTCTTATTGGGAATGGGTATTAACACAGTGCATTTTGATTTAACCTTAAGGCAACATTTAGTTGTTAAACATAATGGGCAATTGGGAGGGTGGCCGTAGGAGGATTGCCCTCAAATCACTTTAAACTATTATAGAGGGTACTAGCACTTAGTATTTTCAATTGAATGAGCCTTTTTTGAAGTGTCTACGACCACTCCTTTGATACGAAGTCCCCTGGTCTAAGCAAAAAAAGAATAATGCATTGTACCCACTTCGCACTTTATTATAAAAATGTCAAGCCTTCCAATCCCTTCCGACTATTAAATAGGGCACTATCCCTTTCAATTTCCAATCGAATGATCCATTTTTGAGTTTCTACGACAACGTTCTCTACAAACACATTATATGCCCCCAATGCATAAATTACAAACCTTGTCCTGAGGGCTGTGAGGGGGTTGTCGTTCTCAAAGTTACTACGACAACACTTTCTATTAAAACCTTATATGCCCCCAGGGTATAACTTAAAACCTTGCCCTAAGGGCTGGGGGGGGGGGGGTTGGTTGTCATGCTCAAAGGCCCAATTTCCAGAACTTTCAACTACGTTGAAAAAAGTTACTATCTCAAAATTTTGATTGGATGTGTTTAGGGAAATGGTGGGCGTGAGTGGAGGGCTACTTGTCCTCCAAACACTTTCGACTATCAAAAAGGGCACTAGCCCTTTCATTTTCCAATAGAATGAGCCCTTTTTGAAGTTTCTGCGACAACGCTTTCAATAAAAAAGACCTTAAATGCCCCCGGGGCATAACTTACAACCCTTGCCCTAAGGGCTCTGAGGGGGTTATCATCCTCAAAGACCTAATTTCCAAAATTTTCAACTACGTTGACTGCATATGTTTGGGGAAATGGTGGGCGTAGAAGGGGTGTTAGTCGCCCTCCAATCACTTTCGACTATTAAAAAGGACAAAAGCCCTTCTAATTTCAAATCGAATGGGCCCTTTTTGAAGGTTATACTACGTCGCTATCTATAAAAACCTTATAGACCCCCGGGGCATTACTTAAAACCCTTGCCCTGAGGTCTCTGTGGAGCTTATCATCCTCAAAGACCTAATTGCCAAAACTTTCAACTACGTTGAACAAAATAGACATTTCAAAATTTTGATTGTATATGTTTGGGGAAATAATGGGCGTGAGAGGGGTGTTTGTTATTCTCCAATCACTTTCAACTATTAAAAAGGCCATAAGCTATTCTAATTTGAAATTGAATGATCCCTTTTTGAAGTTTCTACAACATCGCTATCTATAAAAAACCTTATATGCCCCCATGGGTTAAATTATAACCATTGCCCTGAGTGTTCTGAGGGGATTAACATTCTCAAAGACCTAATTTCTAAACATTTAATTAGCTTGAACAAAATGGCTATCTAAAAATATTGATTGGATGTGTTTGGGGAAAAGGTCGGTGTGAGAGCAGGGTTAGTTTCGCTTCAATCCCTTTTGACTATTAAAAAGGGCACTAGACCTCCGAATTTCAAATCGAATGAGCCCTTTTTCAAGTTTCTACGACAAAGCTTTCAATAAAAACCTTGTATGCCCCCTTTGGCATAACTTACAACTTTTACCCTGAGGGCTGTGGGGGAGTGTCATCTTCAAAGACACAATTTCAGGACCTTTCAACTACTTTGAACAAAATGGCTATCTTAAAATTTTGATTGGATGTGTTTGGATAAATGGTGGGTGTGGAAGGGGTGTTAGTTGCCTCCCAATCAATTTCGACTATTAAAAAGGGCACTAACCATTTCAATTTCCAATCAAATGAGCTCTTTTTGAATTTTCTATGATAACAATTTCAATAAAAACCTTATATGCCCCCAGGGCATTACTTACAACCCTTACCCTGAGGGCTGTGGGGAGGGAAGTTGTCATTCTCAAAAACCTAATTTCCAGAACTTTTAACTACGTCGAACAAAGTGGTTATCTCAAAATTTTAATTGGATGTGTTTGAGGAAAAGATGGGCCCGAGAGTGGGATTAGTTGCCCTCCAATCACTTTCGACTATTAAAAACGGCACTAGCCCCTTGAATTTACAATCGAATGAGCCCTTTCTGAAGTTTCTACGACAAAGCTTTCTATAAAAACCTTATATGCCCCCAGGGCATAAATTACAACCTTTGTCCTGAGGGCTTTGGGGGGAGTGTTCTCCTCAAGAACATAATTTCTATGTGGAAATCCCCTAAGTTGAACAAAATATCTATCTAAAAATTTGGACTACATGTGGTTGGGAAATGGTGGGCGTGGAATAGGTGTTAGCTGCCCTACGATTACTTTTGACAATTAAAAAGGGCACTAGCCACTTCAATTTCTAATCGAATGTGCTCTTTTCGATTTTCTACGACAATTCCTTCGATACGATGTGCCCTGGTATGGAAAAAAATATATTACACTGTGCCAACTTCGTTCTTAACTTGGTTTTGTTGAAGTTTCTATGACAACGTTTTCTATAAGAGCCTTATATACCCAAAGGGCATAACTTACAACCCTTGCCCTAAGGGTTCTAAGGGGGTTATCATCCTAAAATACATAATTTCCAAAACGTTCAACTACGTTGACTGGATATGTTTGGGGAAATGGTGGGCGTAGAAGGGGTGTTAGTTATCCTCAAATCACTTTGGACTATTAAAAAGGGCATAAGCTATTCTAATTTCAAATCGGATGAGCCCTTTTTGAAGTTTCTAAAACATCGCTATCTATAAAAACCTTATATGCCGCCAGGGCTTAACTTACAACCCTTGCCCTGAGAGATCTGAGGGGGTTATCATCCTAAAAGACCTAATTTGACCTCTGAGGGGGTTATCATCCTCAAAGACCTAATTTCTAAAACTTTTAATTGCTTTGAACAAAATGGCTATCTAAAAATTTTATTTGGATATTTAGAGAAAAGTTCGGTATATGAGGGGGTTAGTTGCCCTCCAATCCCTTTCGACTATTAAATGGGCACTAGCCCTTTGAATTTCAAATCGAATGAGCCCTTTTTCAAGTTTCTACGACAAAGATTTCAATAAAAACATTATTTGCTCCCAGGGCATACCGTACAACCCTTACCCTGAGGGCTGCTGGGGGATTGTCATCCTCAAAGATATAATTTCCAGACCTTTCAATTACTTTGAACAAAATAACTATCTATCCTCAAAGACCTAATTTCCAAAACTTTCAACTACGTTGACTGGATATGTTTGAGAAAATGGTGGGTGTAGAAAGGGTGTCAGTTGCCCTTCAATCACTTTCAACTATTTAAAAGGGTGAAAGCCCTTCTAAGTTCTCATCGAATGGGCCCTTTTTGAAGTTTCTACAACATCGCTATCTATAAAAGCCTTATAGGCCTCCAGGCCATAACTTACAACCCTTGCCCTAGGGGCTTTGCGGGGGTTATCATCCTCAGAGACTTAATTTCCAAAACTTTCAACTACGTTGAACAAAATGGATATTATCAAAATTTTGATTGCATGTGTTTGGGGGAATGGTGGGAGTGAGAGAGGTGTTAGTTATCCTCAAATCACTTTCGACCATTAAAAACGACATAATCTATTCTAATTTCAGATCGAATGACCTCTTTTTGAAGTTTCTACGACATCGCTGTCTGTAAAAAAATCCTTATATGCCCCCAGGGCTTAACTTACAACCCTTGCCCTGAGGACTGTGGGGGATTGTCATCCTCAAAGACCAAGTTTCCAGAACTTTCAACTACGTTGAAAAAAAGGCTATCTCAAAATTTTGATTGGGTGTGTTTGGGGAAATGGTGGGGGTGAGAGGGGTGCTAGTTATCCTCCAATCCCTTTTGACTTTCAATTTCAATTTCCATTTCAACTTCCAATCAAATGAGCCCTTTTTGAATTTTCTACGACAACACTTTCTATAAAAACCTTATATGCCCCCAGGGCATAACTTACAATCCTTGCCCTGAGGGCTGTAGGGAGGGGGGGTTGTCATCCTCAAAGACATAATTTCCGAACTTTGAACTACGTTCAACAAAATGGCTATCTCAAGATTGTGATTAGATGTGTTTGGGGAAAAGGTGGGTGCGAGATGGGGGGGGGGGGGAAGCTGCGTTCCCACCCCTTTTGACTACTAAAAAGTGCACTAGCCCTTTGAATTTCCAATCGAATGAACCCTTTTTGAGGTTTCTACGACAAAACTTTCTATAAGAACCTTATATGCCCCCAGGGCATAACTTAAAGCCCTTGCCCTGAGGGCTGTGGGGGGAGTGTCCTCCTCAAAAACATAATTTGTATTTGGAAATCAACCACGCTGAACAAAATGGCTATTACAAAATTTTGATTGGATATGTTTAGGGAAATGGTGGGCATGGAAGGGGTGTTAGTTGCCTTCCAATCACTTTCGACTATTAAAAAGGCACTAGCCATTCCAATTTCCAATCGAATGATCCCTTTTCGAAGTTTCTACGACAAATCCTTCGATACGAAGTGCCCTGGTATGGGAAAAAAATAAATAATACATTATGCCAACAACGCTCTTTACTTGCTTTTGTTGAAGTTTCTACGACAACACTTTCTATAAAAACCTTATATACCCACAGGGCATAACTTACAACCCTTGCCCTGAGGGATCTGAGGGGGTTATCTTCCTCAAAGACCTAATTTCCAAAACTTTCAACTACGTTGACTGGATATGTTTCGGGAAATGATGGGCGTGGAAGGGGTGTTAGTTGCTCTCCGATCACTTTCAACTATAAAAAAAAGGGCACTAGCCATTTCAATTTCCAATCGAATGAGCCCTTTTTGAAGTTTCTGCGGCAACGCTTTCAATAACCTTACCTACCCCCAGGATATAACTTACAACCCTTGCCCTGAGGGCTGTGGGGGGTTGTCATCCTCAAAGACCAAGTTTCCAAAACTTTCAACTACGTTGAACAAAATGGCTATCTCAAAATTTTGATTGGATGTCTTTGGAGAAATGGTGGGTGTGAGAGTGGGGTTAGGTTCCCTGCAATTACTTTCAACTATTAAACAGGCCACTAGCCCTTTAAATTTTCAATCGAATGAGTCCTTTTTGAAGTTTCTACAAAAAAAAACTTTCTAAAAAAAACTTATATGCCCCCAGGACATAACTTACAACCCATGCCCTGACGGCTGTGGGGGGTTGTCATCCTCAAAGACCAAGTTTCAAAAACTTTCAACTATGTTGAACAAAATGGCTATCTCAAAATTTTGATTGGATGTCTTTGGAGAAATGGTTCGTGTGAGAGGGGGGTTAGTTGCCCTGCAATTACTTTCAACTATTAAACAGGCCACTAGCCCTTTAAATTTCCAATCGAATGAGTCCTTTTTGAAGTTTTTACAAAAAAAAATTTCTAAAAAAACCTTATATGCCCTCAGGGCATAACTTACGACCCTGAGGGGGCTTGTCACCCTCAAAGACATAATTTCCAGAATTTTCAACTACTTTGAACAAAATACCTTTCTCAAAATTTTGATTGGATATGTTTGGGGAGCTGGCGGGCGTGAGAGAGGGGTTAGTTGCTCTCCATTCACTTTCGACTATTAAAGAGGACATTAGCCCTTTCAATTTTCAATCAAATGAGCTTTTGTGGAAGTTTCTACGACAACACTTTCTATAAAAACTTTACATACCTCCAGGGCTTAACGTACAACCCTTGTCCTTAGGGCTTTAAGGGGGTTATCATCCTCAAAGACCTAGTCTTCAAAACTTTCAACTACGTTGAACAAAATGGATTTTTCAAAGTTTTGATTGCATGGGATTGGGGGAATGATGGGCGTGAGTGGGGGGTTAGTTGCCATCCAATTACTTTCAAATATTAAAAAGAGGACTAGCCCTTTGAACAACCAATCGAATAAGCCCTTTTTCAAGTTTTTA
This sequence comes from Artemia sp. Qi Xiang Cuo, assembly GCF_049724085.1. NCBI lineage: Eukaryota > Metazoa > Arthropoda > Branchiopoda > Anostraca > Artemiidae > Artemia > Artemia sp. Qi Xiang Cuo. Next base: position 43,661,003 of record NC_142802.1, read on the forward strand.
CGTCAATACTTCCTATAAAAACCTTATATGCCCCCAGGACATAACTTACAACCCTTGCCCTTAGGGCTTTAAGGGGGTTATCATCCTCAAAGACCTAATATTCAAACCTTTCAACTACGTTGGGCAAAATGGCTATCTCAAAATTTTGACTGGTTGTGTTTGGGGAAATGGTGGGCGTGGAAGGGGTATTATTTCCCCTCCAATCACTTTTCAAACAGTTCGTGGTAACGAACTGTAAGTAAGGAGCGACCCGGCTCAATGGTAACCGAAACTCTAGAAAACGGCATTTTGATACAAATAGATACATCAAAAGAATTAAATTTTAATGCTGATTTCAAATATATAAGTTTCATCAAGTTTAACCTTACCCATCAAAAGTTAAGCGCCTGAGAAAATTTGGCTGATTTTCGAAAAAAGGGGGAAAGAACCCCTAAAAAATATAGAATCTTAATGAAAATCACACCATCATATTCTGCGTATCACAGAACCCTACTGTAGAGGTTTCAAGCTCCTATTTGAAAAAATGTGGAATTTTGCATTTTTTGACAGAAGAAAGATCACGGGTGCGTGTTTATTTTTTTTGTTGTTTTTTTTTCCCCAGGGTTTATTGTATAGACCCAATTGTGCGATAAAATAGTGGAAGGGCTAATTAGAAAGGAAATTTAAAGTTCTAGTGCCCTTTTTAAGTGACCAAAAAAAATTGAGGGCAACTAGGCCCCCTCCCACGCTCATTTTTTTCCCAAAGTCACCTGATCAAAATTTTGAGATAGCCATTTTGTTGAGCATGTTCGAAAATATTATAAGTATGTCTTTTAGGATGACATAATCCCCCGAAGTTCCCGGGGGAGGGCTGAAAGTTATGAACTTTACCCAATGTTAACATATAGTATTGGTTATTTGGAAGTATACAGACATTTTCAGGGGAGATTTTTCCTGGTAGTGGGGGGGTGGCTGGGTCAGGGGTTATGTGGGTGGATCTTTCCATGAAGGAAGTTTTCATGGGGGAAGGGACATTGCTATGAAGGGGACGCCGGACTTCCCAGCATTATTTAAAAAAAGATCATAAATTTAATAAAAAAAAAACAAGTATTTCAACTGCAACAGCAGCAACATCGAAACTTTAAACGAACAGAAAATATTACATATATAATTGGGTTCACCCCGTAGTCAATGCCTCGCTCTTTAAGCCAAAGATTTTTTAGTACTTTCATAAGAGCTATTTATTCTAATTGACGGCCTTTGTGATTAAGCGGTCATTTCTAAAGAATTGGAACAAAATTTGAACTTTCGCATAAAGAGCAAGGTATTGACTAGGGGGCGAATCCCCTAACAAACGAATTAAAAATATATGAATAGAGAAGGTCGTTACGTAAGTTAATTCGTTAGTTACGTATATCTTTTACTAATAAAAACGTTCGTAAATAAAATTACACAGGTTTTGAGAAAGCCATTTAACTAAATAAAAGTAAGTTAATATGAAAATTTTGTTTTAATTATTCATGTACGGTGAGCCAAGATCAAAACCTGTATTTATTCAAAAACGTTCAAAAATTAAATAAAAAAAAAAGTTTTTTAAACTGAAAGTAAGGAGCGACATTAAAACTTAAAACGAACAGAAATTATTCTGTATATGAAAGAGACTGTCCCCTCCTCAACGCCTCGCTCTTTACGCTAAAGTTTGACTCTGTCTCACAACTTTATTTTTTAAAACAATAAAAAACTTTAGCGTAAAGAGCGAAGCGTTGAGGAGGGGACAGTCTCTTTCATATACAGAATACTTTCTGTTCGTTTTAAGTTTTAATGTCGCTCCTTACTTTCAGTTTAAAAAACTTGTTTTTTTATTTAATGACTATTAAAAAGGGAACTAGCCATTTCAATTTCCAATCGAATGAGCGGTTTTTGAAGTTTCTACGACAACGCTTTCTATAAAAACCTTATATGCCCCCAGGGCATAATTTTTGCCCTTGTCCCGAGGGCTGTGGGGGGTTGTCATCCTCAAAGACCAAGTTTCCAGAACTTTCAACTACGTTGAAAAAATAGTTTCTTCAAAATTTTCATTGGATATGTTTGGGGAAAAGGTGGGCGTGAGAGGGGGGTTAGTTGCCCTCCAATCACTTTCGACTATTAAAAAGGGCTCTAGCCCTTTGAATTTCTAATCGAACGAGTCTTTTTTGAAGTTTATACGACAACGCTTTCTACAAAAACCCCAGGGCATAATTTACAACCATTGCCCTGAGGGTTGTAGTGGAGTGTCCTCTTTATAAACATAATTTCTATCTGGAAATCAACTACGCTAAACAAAATGGCTATCTCAAAGTTTTGATTGGATGTGTTTGGGGAAATTGTGGGCGTAGAATGGGTGTTAGTTGCCTTCCACTCACTTTCGACAATTAAAAAGGGCACTAGCCATTCCAATTTCTAATCGGATGAGCCGTTTTTGAAGTTTCTACAACAAATTCTTTGATACGAAGTGCCCTGTTATGGAAAGATAAATAGCACATTGTGCCAACATCGTTCTTTACGTAGGCTGCGCTATTGCGCTGCCTATGATCATTATATATGATATACAAACTGGTAATTTCCATTCTTTTAAATCAAATATTTTGGCATTCAAAGCGATATTTTTAAGAATGTTCTTATCCAATAGTACACCGAAATACGGCTGAGCTTGTACCAGTCAAAGGGATATTAGGGGCTGGAAACTCCAATAGTACACCGAAATACGGCTGCGCTTGTACAATTGAAGGGGTACTACTGACTTAAATCATTCAAACTATGTTAGTTCTACCGCTGGTGTATCCCTGGAAGTAAAAATCTGTTCTTTTTAAGGTTATTTTTTATTTTCTTAATCGTTTTTTTTGTTGATTTTTGTTTCTTTTACCCCGAAGAAGAATAAGTAAGTTTCTAGTCATTGCCAAACGTGACTTTTTTCAGTAAATAACATGTTTTTTCTTAGTTGCCCATGGCATTTGAACATGCACATACAAAATTAAGAGCGAAAATAAAAGGTTTAATGTTAGAGGAGAACAAGTTCTATTGCATGGTTGATGCCCGAAGAGTATATTAAAAAAAAGTCTACTCTGATACTAGTTCTTCTGATAAAAGCTAAAGACGTGAATGGTAGATGGAGGGAAGCCTCACTTTCTTCTATGGTAAAGATATGATACTGAGTACGAATATGTATCATTCATCATTGAAGTTTGGAACTAATTTTAGCTTTCTACCTGAGCTTCAAATGACAATATATCCAGATCCAAACTACTTCTAATTAATTATTTTGGCTTACAACATTAATAGTAAACTTCAACCCAAACTGGTCAACACACGATAGAAAAATAAAAATCATTTACTTGGTGGCAAAACAAGCCTTCGTTTATAGTTTCAGGGCATAAAGAGTAGTAACCTATTACACAGTTTCAACCCTAAATTCAACCCTATATTCGCGCCTACAAGAATATGCATGTTCCTTCCACGTGGACATTGCAAAAAACCGACAATGTTCCTTGGTACCTTTCCAAGCAAAGTGATTAAACACGTTTTGAAACTAGATGCCGTTTGCATGCCAAAAAATTGGATGCTACAATCAGAATTGTTTGATTGACAGTTGCAAAAAGGGATAAAGGATTCGCGAATTGGACTGTACGAACGTTATTAATTGAATAATAGGAAAAAAACAGAGCTATATAACATTTGTGAATTGGATCGTATTAAAATGGAGAAACAAAAAGGGATGGTCTTATGACTTGACCTACCTTTACTTCTTCGATGTGTACTGTATAATACACAAGTGGTGTTTGAACAGTGTCGTCAATTTAAAATAGAGTTTAACGTTATACTATACTAAAAAGGTGATACTAAAAGAGATGTAGATGGCATGAAAAGAATTTTAATAACGGATAGCTTTACTTCTTCAATGTTGTTCTGTATAATACACAAGTGGTGGGGTGATGAGAGCGAGGTGTCTTAGAGTACTTATAGTGTTGTACTGTGGGCCGAGTTGCTAGCGGAAAACCCGTGTGGATGACTTTAAATAAAAAAATTTAACAAGAAATCTCTGTAAAATATTTTTGGGGGATGGGTTGCTGGCAGAAGGGTGTCTTAGAGTACTTATAGTGCTGTACTGTGGGTCGAATTCCTAGTAGAAAACCTGAGTGGATGACTTGAAAATAAAATTTTTAACGAGAAATGGATGAAAAGTGTTTTGGGGGGAGATGGGTTGATTGGCAGAAGGGTGTCTTAGAGTACTTTTAGTGCTGTACTGTGGGCCGAATTCCTAGCAAAAAACCCGAGTGGATGACTTGAAAATAAATTTTTTAACGAGAAATGGCTGAAAAGTGTTTTGGGGGTGATGGGTTGTTTGTCAGAAGGGTGTCTTAGAGTACTTATAGTGCTATACTGTGGGCCAAGTTGCTAGCGGAAAACCCGTGTGGATGACTTGAAAAATCTCTGTAAAATATTTTTGGGGGGATGGGTTGTTGGAAGAAGGGTGTCTTTGAGTACTTATAGTGCTGCACTGTGGGCTGAGTTGTTAGCGGAAAACCCGTGTGGATGACTTGAAATAAAAAATTTTAACAAGAAATCTCTGAAAAAATATTTTTTGGGGGATGGGTTGTTGGCAGAAGGGTGTCTTAGAGTACTTATAGTGCTGTACTGTGGGTCAAATTCCTAGCGGAAAACCTGAGTGGATGACTTGAAAATAACATTTTTGAAGAGAAATGGCAAAAAAAAAATTTGGGGGAGATGGGTTGATTGGCACAAGGGTGTCTTAGAGTACTTTTAGTTCTGTACTGTGGGCCGAATTCCTAGCGAAAAACCTGAGTGGATGACTTGAAAATAAAAATTTTAACGAGAAATGGCTGAAAAGGGTTTTGGGGGAGATGGGTTGATTGGCAGAAGGGTGTCTTAGAGTACTTATAGTGTGATAGTGGGGGGCGAGTTGCTAGCGGAAAACCCGTGTGGATGACTTGAAATAAAATTTTTTAACAAGAAATGGCTGAAAAGTGTTTCGGGTGAGATGGGTTGATCGGCAGAAGGGTTTCTTAGAGTACTTATAGTGCTGTACTGTGGGCCGAGTTGCTAGCGGAAAACCCGTGTGGATGACGTTGAAATAAAAAATTTTAACAAGAAATGGTTGAAAAGTGTCTTGGGGGAGATGGGTTGATTGGCAGAAGGGTGTCTTAGAGTACTTATAGTGCTGTACATTGGGCCGAGTTGCTAGCGGAAAACCCGTGTGGATGACTTGAAATAAAAAATTTTAACAAGAAATGGTTGAAAAGTGTTTTGGGGGAGATGGGTTGATTGGCAGAAGGGTGTCTTAGAGTACTTATAGTGTGAGAGTGGTGGGCGAGTTGCTAGCGGAAAACCCGTGTGACAGGGTTACGTGCAAATTAACATTAAAAAATGAAATAAAGCTATGTCGACTTTGCTCATTTTATTAAACATGTCTAACAATGGATGCTGAAAAAGCATTTATTCACTCTGATATTTAGATTTTGTTAATTATAATTTTTGCAACTGATAAAAGATGTTGATAAGAAATAAATTATTCAATCTTATACTTAGGTTTTGTCAATTTTATCCCATGTACTCGAGAAAGGGATGCTGATATAGAATTTAATCAATCTGATACTTAGATTTTATTTCCCATGTACCTGAAAAATGGATGTTGATATAGAATTTAATCAATCTGATACTTAGATTTTGTCAATTTTATCCGATATTTTATCCTATGTATCCGAGAAAAGGATGCTGATATAGAATTTAGTCACTCTGATACTTAGATTTTGTCAATTTTATCCGACATATCTGATAAAGGATGTTGTTAAAGCATTTATTCATTCTGAAATTTAGATTTTGTCAATTTTATTTGATATATCTGACAAAGGATGTTGATAAAGAAAAATTATTCACTCTGACACTTACATTCTGTCAATTTTATCCGATGTATCTGACAAAAGATGTTGATAAAAATATTTATTCACTCTAACACTTAGATTTTGTTAACTTTTTCCTATGTATCCGAGAAATGGATGTTGATATAGAATTTAGTCACTCTTATACTTATATTTTGTTAAATTACTGTATTGTTTGTCTAAGCAGTGACTTCCATCGATAATGAATGATAATAAAGAGTTTGTTCCATTTTTTTTTCATAATTTTCTGAATTAAATTTCTGAATTGTGCATCCAAGAGGTGAATTCAAGAAAGAGTTTGTTACTTACTTACTTATTTACAGTTTTTTCATAATGACATATCCAACAACGGATGTTGATAGAGAAGTTTTTAATTCTGATACCTAGAATTTGTCAATGTTATCCCATGCACCTGAGAAATGGATGTTGATATAGAATTTATTCATTCTGATACCTAGATTTTGTCAATGTTATCCCATGTTTCTGACAATAGATGTATACAAATTCCTTTTCTTAAATCTCCGAGGTTTTAATAGACATTCTAAATGCTTGATATGCTAGCTTACTCTAAAAATAATGAGCACATAACAATGTAATGCATAATATATTTTTAATGAAATAATGCCATGTAGAATATTAATACAAAAATATATTATGATACATTATTAATATCAATGATCAACTTTGGACATTTTGAATCTGTTCCATAAAATAGTTCTCCATATTCTCTCTTGATATTGTAGCTATTGTCTTCTCTTAACTCGTAATCGGTAGAATAATCATTATTCCATTTTGAGTCATACACAATATTTACTGATGTGTCACCGAGAGGTTCAATATGCGTTTCATCTTTTGTATTATTTGATTCATTGACTGTTTGATTAATGGTAGTAACGTTTGCTGGCACTTTGTTTTTCATCGATTCATCTTGATATTTCATAGTGATATTTTCTGACAATGCCCTTTTTATTTTTCTGGCAATTTCACTGTCTATTATCACATCATTTCTACACAGGTAACAGTTTAGTCACATAGACAAGATATGGTTTACGATATTAGTAGAAGAGTAGGCCTTTCTTTTATTGACCTTCCGTTGAATGCTAATACCTAAAAGATGACGATTGGATGTATCAATGGGTAATGTGTTACCTGCAACAGCAGGAAGGAGTTGTCCTCTATCATCAACGATTATCTTTATGTTGGCATTCTCTTTGAGTGCAATCATCTCCGGAGATCTCAATCTCACATATCCACCATTTATACAATGGAATTTTTTCGGTATTCCAAATAAATTTAATTCCTTACTATCATGACAATGCATGCATACATTTCTAATAGTGCTACCACTTGTACTTGTCTCATAGTTTAAATACTTCTCATTGTCGGCATTCAATGCTACAATAACATTGTCATGTGAACACACTTTATTAAAATGCTCCATCTTCACTTTTTTTTAAAGATATGACTTATGTGTTTATCGTTCCACCGCGTAAAAAATACTGATTTAATACATGCAATAGACTAGGTAGTGTCGATAACCGGACATAGAATACCAGTGGGAAAGCCACATCGTGTCTCTGACCAATCATATAGTACAATTGTTAGAGCCGTAGGCATATTTTGTCATTTTAAGATACGTACAAAAAAATAAAAAAAAATATAGTTGAATAATTTCGAAGTTTAAAAAAAATAGTTTGTTTTATTTTTAAAAATATTGAATTAGAACCATCAGTCCTCATCATTATGAGTATCCAAAACTGGACTTAAGTTTCACATTTGAACTAGAGAATTGTATTTTCCATAATTTTCTTACAAGAAACTAGAGTTTACGGTCAAAAAAACCTTATTAGATCATATTTTACGGAAATAGTTTTATTTCTCGATGCAAAAATAGACTTAAATTCTACATTTGAATTAGATAAATGTATTTTCCATAATTTTTTTAGAAGAAACTTGAGTATAGGGTCGAAAACTCTTATTGGCTCAGATTTTATATAAATAGTTTATTTTCGACCCATAACCGGACTGAAGTTTCACCTATGAGCCAACGAATTGTATTTTCCATAGTTTTCTTACAAAAAACTAGAGTTTACGGTCAAAAACCCTTATTAGCTCAGATTTTACGGAAATAGTTTTATTTTTCGATCCAAAAATAGGCTTAAGTTTCGCATTTGAACCAGAGAATTGTATTTTCCATAATTTTCTTACGAAAAATCAAAGTTTCCTGTCAAAAACCGTTCTCAGACCAGATTTTACAGAACGAGTTCAATTTTTGATCTAAAAATGGACTTGAGTTTCACATCTGAACAGGGGTATTGTATATTTCATAATTTTCTTACAAAAAAGTATATTTTACAATGAAAAACCCTTATTAGCATAGATTTTACAGAAATAGTTTATTTTTCGATCCAAAACTGGACTGAAGTTTCACGTTTGAACCAGAGAATTTTATTTTCCATAATTTTCTTACAAAAAAAAAAAAAGTTTACAGTCAAAAACCCTTATTAGAATAGATTTTACGGAAATAGTTTTATTTTTCTATCCAAAATGGACCTAAGTAACACATTTGAAGGAGAGAATTGAATTTTCCGTAATTTTCTGACAGAAAACTAGAGTGTACGGTAAAAACCCCTTATTAGCTTAGATTTTACAGAAATAGTTTATTTTTCGATCCATAACTGGACTTAAGTTTCACCTATGAACCAACGAATTGTATTTTCCATAATTTTCTTACAAAAAACTAGAGTTAACGGTCAAAAACCTTTATTAGCTTAGATTTTTCCCTAGTAACTCGCCCCCTACTATCACACTATAAGTACTCTAAAACACCCATCTGCCAATTAACCCATCTCCCCCAAATCACTTTTCAGCCATTTCTTGTTAAAAATTTTTATTTCAAGTCATCCACACGGGTTTTCCGCTAGCAACTTGGCCCACAGTACAGCACTATAAGTACTCTAAGACACCCTTCTGCCAATCAACCCATCTCCCCCAAAACACTTTTCAGCCATTTCTCGTTAAAAATTTTATTTTAAAGTCATCCACACGGGTTTTCCGCTAGCAACTTGGCCCACAGTACAGCACTATAAGTACTCTAAGACACCCTTCTGCCAATCAACCCATCTCCCCCAAAAGACTTTTCAGCCATTTCTTGTTAAAAATTTTTATTTCAAGTCATCTACACGGGTTTTCCGCTAGCGACTCGGCCCCCACTATCACACTATAAGTTCTCTAAGACACCCTTCTGCCAATCAACCCATCTCCCCCAAAATACTTTTCAGCTATTTCTCGTTAAAAATTTTATTTTAAAGTTATCCACACGGGTTTTCCGCTAGCAACTCGGCCCACAGTAGAGCACTATAAGTACTCTAAGACACACTTCTGCCAATCAACCCATATCCCCCAAAACACTATTCAGCCATTTCTTGTTAAAAATTTTTATTTAAAGTCATCCACACGGGTTTTCCGCTAGCAACTCGGCCCACAGTATAGCACTATAAGTTCTCTAAGACACCCTTCTGCCAATCAACCCATTTCCCCCAACACACTTATCAGCCATTTCTCGTTGAAAATTTTATTTTCAAGTCATCCACTCGGGTTTTTCGCTAGGAAATCGGCCCACAGTACAGCACTATAAGTACTCTAAGACACCCTTCTGCCAATCAACCCATCTCCACCAAAACACTTTTCAGCCATTTCTCGTTAAAAATTTTATTTTCAAGTCATCCACACGGGTTTTCCGCTAGGAACTTGGCCCACAGTACAACACTATAAGTACTCTAAGACACCCTTCTGCCAATCAACCCATCTCCCCCAAAACACTTCAGAGATTTCTTGTTAAAAAATTTTATTTCAAGCCATCCACACGGGTTTTCCGCTAGCAACTCGCCCTCCACTATCACACTATAAGTACTCTAAGACACCCTTCTGCCAATCAACCCATCTCCCCCAAAACACTTTTCAACCATCTCTTGTTAAATTTTTTTATTTCAAGTCATCCACACGGGTTTTCCGCTAGCAACTCGGCCCACAGTACAGCACTATAAGTACTCTAAGACACCCTTCTGCCAATCAACCCATCTCCCCCAAAACACTTTTCAGCCATTTCTTGTTAAAAATTTTTATTTCAAGTCATCCACACGGGTTTTCCGCTAGCGACTCGGCCCCCACTATCACACTATAAGTTCTCTAAGACACCCTTCTGCCAATCAACCCATCTCCACCAAAATACTTTTCAGCCTTTTCTCGTTAATAATTTTATTTTAAAGTTATCCACACGTGTTTTCCGCTAGCAACTAGGCCCACAGTACAGCACTATAAGTACTTTAAGACACACTTCTGCCAATCAACCCATCTCCCCCAAAACACTATTCAACCATTTCTTGTTAAATATTTTTATTTCAAGTCATCCCCACGGGTTTTCCGCTAGCAACTCGGCCCACAGTACAGCACTATAAGTACTCTAAGACACCCTTCTGCCAATCAACCCATTTCCCCCAACACACTTTTCAGCCATTTTTCGTTGAAAATTTTATTTTCAAGTCATCCACTCGGGTTTTTTGCTAGGAATTCGGCCCACAGTACAGCACAATAAGTACTCTAAGACACCCTTCTGCCAATCAACCCATCTCCACCAAAACACATTTCAGCCATTTCTCGTTAAAAATTTTATTTTCAAGTCATCCACACGGGTTTTCCGCTAGCAACTTGGCCCACAGTACAGCACTATAAGTACTATAAGACACCCTTCTGCCAATCAATCCAACTCCTCAAAAGCAATTTTCAACCATTTCTCGTTAAAATATTTATTTTCAAGTCATACCCACGTATATTTTAATAGTAATTCGGCCTACAGCACAGCACCAAAAGTACTATTTGACACCCTTCTGCCATCAGCCCATCTCACCCAAACCACTTTTCAGCCATTTCTAGTTAAAATTTTATTTTCAAGTCATCCACTCAGGTTTTCCACTAGGAATTCGACCCACAGTACAGCACTATAGGTACTCTAAGACACCCTTCTGCCAATCAACCCATCTCCCCCAAAACACTTTTCAGCCATTTCTCGTTAAAAATTTTATTTTGAAGTCATCCACTCGGGTTTTCCGCTAGTAACTCGGCCCACAGTACAGCACTAAACCTACTCAACGACACCCTTCGGCCATCGACCCATCCCCCCAATAAAAATTTTTCAGAGACTTCTTGTTAAAATTTTTATTTTAAGTCATCTACACGGGTTTTCCGCTAACAACTCGGCTCACAGTGCAGCGCTCTAAGTACTCTAAGGCACCCTTCTGCCAATCAACCCATCTCCCCCAAAACACTGTCCAGTCATTTCTTGCTAAAATTTTTATTTTCAAGTCGTCCACTCGGGTTTTTCGCTACGAATTCGGCCCACAGTACAGCACTAAAAGTACTCTAAAATACCCTTCTGCCAATCAACCCATCTCCCCCCAAAACACTTTTCATAAATTTCTCGTTAAAAATTTTATTTTCAAGTCATCCACTCAGGTTTTCCTCTAGGAATTCGACCCACAGTACAGCACTAAAAGTACTCTAAGAGATTCTTCTGCCAGCAACCCCTCCCCCCAAAATTTTTTATTCAGATGTTTATAGTTTAAAAATGTAATTTTAAGTCATTCACACGGGTTTTCCGCTAACAACTTGGTTCACATTGCAGAGCTCTAAGTATTCAAAGACCCCCTTCTGCCATCAACCCATCCCCCCAAAAATATTTTTCAGAGATTTCTTGTTAAAAATTTTATTTCAAGTCATTCACACGGGTTTTCCGCTAGCAACTCGGCCCACAGTACAGCACTATAAGTAATCTAAGACACCTCGCTCCCATCACCCCACCACTTGTGTATTATACAGAACACATCGAAGAAGTAAAGCTATCCGTTATTAAAATTCTTTTCTTTCCATCTACATCTCTCTTAGTATCAACTTTTTAGTATAGTATAACGTGAAAATGTATTTTAAATTGACAACACTGTTCAAACACCACTTATGTATTATACAGTACACATCGAAGAAGTAAAGGTAGGTCAAGTCATAAGACCATCCCATTTTGTTTCTCCATCTTAATACGATCCAATTCGCAAATGTTATCTAGCTGTTTTTTCCTATTATTCAATTAATAACGTTCGTACAGTCCAATTCGCGAATCCCTTATCCCTTTTTGCAACTGTCAATTAAACAATTCTGATTGTAGCATCCAATTTTTTAGCATGCAAACGGCATCTAGTTTCAAAACGTGTTTAATCACTTTGCTTGGAAAGGTACCAAGGAACATTGTCGGTTTTTTGCAATGTCCACGTGGAAGGAACATTCATATTCATGTAGGCGTGAATGTAGGGTTGAATGTAGGGTTGAAACTGTGTAATAGGTTACTACTATAAAGTTCAAACAAATAAACATGGTTTACTTGGTTACTTGGTATATATATATATATATATATATATATATATATATATATATATATATATATATATATATATATATATATATATATATATATATATATATATATATATATATATATATATATATATATATATATATATATATATATATATATATATATATATATATATATATATATATATATATATATATATATATATATATATATATATATATATATATATATATATATATATATATATATATATATATATATATATATATATATATATATATATATATATATATATATATATATATATATATATATATATATATATATATATATATATATATATTTATATATATATATATATATATATATATATATATATATATATATATATATATATATGTGTGATTTTTTGTAAATAAAACTAGTTAAATGCATAACATTTTATTATTGTAAATGAAAATAAAAATATACTTTTCCTTAAATGAACCGTTTTCTTGTAGGCATTTTTTTTATTTATTTATTATTATTTAGTTTTTTGCAGAACACCAAAGGCAGGTGACTATGTTTCTTTATAGAGATTCATACAGTCAGTAGGTTTCATTATATGATGACAAGTTTTATGCGTACTCTGGTAAGTATACCCTGTTTTGTCTAACGACTCAGGGACCAAGCTGGAACTTTCATGAGAAGTTTTTCGTTTTTCCTTGGTGGGATGAGGATTTCTGAGAACTAAGGAGTTCTAATTAAGTTATTTTTAATATGTATTTAAACTAACTCGCAAGTTAGCTTGAAATCCCCGAAAAACCATAAAGTCTGTAAAATTTCATGCTTCCATAGATCAATATCTTAGCAAGTAAGTTTAGGATACAAGCAAAACTTTTTTATATATCGTACAGGAATTTTTTCACAGGCGAGTTCATGTGCGACATACAGCTTTTAGCACTTAGCAAACCGTCTAACGTTTACAGTGAGGGATTGACAAATAGAGACAACAATGGAATCTGCTTCGCTTAGGGGAGAAATGGAATAAATTAATCGCAAGGTTAAATTAATTTATTTAGTCAGTTTAATGAAGCCCCATTAGTCAAGAATGGTCAGAAATTATCTCCAATGAGAGAGGGCAATGCTTTATGATGGTGTTTGATGAAGATAACTCTGGACTAAATTTGCCTGCACTAAGAGCGAAACTAACTTGGAACTCGATGAGCCTGGAACTTCGATTTCGCGTTGAAGTCAGCACCTTTTGGTTTAAAATCATTTACAACTTTTAAATTGTTTTTGTTGCAGCATAGTGTAATAATGTTTTATTAAATGTGCTCAGGAGTGCAGCTAAGGGGAGGGGGGGATCTCGCATCTCCTATAGTAGAGCGCGATACTTTATGATGGTGTTTGGTGAAGATAGTTCTGGACCACAGTTGTCTGCAATCTGTGCAGACAGGCTATGAATCTTTGTCAAAATTCATTCTGTGTCAAAAGGGATTCTGATTTTAGGTAGATTCGGGAACTTCATTTTTTACATTTTAAGGTCACGCAGATATCGTCAACTTGAAACACGCTATACACTGGATAACATTAATCCAAAAGCAGAGGTAATATTAACTACAACTTTCCCCCCCACTTTGTGTCATTTAGACCTAGCGTCAGGTGTTTTGGGGGCTACTGGGTATAAACCTTTTACCACTCCTTTCTGGTGATGTCTGGGCTTACATTGACAAACGTCTAATATTGGCATGCGTGCACTGGTAAGCGTGTAACTGAGCCTAATCTTTCAGATTTAAGGGTTCACGTGGGAGGAGATAGAAATGTCTTTACTAAAAATTATTCTTTTGCTCTACAAAGTCTTTGCACATGGTTTGAAAACAAACAGAAGAGAAGAAAGTTACAGAAGTACTGCACGAGCGGAACTAACTTTTAGCACTTCAGAAATCTATATATAATATGATTTACAAGGTTCTTTGAAACACGTTCTACTATGTTAAAATTGTCCAAGTTCCAATTTCTGGTATTAAACCTAGTTTTTATATTAGGTGGCATGTTTCCCGTTCTCACACATGCATTCAAAAGCTTATAGATTCCCCCCCCCCCATTTTTAAATTTTATTTCGATCGAAAATAATTTCCGAAATACAATAAAACTTTGAGATTGTATCCTACAGTGATTGTAAGTGACATAGATTATATCGGTTTTTGATTCCCTTGAATACGAACGAGAGAGAATCCAGAAAAAATCAATTCAAGAGAAATTTTAAATTAATTACTTTAAAATTTGCCAGAAATCTTTGTAAGCAGCTTATCCCTTATTTAAAGACTAGCCCAATTAGTGTTTTAAAACTGGCAAATTTTTCTTAAAAATGCAAAATTTAAAGAAACTGGAAACTGGGGGACAAATTTCAAAAGCCGGCATTTTCAAATACACCTCAGATTCTAAGCACTCCATCGCCTGAATTGCTTCGTGAATATGAGTTGTAGGTGTTTTTCTTCGTTGATTGTTTTTTTTAATTTTTCAGTATATCTGAATTTTATGACCTGAAGACCGATAAATTTAAAGCCGGGCTTCACCAGCTGGATTTCCAGAATCCAAGATTCCAGACTATTGTTTGACGTCTTGGATACACCACATCTGGAATATGAAGCCTATCTAGAAGTACATCCAAATAATCCAAAAAAAGGATTTTTGAGCTTATAAGTTTTCGGAATTTTCAATCATACTATGAAAACGAAAGAAAAGAGGAAAAACGAAAAAAAGAAGAAAACAGGAAAAAAGATTGTGGAAATCCAATTGATTATCCACCTATAGTAAAAATCGATGCTTGATGGTGCACGTGCGGCTGCCGCCGTACGCAAAATTTTTTTTTTGAGCATTGAGTAAAAACAGATGCGATTTTTCCTCTCAGATTTAGTAAATTCTTCCGGGCCTGGGTGGCAGCCCTGCATACTGACGCTTTCGTACAATGAAACCAAGTCCAACGAGCAACTAGTAGCGTGCTATCTATATATTTAGAACCTACAAGGAATTACACAAGAATATGTGTGCAGTTTCAACGGGAAAAGACCTGCCAGACAGGTTTCTGAGTCAACGCCCATTTCTGGATCAGAGTTAAAAAGACAGATTTACCTTGCCAGACAGGTTTCTGAGTTTAACAGCCTGGTCAGATTTCTGAGCGTGTAATATATTCAAAGTTAGGTTTAATGATTGCATACAGTATTAGAGATATAAAAAAGTTATATCATTTGCATAAAGCTAACTCAATTTGCGAAAAGGTATTCAATTTGCGTGACTCTGCTCTTAATGATTTTAATTGGTGATTGAATAACAGGGGTGAAACAGAGCTCGATAATATTCTTATTTTTAATTGGATTGTATGAAAGCGATAAAAAGGGTTAAAAGTACATAGCAGTTAAGTTTGAGGGGTGGTAATTCTTACGCAATTTAATATAAATTGGAATTACATCATTGATATCAATATATGGAAACGGTTAGCGATGAAAAGAAGATTTTGTGACCTAACTTGGCTTTACTTCTTGACTGCGTTCTGTATAATACACAAATACCATTTAAGCACTGTTGCCAATATAATATATGCTATAGCATTAAGGTATGCTAAAAATTTCAAACTAATAGAGTCGTAGGCGCCAAGATGACCTTGTGACTAGACCTAGCTTTACTTCTCAGCTGTGTTCAGTATAATACACAATTACCATTTGAGCAGTGTTGTCAATATAAAATATGCTTAGCATTGGGGTATGCTAAAAAGTTGAAACTAATAGAGCCGTAGGCGTCAAGAAGAGATCGTGTGACTAGACCGCATCTGACGTGGTCGCTATAACAGACAAGTGCATAATGTGGGATGTGGGCGATATAAAACATTCTTTAACATTGGAGTATGCTAAAAGGTTGAAACTAATAAAGCTGCAGATGCTAATAAAAGAATTGTAATAAAGAAATTCAGAACAATCCTTAGAAATCCTTAGAAATCAACTAGTGAGATTATTATGGATTTGAACCATCAAGGACCGCAACCCCTAATGATCCTAACCATAAAGGACCTCAATATCCAAGAGGCCACCTCCCTCCAACGTTTTGCCCCCCCCCTGTTTTTATAATTTTTTTGAAGTTTTTTTTAACTTTTTTTTTTTTTAACATGGTAAATTTTTTCAACTTTTTTTAAATGTTTTAGAATGACAAAAAACATACTTAAAACACAAAAAATTCACATTTAATATTTTCTAAATTAAAAATGGGAATGATATAGAAATGTTAGTCGTGACTTTTATTATTAGAAAAATAATGTTTGTAGTAGCACTTTTTTTTTACTTAGAAAATTATTCAACTTTTTTTATTTTTTTCTAATATCATAAAATGACATGAAATATGCTTGCGGCTGTACCAATGGGACTCTAGGCTTGCTCATTGACACGACGCAACTTTCCCAGTGGTACTCTATGGCAGGTAATCGACACTACCTAGTTTATTGCACGTGTTAAATCAGTAATTTTCACCCATTGGAGGGATAAACACCTGCATCATAATTAAAAAAAAGTGAAAATGAATTATTCGAGGAAAGTGTGTAAACATGATAAAGTCATTGTTGCGTTAAATACTGACAAAGGGATATATTTGAACTATGAAAAAAGTAGTAGAGAAAATCTTATTGGAAATGTATGCGTACGTTTTCATGACAACGTTGAGTTAAATTCCTTTGGAGTACTGCTCAAAGAGAATGTAAACGTAAAAATAATCGTCGATGATAGGGGACAACTCCTTGCTACGGTTGCTGGTAACACATTACCTGTTGATACATCCTGTCGTCATCTTTCCAGTATTAGCATTTTAAAAAAGACAAGCAGTAGAAGACACGCAAACTCCTGCACTAATGTCAATAATCTTATCTTGTCTACGTGCCAGAACTGTTTTCTGTGTAAAAATAATCTGATAATAGACAGCGAAATCACATGCAAAATAAAATGGGCATTTGTAGATAATATCACTAATGAATATAAAGATGGGTTGATTGAAAATCCAGCGCAAATGAACAGTATTACTACAATTGAAAATATAGTCAATGAACCTAATAATACCAAAGATGAAATGCATATTGAACCTGTAGATGACACCCCAGTAAAAATTGTGTATTACTCAAAGTGGAATAATGATTATTCTACTGCTTACGAACTATGAGAAGAGAGTAACTACAGTATCAAGAGAGAACATGATGAATTATCTTATAAAATAGATTCAAAATGTCCAAAGTTGTTCAAGGATGTTAAGAATGTATAATAATGTATGAAGCATATTTTAATAATAATATTATACACGTCATTATTGCATTAAAAATATATTACACATTACTTTGTTACGCGACTACTATTTCTAGGGTATGCTAGAACGTCAAACATTTATAATATCTATTAAAAAGTTGGAGCTGTAAGAAAAGGATGTTTCAGAAATATAGATACAACTACTAGCAGGCTCATTGGGGATATATTAGAGAATGAGATAGGTTAAAAGAACTTTTACAAAAGTAGAAGAGAAATGACCTGAATTTTTTCTCAAAAATCTCCACAAACAAGCAAACACCAACCCAGACACACAGGCAGAGAGAGTTTTAAGTTTTCAGAAACAGGAACATCCACGTTTAAAATACATCTGATTTTATTAATAATATTTGGTTTTTAATAAAGCCATAACAAACTCTTTCTTGAATTCACTTCTTGGATACACAATACAGAAATTTGATTTACGAAATTATGAAAAAATTGTAAGTTAGTAACAAACTCTTGCTGAATTTGCTTCTTGGATACACAATACAGAAATTTCATTCAAGAAATTAGGAAAAAATTATAAGTAAGTAAAAAACTCTTTCTAAAGTCACCTCTTGGATACACATTTCATTCAAGAAATTATGAAAAAAATTGTAAGTAAGTAACAAACTCTTTCTTGAATTCGCCCCTTGCATACACAATACAGAAATTGTATTCAAGAAATAATGAAAAAATTGTAAGTAAGTAACAAACTCTTTCGTGAATTTGCCTCTCGGATACACAATACAGGAATTTCACTCAACAAATTACAAAAAAAATTGTAAGTAAGTAACAAACTCTTTCTTGAATTCGCCTCTTGGATACAAAATACAGAAATTTCATTCAAGAAATTATGAAAAAATGGTAAGTAAGTAACAAACTCATTCTTGCATTCACCTTTTGGATACACAATACAGATATTTCATTCAAGAAACTATGAAAAAATTGTAAGTAAGTAACAAACTCTTTCTAAAGTCACCTCTTGGATACACATTTAATTCAAGAAATTATGAAAAAAATTGTAAGTAAGTAACAAACTATTTCTTCAATTCACCTCTTGCATACACAATACAGAAATTTTATTCAAGAAATTATGAAAAAATTGAAAAAAGGAAAAAACTCTTTCGTGAATTCGCCACTCGGATACACAATACAGAAATTTCATTCAACAAATTACAAAAAAACTTGTAAGTAAGTAACAAACTCTTTCTTGAATTCGCCCCTTGGATACACAATACAGGGGTTTAATTCAAGAAATTATGAAAAATGGTAAGTAAGTAACAAACTCTTTCTTGAATTCACCCCTTGGATACACAATACAGAAATTTCATTCAAGAAATTATGAAAAAATTGTAAGTAAGTAACAAACTCTTTCTTGAAGTCACCTCTTGGATACACAATACAGAAATTTCATTCAAGAAATTATGAAAAAATTGTATGTAAGTAACAAACTCTTTCTTGAATTCACCTCTTGCATACACAATACAGACATTTTATTCAAGAAATTATGAAAAAAATTGTAAGTAAGTAACAAACTCTTTCGTGAATTCGCCTCTCGGATACACAGTACAGAAATTTCATTCAACAAATTGCAAAAAAATTGTAAGTAAGTAAAAAATCTTTATTGAATTCGCCTCTTGGATGCACAATACACAAGTTTAATTCAAGAAATTATGACAAAATCGTAAGTAAGTAACAAACTCTTTCTTGAATTCACCTCTTGGATACACAATACAGACATTTCATTCAAGAAATTATGAAAAAATTGAAAGTAAGCAGCAAACTCTTTCTTGAATTCACCTCTTGGATACACAATACAGAAATTTCATTCAAGAAATTATGAGAAAATTGTAAGCAAGTAACAAACTCTTTTTTGAATTCACCTCCTAGATACACAATACAGAAATTTCAATCATGAAATTATGAAAAAATTATAAGTAAGTAACAAACTCTTTCTTGAATTCGCCTCTTGGATACACAATACAGAAATTTCATTCAAGAAATTACAAAAAAAATTGTAAGTAAGTAACAAACTCTTTCTTGAATTCACCTCTTGGATACACAATACAGAAGTTTAATTTAAGAAATTATTTAAAAATTGAAGTAAGTAACAAACTCTTTCTTGAATTCACCTCTTGGATACACAACACAGAAATTTAATTCAAGAAACTATGAAACAATTATAAGTAAGTAAAAAACTCTTTCTTGAATTCATCTCTTGGATACAAAATATGGAAATTTCATTCAAGAAATTATAAAAAAAATTGCAAGTAACAAATTCTTTCTTGAATTCACCTCTTGAATACACAATACAGAAATTTTATTTAAGAAATTATGAAAAAATTGTAAGTAAGTAAAAAACACTTTCGTGAATTCACCACTTGTATAAACAATACAGAAGTTTAATTCAAGAAATTATGAACAAAATGTAAGTAAGTAACAAACTCTTTCTTGAATTCACCTCTTGGATACACAATACAGAAATTTCAATCAAGAAATTATGAAAAAATCATAAGTAAGTGACAAACTCTTTCTTGAATTCACATTTTGGATACACAATACATATATTTCATTACAAAATTATGAAAAAATTGAAAATAAATAGCAAACTCTTTCTTGAAGTTTGAGGTGAAATTCACCTCTTGGATACACAATACAGAAGTTTAATTTAAGAAATTATTAAAAAATTGAAGTAAGTAACAAACTCTTTCTTGAATTCACCTCTTGGATACACAACACATAAATTTAATTCAAGAAATTATAAAACAATTATAAGTAAGTAAAAAACTCTTTCTTGAAGTCATCTCTTGGATACACAATACAGAAATTTCATTCAAGAAATAATGAAAAAAATTGTAAGTAACAAATTCTTTCTTGAATTCACCTCTTGCATACACAATACAGAAATTTTATTCAAGAAATTATGAAAAAATTGTAAATAAGTAGAAAACTCTTTCGTGAATTCGCCTCTCGGATACACAATACAGAAATTTCATTCAAGAAATTACAAAAAAATTGTAAGTAAGTAACAAACTCTTTCTTGAATTCACCACTTGTATAAACAATACAGAAGTTTAATTCAAGAAATTATGAACAAATGGTAAGTAAGTAACAAACTCTTTCTTGAATTCACCTCTTGGATACACAATACAGAAATTTCAATCAAGAAATTATGAAAAAATCATAAGTAAGTGACAAACTCTTTCTTGAATTCACATTTTGGATACACAATACATATATTTCATTACAAAATTATGAAAAAATTGAAAATAAATAGCAAACTCTTTCTTGAAGTCACCTGTTGGATACACAATGCAGAAATTTCATTCAAGAAATTATGAAAAATTTGTAAGTAAGTAACAAACTCTTTTTTAAATTCACCTCTTGGATACACAATACAGAAATTTCAATCAAGAAATTATGAAAAAATTGTAAGTAAGTAACAAACTCTTTCTTGAATTCACCTCTGGGATACACAATACAGAAATTTCATTCAATAAATTATGAAAAATTGTATGTAAGTAACAAATTGTTTAATGAATTCGTCTCTTGGATACACAATACAGACATTTTATTCAAGATATTATGAAAAAATTTAAAGTAAGTAACAAACTCTTTCTTGAATTCTCCTCTTGGATACAAAATACAGAAATGTCATTCAAGAAATTATGAAAAAAATGTAAGTAAGTAAGAAACTCTTCCTTGAATTCACCTCTTAGATAGACAATACAGAAATTTCAATCAAGAAATTATGAAAAAATAGTCAGTAAGTAACAACCTCTTTCTTGAATTCACCTCTTGTATAGACAATACAAAATTTTCATTTAAAAAACTATGAAAAAATTGTAAGTAAATAACAAACTCCTTCTTGAATTAACCTCTGGGATACATAATACAGAAATTTCAATCATAAAATTATGAAAAAATTGTAGGTAAGTAATAAACTCATTCTTGAATTCACCTATTGTATACACAATACAGAAATTGTATTCAAGAAATTAAGAAAAAATTGTAATTGAGTAACAAACTCTTTCTTGAATCCACCTCTTGGATACACATACAAAAATTTCATTCAAGAAATTACAGAAAATTGTAAGTAAGTAACAAACTCTTTCTTGAATTCACCTCTTGGATACACAATAAAGAAATTTCATTCAATAAATTATGAAAAATTGGAAGTAAGTAACAAACTCTTTCTTGAACTCGCCTCTTGGATACACAATACAGAAATTTCATTCAAGAAACAATGAAAAATTTTAAGTAACTAACAAACTCTTTCATGAATTCACCTCTTGGATACACAATACAGAAATTTCGTTCAAGAAATTATGAAAAATTGTAAGTAAGTAACAAACTCTTTCTTGAATTCACTTCTTGGATACACAGTACAGAAATTTCATTCAAGAAATTATGAAAAAATTGTAAGTAAATAAAAAACTATTTCTTGAATTCACCTCTTGGATACACAATACAGAAACTTCATTCAAGAAATTAGGAAAAAATTGTAAGTAAGTAACAAACTCTTTCTTAAATTCACCTTTGGAATACACGATACAGAAATTTCCTAAAAGAAATTGTGAAAAAATTGTAATTAAATAACAAACTCTTTCTTGAATTCACCTCTTAGATAGACAATACAGAAAATTTTATTCAAGAAATTAGGAAAAAGTTAAAGTTCTCTGCTGAATTTTATCAAAGAAAAAAAGTTAAAGTTCAATTCTATTTTTTCCAACAGAAAATAAAAAAAACGTTCCACTTCAGTTTTGAATTTACTCAAAGACATGAAAAAATTTAAGGTTCTGTTCTAATTTTTCCACCTTTTCACAACCTAAACTACCGTCGTCTTTACCCTATAGTTATAGATGGTACTTTACACCTATAGCTATAGATGGCAGTACACTCGCTCAGACACACGGGTATAGTGAGAAAGACTGTACAAATTTAGGTTTATTTAAGCTCAATTAGCGCGCTAAGTATTCTAGAGATACCCTAGAGGTGACTTCAAGAAGGAGTTTGTTACTTATTTACAATTTTAACACTTTCTTGAATGATATTTCTGTATTGTGTATACAAGAGGTGAATTCAAGAAAGAGTTTGTTACTTACTTACAATTGTTTCATAATTTCTTGATCGAAATTTCTATATTGTATATCTAAGAGGTGAATTAAGGAAAGAGTTTTTTACTTACTTACAATTTTTTCCTAATTTCTTGAATAGGATTTCTGTGTTGTGTATTCAAGAGGGGAATTCAAGAAAGAGTTTGTTACTTACTTATAATTTTCTCATAATATCTTGTATGAAATTTCTGTATTGTGTATCCAAGAGGTGAATTCAAGAAAGAGTTTATTACTTACTTACACATTTTTCATATTTTATTGAATGAAATTTCTGTATTGTGTATACAAGAGGTAAATTCAAAAATGAGTTTATTACTTTCTTAAAATTTTTTCATAATTTCTTGAATGAAATTTCTGTATTATGTATCCAAGAGGTTAATTCAAAAAGGAGTTTGTTACTTACTTACAATTTTTTCATAATTTCTTGAATGAAATGTCTGTATTGTGTATAGAAGAGGTGAATTCAAGAAAGAGTTTTTACTTACTTACAATTTTTTCATAGTTTCTTGATTACAATTTCTGTATTGTGTATCCAAGAGGTGAATTCAAGAAAGAGTTGGTTACTTACTTAAAATTTTTTCATAATTTCTCGAATGAAATGTCTGTATTGTATATCCAAGGGGCGAATTCAAGAAAGAGTTTGTTAATTACTTACAATTTTTTCATAATTTCTTGAATAAAATTTCTGTACCGTGTACTCAAGAGGAGAATTCAAGAAAGAGTTTGTTACTTACTTGCAATTTTTTCATAATATCCTGAAGGAAATTTCTGTATTGTGTGTCCAATAGGGGAATTCAAGAAAGAGTTTGTTACTTACTTACAATTTTTTCACAATTTCTTGAATGAAATTTCTTTATTGTGTATCCAAAAGATGAATTCAAGAAAGAGTTCGCTACTTACCTACAATCTTTCATAATTTCTTGAATGGAATATCTCTATTGTGTAACCAAGAGCTGAATTCAAGAAAGAGTTGTTACTTACTTAAAAAAAATTTCATAATTTCTTGAATGAAATTTCTGTATTGTGTATCCAAGGGGTGAATTCAAGAAAGAGTTTGATAATTACTTACAATTTATTCATAATTACTTGAATTACTTTTCTGTATTGTGTATCCAAGAGGCGAATTCAAGAAAGAGTTTGTTACTTACTTACAATTTTTTCATAATTTCTTGAATGAAATTTCTGTATTGTGTATCCAATAGGTGAATTCAAGAAAGAGGTTGTTACTTACTTACAATTTTTTTTTAATTTCTTGAATGAAATTCCTGTATTATGTATCCAAGAGGTGAATTCAAGAAAGAGTTTGTTTCTTACTTACAATTTTTTCACAATTTCTTGAACGAAATTTCTTTATTGTGTATCCAAGAGATGAATTCAAGAAAGAGTTTGCTACTTACCTAAAATCTTTCATAATTTCTTGAATGGAATATCTTTATTGTGTATCCAAGAGGTGAATTCAAGAAAGAGTTGTTACTTACTTAAAAAAAATTCATAATTTCTTGAATGGAATTTCTGTATTGTGTATCCAAGGGGTGAATTCAAGAAAGAGTTTGATAATTACTTACAATTTATTCATAATTACTTGAATTAGATTTCTGTATTGTGTATCCAAGAGGCGAATTCAAGAAAGAGTTTGTTACTTACTTACAATTTCTTCATAATTTCTTGAATGAAATTTCTGTATTGTGTATCCAAGTGGTGAATTCAAGAAAGAGTTTGTTACTTACTTACAATTTTTCATAATTTCTTGAATAAAATTTCTGTATTGTGTATCCAAGAGGTGAATTCAAGAAAGAGTTTGTTTCTTACTTACAATTATTTCATAATTTCCTGAATGAAATTTCCATATTATGTATCCAAGAAGTGAATTCAAGAAAGAGTTAGTTACGACTTCATTAAAAATTAAATATTATTAATAAAATTAGATGTATTGTAAACGTGAATGTTCCTGTTTCTGAAAACTGAAAATTATCTCTGCCTGTAAGTCTGGACGGGTGTTTGCTTGTCTGTGGAGATGTTTGAGAAAAAAATTCAGCTCATCTCTCTCTGACTTTGGTAAAAGTTCTTTTAACCCATGTCATTTTCTAATATATCCCATAAGAGCCTGCTAGTAGTAGTATCTATATTTCTGAAAATTCATTTTCTTACATCTCCAACTTTTTATTAGATATTCTAAACGTTTGACATTCTAGCATACCCTAAAAAATGATCGCTTAACAAATTAATGTATAATATATTTTTAATGAAATAATGATATGTAGAATATTATTATAAAAATATTTTTCATATATTATTATACACTCTTAACATCATTGAACAACTTTGGACATTTTGAATCTGTTCCATAATATAATTCATCATTTTCTCTCTTGATACTATAGTTATTCTCTTCTCTTAGTTAGTGATCAGTAGAATAGTCATTATTCCATTTTGAGTCATACACAACTTTTACTGGGGGGCATCCACATGTTCAATTTGCATTTCATCTTTGGTATTATTCGGTTCACTGAATATATTGTCAATTGTAGTAATACTGTTCAACTGCGCTTGATTTCCCATCAATTCATCTTTATATTCATTAGTGATACTGTCTACAAATGCCCTTTTTATTTTGCATGTGATTTCGCGGTCTATTATCAAATTTTTTTTACACAGAAAAAAGTTCTGGCATGTAGACAAGATATGATTATTGACATTAGTGCAGGAGTGTGCCTGTCTTCTTCTTTTTGTCTTCTTTAAAATGCTAATACCGGAAAGATGAAGACAGGATGTATCAACAGATAATGTGTTACCAGCAACTGTAGCAAGGAGTTGTCCTCTATCATCGACGATTGTTTTTATGTTTGCATTCTCTTTGAGCATTAACTTCTATGGTAATGATACTCTCGTATTTCCACCATTTACACGATGGAAATTCTTGGGTACTCTAAAGGAATTTAATTCATCGCTGTCATGACAACGTACGCATACATTTCCAATAGGATCTTCACTACTACTTGTTTCATAGTTCAAATATATCCCTTTGTCAGCATTCAACGCAACATTGACTTTATCATGTGTACACACTTGCCTCGAATAATTCATTGTCACTTTAAAAAAAATATGATTCAGGTGTTTATCCCTCCAATGGTTGAAAATTACTGATTTAATACACGCTATAAACTATGTAGTGTCGATAACCTGCCATAGAGTACTACTGGGAAAGCTGCGTCATGTCTATGAGCAAGCATAGAGTACGATTGGTACAGCCGCAAGCATATTTCATGTCATTTTAAGATATGTAAAAAAAGCTAAATAATTGAATAAAAAAAATTGAGTAATTTTCCAAAGTCCAAAAAAAGTGCTACTACAAACATTATTTTTCTAATAGTAAAAGTCACAACTGACATTTCAATATCATTCACATTTTGAATTTAGAAAATATTAATTGTGAATTTTTTATGTTTTAAGTATGTTTTATGTCATTCTAAGAAATGTAAAAAATTGGAAAAAATTTACATTAAAAAAAATTAAGTTAAAAAAACTTCAAAAAAAAGTTTAAGAAATGTGGGAGGGGCCCAAAAAATTGGAGGGAACCCCTTGGAGGTTGGGGCAAGGGGACTCTTGGAGGTTGAGGTCCTTGATGGTTAGGGTCATTGGTGGTTGCGGTCCTCGATGGTTCAAATCCATAATCATCTCAGTTTTTGATTTCTAAGGATTTCTAAGGATTGTTTTGAATTTCTTTCTTAAAATTCTTTCTTAGCATCTACAACTTTATTACTATCAACTTTTTAGCATACTCCGATGCTAAATGATATTTTATGTCACCCACATCGCACATTATGTACTTGTCCATTATAGTGACAGCAGCCAAGAAGTGAGAACTAAGTCAAGTCACTTGATGTTTTCTTGGCGCCTACGGCTCTATTAGTTTCAACTTTTTAGCCTACCCCAATGCTAAAGTATATTTTATATTGTCAACACTGCTCAATCGATATCTGTGTATTATACAGAACACAGCCGAGAAGTAAAGCAAGGTCATGTCACAAGGTTATCTTGGCGCCTACGACTCTATTAGTTTCAACTTTTTAGCATACCTCAATGCTACAGCATATTATTTATTGGCAACACTGCTCAAATGGTACTTGTGTATTATGCAGAAGACAGTCAAGAAGTAAAGCCAAGTTAAGTCACAAAATCTTCTTGTCTTCACTAACCGTTTCCATAGATTGATATCGATGATGCTATTCCAAATTTATATTAAATTGCGTAAGAATTACCAGCCTCTCGGACTTACCTTAACCGGTATGTACTTTTAACCCTTTTTACCAATTTTATACAATCCAATCAAAAATAAGAATATTATCAGGCTCTGTTTCACACCTATTATTCAATCACCAATTAAGATCATTCAGAGCAGAGTCACGCAAATTGAATACCTTTTCGCAAATTGAGTTAGCTTTATGCAAATGATATAACTTTTTTATATCTCTAATACTGTATGCAATCATTAAACCTAACTTTGAATATATTACACGCTCAGAAATCTGACCAGGCTGTTAAACTCAGAAACCTGTCTGGCAGGTAAATCTGTTTTTGTAACTCTGATCCAGAAATGGTTGTTGACTCAGAAACCTGTCTGACAAGTGTTGTCCCGTTGAAGCTGCACACATATTCTTGTGTAATTCCTTGTAGTGTCTAAATATATAGATAGCACACTACTGCAATTCTGTGTAAAAGGTCTCTGCTATGTAAAATTTGCCTCTCTTGTCGTTCCCTTCTTATCTGTCAGTCTGCTGGTAGAAATATGTTTTTTTTTGCGTTATTCGTTTAAAGCTAAGACTCGAATAACTGGGAAGTGCTTCTTCAAGCTTTGAGAAACTGCATTTCAAGTGTAAACTTTTGAATGCAATTTTCGGAACAAGAAATGTGTTATCTAATTTCAATACAATTTGTTTGAAATTATCTTGTAAATTTTATTTAATATCAAATAACTTTGCTTTTATTTATTTATTTAATATTATTATTATTTTTCTATTATTATTATTATGGTAAAATCGTTGATTAGAGATTGATTACAGTTTTTATTTTGGTTATGTAATTTATTTATTTACTATTTAATTTAATTTTTAAATTTTTGTTTTTAAAAAAATGTTAGTAGCCGCCCCGTCGCAAGTGATTTTCGTGTCTTTTTTGGGGCAGCTATTAGTAACTTAGTTGTTATGTTTTTGTATGTATATAAAAAAAACTGAATTGAATTTATGTGGGGTTCTGGAAATTTTAAGTAGACCATTGGGCTCAGTAGAATTTATGATGTTTGTCTTTTGGAGTTAAAAATAGCATATTAGGTTTATTACCAGAAAAGTAGAATGCGTCAAATGCTAGTAGCCAAGTTCTAGCAAAATAAATAATGGCAAGTTTCTAAGGACCTAAATTCAGAGGACCTTGGAAAGCATTTATGAGCGGATCTTGTCTTTTGTTTGTTTCAAACCATTGTATATAGATAGACCCTGTAGAATAAATGCATAGTTTGTGGTAAAGAGACTCTTGTACCTCCTACCAAGAGAACTCAAAGCCCTGAATGATTTGGCTATACCTCTGCGCTTTGGCTACACCCTTGGCGATTTGCCTTGTGTCTATACAAGGCAAGCACGTCTTCTGGACTTTTGTGTGCTTCTAAATAAAATTCAATGGAGCCGCTTTGTGGGGAACACATCCTTCTCCCTTCCACCAAATAATATATTTTAGTGTTTCTGGCTTTCCATTTCCTTCTTTAATGCACAAACCTTAACTATAATTATGGAATCCTTGTCCCAAGTGGCCCAGACCCATCCTACTCCCCCCTTGGCTACATCCTCTGCGATGATTAAAGTATTTCATTTTTTTGCGTGTTATTTATCATTTAGCTATCAATTATTTAAATGTATTTTAATCATTCTCTAGGTTGTGCAGGGAAAAAAAAGGAAATCAATAAAACCATTAAGTGGACACAAGGTCGGATTAAAAAGTAGCCAGGCTTAATTAATTTACACAGTAGTAAATGTAAGGTTCGCATAACATAAGCTAAAACGAGCAGGGAATCTGGAGTGTGACGCAATCTGATGCTGCTATTGAGAAATTCCATAGAGTCGGTAGTGTCAAAACTACAATCAAAATAACATAAATCTTAGTTCAAGATATGAAAGCTATTAACTCGTTTTTGGAATTCAACTAATAACTGTCCATCCAGCCATATAATCCATAGAGACAGATTCACTCTTTGGAATTCCAGGCATGTGACATAGAGCTGCCACCCACCATTTGGGTGACATCGAAATTAGCAGACCGCCCGAACGACAAGGCAGGGGGTGCCCAAAAGAGAGCCATAATGAGAATACTAAATATTTTGGTGCAACAGAGGAAACATTGATTTATCAAGTGCCGAGGGTTCGTAAATGAAGGGTTTCGCTGTCAAAGAAATTGGGTTTTGCGGGTAAATATTCACCCACGCTTGATCGCGCTTGGCTGGTGTTTTGACGGGTGAAGCGACGA
Organism: Artemia sp. Qi Xiang Cuo; assembly: GCF_049724085.1. Lineage (NCBI taxonomy): Eukaryota > Metazoa > Arthropoda > Branchiopoda > Anostraca > Artemiidae > Artemia > Artemia sp. Qi Xiang Cuo. The sequence continues at coordinate 43,690,263 of NC_142802.1, forward strand.
ATCATGTTGCAAGTTTTGCAAGTTGAATCGCAGATACTGATTGATTTAAGCTTGCAGGCGTAAGGCCCTCAATACAGCTTACGCTTGAAAGGGTTTCACTGAAACATAGAAAGGGTGTGATTATGGGTTACAGTTTCTTTCAGTTTAATATGATATTCTAAATTTTCTGGAGGAATTTTTGTCCGCATATTTCATTTGACCTTAGTTCATTGCATAGGAGATGAAACTGAGCGTTCGAGTTTTTTCTATATTTATTAGTCTTTAGATGAAAGATTGCCAAAAGACCTGAAGATATTTTTTTTATTAATATACGTCGCATGAACTTATTCTTAGTTTGATTAGTTAAAAAGGTGGAAATTTGTATGTCAGATAAATCAGACATTTTAAACGTTAACTTAAAAACTACTTTAAAAACTATTTATTTGCGTAATTAGTTCATTAAGTTGAATTTTTAAGTTTGAACATCAAACCGTCCTTTTTCGAACGAAAATATAAAACTGATCTGGCTGAGAAGCCAGACAAAATTGGTACAATTTGTAGAAAAGTATTCCGTAATCCTGATTATAATTCCCTAGCTTATCCCCCACCTACTTCGTCTTTGGGACAGAAGAGCCCTCGAGACCAAAGAGAGGAAGCTGATTTTTATCTCTAAGAAAATAATAACGCTAACTAGTGTTGCCTAGCAAAATCGCAAGTCTTTTCATAAGGACCTAATTTACGGGTTTTAACTCTATTAAGAACCACTGAATACTGAATATTTGTGATTTTATATTCTTATGAGGGGGAGAGAAGTAGGACTTACTCAAAAGCAAACCCAGCATAGCACATTACGTTTGTTTTTCTAGCTTTGTCTCAGATTTCCAGAGATTGATAAATAGTCTTTCTTCCTAGAGATTAAATTAAAAAAAACAAGTTTTTTTTAACTGAAAGTAAGGAACGACGTTAAAACTTAAAACGAACAGAAATTATTCCGTATATGAAAGGGGCTGTCCCCTCCTCAACGCCTCGCTCTTTACGCTGAAGTTTTCCATTGTTAAAAAAAAAAAAATAGAGTTGTGAGAAAGTCAAACTTTGGCGTAAAGAGTGAGGCGTTGAGGAGGGACAGCTCCTCAGATATATATATATATATATATATATATATATATATATACATATATATATATA